>NC_081421.1:79836072-80198572 GCF_949786415.1 Peromyscus eremicus
ACAACATAAAGAGCAATATGGCACCATAAGAATCTAGTGGTTCTACATCAGCAAGACCTGAACATCACAATGTAGAAGAAGCAGAAGAAAATGACCTTGAAAAGGACTTTAAGAAGATGATAGGGGCCTCAAAGAGGAAATGAAAAATTCCCTTAAAAATTGAATAAAAGACAAAAAAATGGAAGAAATCAATAAATCCCTTAAAGAAGACCAAGAAAAAGCAATTAAACAGGTGAAGGAAATAGTACAAGACCTGAAAATGAAATTAAAAAAAAATGAAGAAGACACAAACCAAGGAAATGATGGAAATGGAAAATCTGAGAAAATGAACAAGAACTACAGATGCAAGCATAACCAACAGAATATAAGAGATGGAAGGGAGAATCTCTGGCATGGAGGATACAATAGAAGAAGTAGATTTGTCAGTCAAAGATAATACTAAAGCCAAAAAAAAGTCGTAACACAAAATGTCCAGGAAATCTAGGACACCATGAAAAAAAAAACCTAAGAATAATAGGGATAGAAGCAGAAGAAGAAGAAGAAGAAGAAGAAGAAGAAGAAGAAGAAGAAGAAGACCAACTCAAAGGCACAGAAAATATATTCCAAAAAAAAACACAGAAGAAAACTTTCCCAACAAAAAGAAGGAAATCCCAGTGTAGATACAAGAAGGTTACAGAACACCAAATAGACTGGACCCAAGAAAGAAGTCCCCTCACTATATAATAATCAAACCAATAAACATACAGAATAAAGAAAAATATTAAGAGCTGCAAAGGAAAATGGCCAAGTAATATATAAAGGCAGACCCATCAGAATAACACCTGACTTCTCAATGGAGACTCTGAAAGCCAGAAAGTCCTGGACAGACATTATGCAGACACTATTATACCCAGTAAAACTCTCAATCATCATAAATGGAGTAAAGGAAATATTCTATGATAAAACCAGATTTAAACAATACCTATCCACAAATCCAGCCCTACAGAAAGCACTAGAAGGAAAAATCCAACCTAAGGAACTTATATGCACTCATGAAAACATAGGCAGTAGATAGTCACACACCAATAAACTCCAAAGATGGGAAATGCACAACATTATCACCAAAAAATAACAGAAATTAACAATCACTGGTCATTAATATCCCTTAATATCAATGGACTCAATTTGCCTATAAAAAGACACAGACTAACAGAATGGATACAAAAACAGAATCTGTCTTTCTGCTGCATACAAGAAACACACCTCGCTGGGCGGTGGTGGTGCACACCTTTAATCCCAGCACTCGGGAGGCAGAGGCAGGCGGATCTCTGTGAGTTCGAGCCCAGCCTGGTCTACAAAGTGAGTTCCAGGAAAGGCGCACAGCTACATAGAGAAACCCTGTCTCAAAAAACCAAAAAAAGAAAAAAAAAAAAAAAAGAAAGAAACACACCTCAACTTCAAAGACAGACACTACATCAGTGTGTTGGCTGGCAAAAGTCTTTCCAATCTAATGGACTTAAGAAGCAAGCTGGTGTAGCTATCCTAATAACTAACAAAACAAGACTTCAAACTCAAATTAACCAAAAGAGATCGAGAAGGACATTACATATTCATCACAGTAAAAATTCCCCAAGATGAAGTCTCAATTCTGAACATTTATACCCCAAATACAAGGGCACCTAAAAATGGAAAAGAAACATTACTAAAGCTTAAATCACACATGAAACCCCACACACTAATAGTGGGAGACTTCAAATTCTCACTCTCACCAAAGGACAGGTCTGCAAGACAGAAGCTTAAAAGAGAAATAAGGAAATAAAATATGTTATAACTCAAATGGACATAATAGACATCTACAGAATATTCCACCCAAACACAAGAGAATATACCTTCTTCTCAGCACCCCATGGAACCTTCTCTAAAATCAACCACATACTTGTTCACAAAGCAAATCTCAACAGATACAAAAAAATTGGAATAACCTTCTGTATTTCATTGGACCACCATGCCTTAAAGTTAGAATAAAACAACAACTCAAATTACAGAAAGCCTACAAACTCATGGAAACTGAACAATTCTCACCTGAATGACCACTTGGTCAAGAAAGAAATAAAGAAATTAAAGACTTCCTAGAATTCAACGAAAATGAACATACAACACACCCAAACTTATGGGACACTATGAAAGCAGTACTAAGAGGAAAGTTCATAGTGCTAAATGCTTATATAAAGAAGATGGAGAATCTCACACTAGTGACTTAACAGTATACCTGAAAGTTCAAGAAGAAAAAGAAACAAACTCACCCAGGAGTAGTAGATGCCAGCAAATAATCAAATTGGGGCTGAAATCAATAAAAACAGGAACAAAGAGAACAGTATGAAGAATCGATGAGACAAAGATTTGGTTCGTTGATAAAATCAACAAGATAGACAAACCCTTATCCAAACTAACTAAAAGGCAGAGAGAGAATATCCAAATTAACAAAAGCAGAAACAAAAAGGGAGATATAACAACTGACAATGAGGAAATCCAGAGAATGATCAGGTCATACTTCAAAAACCTGTACTCCACAAAATTGGAAATCTAAAAGAAATAGACAATTTTCTGGATAGGTACCATATACCCAAATTAAATCAAGATCAGATAAACAATTTAAATAGACCTATAATTCCTAAGGAAATAGAAGCAGTCATTCAAAGTCTCCCAACCAAAAAATGCACAGGCCCAGATGGTTTCAGTGCAGAGTTCTACCAGAATTTCAAAGAAGAGCTAATACCAATACTCCTCAAATTGTCCACACAATAGAAACAGAAGGAACATTGCCAAACTGTTCTTATAAGGCTACAGTTACCCTGATACCTAAACCACACAAAGATGCAACAAAGAAAGAATTACAGACCAATCTCCCTCATGAACACTGATGCAAAAATGCTCAATAAAATACTGGCAAACCCAATCCAAAAACAAATCAAAAAAATCATATATCATGATCAAGTAGGCTTCATTCAAAAGATGCAAGGATAGTTCAACATACAAAAATCTTTCAATGTAATCTACCATGTAAACAAACTGAAAGAAAAAACATGATCGTCTCATTACATGCTGAAAAAGCCTTTGACAAAATCCAACACCACCTCATGACAAAAGTCTTGGAGAGATCAGGAATACAAGGAACGTACCTAAGCATAATAAAGGCAATTTACAGCAAGGTGACAGCCAGCATCAAATTAAATGGAGAGAAACTCAAAATGATTCCACTAAAATCAGGAACAAGACAAGGCTGTAAACTCTTCCTATATCTATTCAATATAACACTCAACGTTCTAGCTAAAACAATAAGACAACAAAAGGAGATCAAGGGGATACAAATTGGAAGGAAGAAGTCAAACTTTTGCTATTTGCAGATATGATAGTATACATAAGTGAACCAAAAAATTCTACTAGGGAACTCTTACAACTGATAAACACCTTCAGTAATGTGTCAGGACACAATATTAACTCAAAAAAATCATATACACAAATGATAAATGGGCCAAGAACGAAAGCAGAGAAACATCACCTTTTATATTAGCCACAAATAATATAAAATACCCTGGGGTAACTCTAACTAAGCAAGTAAGAGACCAGTATGACAAGAACTTTAAGTCCTTGAAGAAAGAAATTAAAGAAGATATCAGAAAATGAAAAGATCTCCCATGCTCATGGATAGGTAGAACAAATATAGTAAAAATGGTAATCTTACCAAAAGTAATCTACAGATTCAATGCAATCCCCATCAAAATCCCAAAACAAATCTTTACAGACCTGGAAAGAATAATAATCAATTTCATATGGAAACACAAAAAAACCTAGGATAGCTAAAACAATCCTTTACAATAAAGCAACTTCTGGAGGCATCACCATCCCTGACTTCAAGCTCTACTATAAAGCTATAGTAATAAAAACAGCATGGAATTGGCTTAAAAACTGACATGTGGACCAATAGAATCAAATTGAAGATCCTGACATTAATCCACACACATGTGAACACCTGATTTTTGACAAAGATGCCAAAACTATACCATGGAAAAAAGAAAGCATCTTCAACAAAATGGTGCTGGCATAACTGGATGTCAACATGTAGAATATTGCAAATAGATCCATATCTATCACCATGCACAAAACTCAAATCAAAGTAGATCAAAGATCTCAACATAAATCCAACTCCACTGAACCTGATAGAAAACAAGTAGTCAGTAGCCTAGAAAGCATTGGCACAGGAGACCACTTCCTAAATATAAAATCAGTAGTGCAGCCGGGTGGTGGTGGCGCACGCCTTTAATCCCAGCACTCGGGAGGCAGAGCCAGGCGGATCTCTGTGAGTTCAAGGCCAGCCTGGGCTACCAAGTGAGTTCCAGGAAAGGCGCAAAGCTACACAGAGAAACCCTGTCTCGAAAAAAAAAATCAGTAGTGCAGACACTGACAGCAACAATTAATAAATAGAACCTCTTGAAAATGAGAAACCTCTGTAAGGCAAAGGACACTGTCAATAAGACAAAATGACAGCCTACAGAATGGGAAAAGATCTTTACCAACCCCACATTTGACAAAGGGCTGATCTCTAAAGTATCTAAAGGACTCGAGAATCGAGACAGCAAAATAACAAACAATCCAATTTAAATAGATCTATAGATCTAAATAGAGAATTCACAACAGAAGAATCCCAAATGGCTAAAAGTCATTTAAGGAATTGCTCAACATCCTTAGTCATCAGGTAAATGCAAATCAAAATGACTCTGAGATGTCATCTTACACCTGTCAGAATGGCTAAGATCAAAAACACTAATGACAGCTTATGTTGGAGAGGACATGGAATAAGGAGAACACTCCTCCACTGTTGGTGGGAATGCAAACTTGTACAGCCACTTTGGAAGTCAGTATGGTGGTTTCTCAGAAAATTGGGAATCAATCTTCCTCAAGACCCAGCTATACCACTCTTGGGCATATACCCAAGGGATGCTCAAGCATAACACTTGCACAACTATGTTTGTAGCAGCATTATTCATAATAGCCAGAACCTGGAAGCAACCTTGATGCCACTCAATCAAAAAATGGATAAAGAAATTGTGGTACATATACACAATGGAGTATTACTCAGCTATAAAAAAAAAAACAATGATATCATGAAGTTTGCAGGCAAATGTGTGGAACTAGAAAATATCCTGAGTGAGGTAACCCAGACTCAGAAAGACAAACATGGTATGTACTCACTCATAAGTGGATACTAGATGTAAAGCAAAGGATAATCAGATTACAACCCATAGCTCCAGAGAAGTTAGGAAACAAGGAGGACCCTAAGAGAGAAGTAAGGATCACCTTGGGAAGTGGAAACAGAGGAGATCCAAATGAGTAAACTGAGGATGGGTCAGGGTCAATATAGGGTAGTGATGGAGGATGAGATCACGAGGGAACAGGATGGTCGAGCTGGGGGCAGGGTTGGAGTGGGAAAGCAATAAATGAGATATCTTGATAGAGGGAGACATTATGTCATAAGGGAGGGACTTGGTGCTAGGGAAATTCCCAGGAACCCACAAGGAGGACCCCAGATTAGACTACTAGCAATAGTGGTGTACGTGCCTGAACTGGCCTACCCTGGTAATCAAATTGGTGAATACCCTAAGAGCCTTCATCCAGTAACTGATGGAAGCAGATGCAGAGATCCACAACCAAGTATCAGTCTGAGCTCCTGCAGTCCAGTCGAAGAGGGATTATATGAGCAAGGGGGGTCAAGATCTTGATGGGGAAATCTACAGAGACAACTGAACCAAGCTCAAAGGAGCTCATGAACTTCATACTGACAGCTGTGGAACCGGCATGGGACTGGACTAGACCCTCTGCATACAGGAGACAGTTGTGTAGCTAGGTCTGTTTGAGGGGCCCCTGGCAGTGTGATCAGGATCTATCACTGGTGCATGAGCCGACTTTCTGGACCCCATTACCTACATTTGGACACCTTATTCACACCTGATAAAGTGGGGAGGAGTTTGGTCCTGCCTCAACTGAATATACCAGGCTTAGACGTCGCTCCATGGGAGAACTTACCCTATTAGAGGAGGGGGAGAAGGAGTAAGGGAGAAAGGTAGTGGGGAGTGAGAGGAGGGATGTGAGGTGGTTGGTATGTAAAATGAATAAAAAAAATAAAAAAATAATTATAGATACACAATAGGACAGATTCAGGTGGATAATCTTCTAAACAGTTTACAATGTGTATAAACATATACATATATACATAGGCTTGCAAGAGAGAGTAAAAGGAATATAGGCAGTTATATAAAGAAATAGATAGCTTTAAAAATAAAGTCTTTAGAGAAACAATAAGAATAATATGAAAGTTAAGCCACGTAAGGATGGAAATTGCACAAAGAATCTGGATACTGCATATTATAATATTGTTTTTGGGATTTTTAACTGTAGAGAGACATTTGATTGTAGGGGCTACTAAGTTAAACCTACATGCATATTTTAAAGGTATCTTGACTTCAAAATTTGGGATAAGGATATATTGCTTTGGAAAAGAGGTTCTACTTTTGTTTCTACAAAAGTTGAGAAGTGGATTCCTTCCAGGTTAATATGGTTCCATCAAGGAATACCCCCTGAGAGGTCTCCAGATGATCCAACATCCAAAACAGCTTCAAGGTAACTGGATGAGAGGATCCAGCCTCACAGACTATTCCAGTCAGGACAGATTAAAACTCCCCCAATCAGCAGGAAGTAGCCTAGAACACTACACTCATATTCCTAAAAATATGGATTAGGGATGTTTATCTTTGTTTAGGAGGTTGGTTCCAAATTGTTATTGGTCATAGTTAATCTCTTTCTAAAAGAAAAAAGGTGGATATGATATAGAAATGTATGATACAAAAGTGATAGGATAAAAGAGTAGATTATTGAATCTACTTTAATCCAAAAAAACAAGTGTATCTCAAAATATTTTAAATTGATATGAATTTCTGTTTATTGATACAAATTTAAAGTTAATTTTGTTTTGTACATATATATATTTCTACTCTTGTATTATGTTTATACAACTCATTTAAAATTGTAATGTATAATTAAATACAGATTAATAATTAGTTATATATCATAATCAAACTTATAGTCACATTAATTAATTTTTCTAGGTATACATAGATATATTTCAATTAGGTAGATAATCTTCAAATACTTCAAAGACCTACAGAATATGGCATTTAAAATGTTTTAAAACTTAGACTTTTCTGGACATTGAGAAAAATTTGCTCCTGGCAGTACCAATTTACTTCAAAGAGGAAGATGAGCATCAAAGACACTCCATATGGAGTTTATCATCTTGGCAAAACTGGCCATTTGGGCAAGAAAGTGCCCTTGCCTCAACTGTTTGACAGGATGCTATATAAATTGGAAATGCAGGACCCATAGAAAGGTGATCACTGAACTTTGCAAGGTGAGATGGTCCTTCAGGTTCCTACTTTGCAGAGGATACCACCAGACGTTCTGCAGTACACAGGGAAAGGTTACTGATGAACTTTGCCAATAGGCAAGACAATCCTTCAAATTTCTTACTTCACTAAAAAGTCTGCCAGAGACTCTAGACCTGTAGGCTGAAGATGAATTCCCCAACATTACAAAGGAACTTTAGATGACTGTCTAGGTAGATAGATGTCTCTGTCATTTCTAGAATTATGGAAGTTTCTTGCCATGCACTTCCTGTTTACTCAGGCAATATTATATCCTTCTTGGATCTTTGATGGAGTTGAAGACTAGATAGTTACAATTTTCCTTGGTTATGATAAAAGATAAATTATATATAAAATGTTAGACTCACAAAAATAGGATAATGATAAAATACTTTCTTTAATTTTGCCAAATACGAATAGATTAGATATTGTAACTGTAAGTCTTGCTTGATAACTTTTGTTATATGTAATTTTACTATGTTAAAGTTAAAACCTTCCTTTTTGATTAGACAGAAAAGGGGATGTGCTGTGGGATGTCTTTTTGTGTCCTGTGAATATGAGTTGCTCCTATTGACTAATAAATAAAAGTGCATTAGCCTATGGCAGGGCAGGATGGAGCAAGGTGGGAAAATCCAAAAGAGATAGTGAGAGAAGAAACAGAGTTGGAAGAGATGCCAGCCTGACTCCCAAGGAGCAACAAATTGCCAGCAGACCAGTCATGCCATGGCCATGTAGCAACATAGAGATTAATAGGCACGGGTTGAGTTAAGTTATTAGAGCTAGCTATCAAGAAGCCTGAGCCATAGGTCATAGAGTTTGCAATTAATATAAGCTTCTGTGTCTTTACTTGGGACTGAGTGGCTGCAGGATCAGGCAGGACATGGGAAAACTTCCATCTATACTCTTTCCTGTGACAATGTGTTCAAGGCAATCTACCACATTCTTTTCCATCAGGTTCAGCGTATCTGGTTTTATGTTGAGGTCTTGGATCTTCTTGGACTTGCGTTTTGTGCAGGATTATAGATATGGATCTATTTGATTCTTCTACATGCTGACATTCAGTTATAGTAGCACCAATTGTTAAAGATGCTTTCTTTTTTCCATTGTATAATTTTGGCTCCTTTTTAAAAGCCGGGTGTCCATAGGTGTGTGGATTTATGTCTGGGTCTTCTATTTGATTTCACTAATCCACCTGTCTGTTTTTATGCCAATACCATGCAGTTTTTATTACTATAGCTCTGTAGTAGAGCTTGAAATCTGAGATGGTGATACCTCTGGAAGTTATTTTATTGTATAGGATTGTTTTACCTATCCTGGGCTTTTTGTTTTTCCACATGAAGTTGAGTATTGTTCTTTCAATGTCTATAAAGAATTGTGTTTGGATTTTAATAAGGATTACACTGAATCTGTTGATTGTTTTTATAAGATGGCCATTTTTATTATGTTAATTCTACCTATTCATGATCATGGGAGATCTTCCATCTTCTAATATCTTCTCTAGTTTCTTTCTTCAAAGACTTGAATTTCTTATCTTAGAGACCTTTCACTTGCTTGGTTAGAGTTACACCAAGATATTTTATATTATTTATAGATACTGTGAAGGGTTGTATCCCTGGTTTCTTTTTCAGCCCATTTATCATTTGTATATAGGAGGGTTACTGTTTTTTGTTTTTCTTTTTATTTTTTTTTTATTTTTTTTTTTTTTAGTTAATCTTGTATCCAGCCACTTCACTTAAGGTGTTATCAGCTGTAGGAGTTCCTTGGTAGAATTTTTAAGGTTGCTTTTGTATACTATCATATCATCTGCAAATAATGATATTTTACTTCTTCCTTTCCAATTTGTATCCACTTGGTATCCTTTAGTTGTCTTATTGCTCTAGCTAGAACTTCAAGTACTGTATTGAATACATATAGAGAGAGCGGACAGCCTTGTCTTGTTCCTGATTTTAGTGGCATTGCTTCAAGTTTCTCTCCATTTAATTTGATTTTGGCTAATGGTTTGTAATATATTGCCTTTATTATGTTTAGGTATCTTCCTTGTGCCCCTGATTTCTCCAGAACTTTTATCATGAAGGGTTTGGATTTTGTCAAAGGCTTTTTCAGCATCTGATGAAATGGTCATGTGTTTTTTTTTCTTTCACTTTGTTTATATGGTGGATCACATTGACAGATTTTCATATGTTGAAATATCTCTGCATCTCTGGAATAAAGCCCACTCGATCATGGTGGATGATATTTTTGATGTGTTCTTGGATTCGGTTGCAAGTATTTTATTGAGTGTTTTTGCATTTATGTTCATGAGTGAGATTGGTCTGTAATTCTCTTTTTTGTTGAGTCTTTGTGTGGTTTCAGTATCAAGGTGATGGTGGCCTCATAAAATGAATTTGGCAATTTTCTTTCTGTTTCTATTGTATGGAATAATTTGAGGAGTATTAGTATTAGCTCTTCTTTGAAGGTCTGGTAAAATTCTGTGCTGAAACTATCTGGCCCTGGGCCTTTTTTTGTTGGGAGACTTTTAATGACTGCTTTGATTTCCTTGTAGCTTATAGGTCTATTTAAATTGTTTATCTGATCTTGACTTACTTTGGTAAGTGGTACATATCAAGAAAATTATCCATTTCTTTTAGATTTTCCTTTTTTTTGGGGGGGGGAAGTACAGGTTTTTGAAGTATCACCTAATGATTCTCTGGATTTTTTTCAGTGTCTGTTGTTATGTCTCCCTTTTCATTTCTTTTTTTATGTTGTATTTTTTATTTTATTTTATAATTTAATTTAATTTTACATAGCAGCCATGAATTCCCTTGTCCTCCCCCTCCCCCCACCGCCTTTCCCCCAGCCCACCCCCCATTCCCATCTCCTCCAGGGCAAAGACTCCCCTGGGGATTGAGTTCAACCTGGTAGATTCAGTCCAGGCAGGTCCAGTCCCCACCTCCCAGGCTGAGCTAAGTGTCCCTGCATAAGCTCCAGGTTCCAAACAACCAGCTCATGCACTGAGGACAGGTCCCAGTCCCACTGCCTAGATGCCTCCCAAACAGTTCAAGCTAATCAACTGTCTCACTTATCCAGAGGGCCTGATCCAGTTGGGGACCCCTCAGCCATTGGTTCATAGTTCATGTGTTTCCATTCGTTTGGCTATTTGTCCCTGTGCTTTTTCCAATCTTGGTCTCAACAATTCTCGCTCATACAAACCCTCCTCTTTCTCGCTATTTGGACTCCTGGAGCTCCACATGGGGCCTGGCTGTGGATCTCTGCATCCAGTTCCCTCAGTCATTGGATGAGATTTCTAGCACGACAATTAGGGTGTTTGGCCATCCTATCACCATAGTAGGTCAGTTCGGGGTTTCTCTCACCCATTGCCAGTAGTCTATTGTAGAGGTATTGTAGATGTATCCAACAGTCTTATTAAATAAGAAACACAGAGCCGATTCAGAGAAGAAAGCCAAGAGGTCAGAACTAAGAGCCTTACCCTTCCTGCTTCAGCTATCCTGCTTCAGCCAAGAGAGCTCTCCGAAAAAGAGGCCTACTTCCTGTGTGTATGTCTTTAAATAGTCTAGATATTCTGCCTTCTCATTGGTTGTAAACTAAACACGTGACTGCCTTGTCATTGCCTGTATGTACCGCCCTCCAGGTCCTTAAAGGCGTGCGCCACCACCGCCATGCACTTGCTATGGCTCTATAACTCTGACCCCCAGGCAACTTTATTTATTAACATACAATTAAAATCACATTTCAGTACAAGTAAAATACCACCACATTTCCCCTTTTCTATTTTAATAAAAAGGAAAAAAAAGAAAAAGGTTATAACTAACAAAAGAAAAACTATATACAAAAGTACAATAACTATATACAATATATACAAATAATAAATGTCTAAACAATGTCTAGTCCATTTGTATTTGACAAATTCAGAGATGATAATCTCATTATCCTATTTTGTTAAGTCCAAAATGTATCTAATTCACTTTCTATCCTAATTAATCTTCAACTAACTAACCTTCAACTATAACTAACTAATCTTCAACTATAACTAACTAATCTTCAACTCCCTCAGAGACCTAAGAAGGAAATAATATTAGCTAACAAAAATAAAAACAGAAAGTGCATGCAAGCAACTTCCAAAAAATTTGTGAGTTGACAGAAATAGCCAACTGCCTGGACAGTCACCTGAGGTTTCTCCGCAATGCTGGGGCATCATCTTCAGCCTATATAGGCTTAGCATATCTGACAGACTCATTTGTGAAGTAGGATATACACAAGGTCAACAGTTCAACCTCACATTGGGTGAGAGCAGTCCATGCACCAGAAACACCTGAATTCCACTAATGTCATGTCATGATTCAGGATTTTAAATTCTGGAAAATGTTGATGGTTTTTTAGTTCAGCTCTCCATTCTTCTTGGCTGTGTACATATGGCTTCATCTCAGCATCCCGTTCTTCTCCACATCTCTCTATCAAATGCCAGTCTACTATTGAGAGGTGTGAGTTTAGTTTCTCTTCAAGAATAACTGTTTCAGCTGCTGTTCCATAGCACATCAGAAGCCATCGGCCCACTGCCTGTTCAGCTGCCTTCGAAGAAAAGGGCACTGTACCTTTTCCGAGTTGCGAAGGCCACGTCAGGGATGGTGCCATATTGTCCTGGCCTCAGAAGATGCCTTTTGATAAAGCCATAACCACGCTTGTTTAGGCAAGAATCAGTAGACCTTTGTTTCATGTCCTGTCTGTCCATTTTGTCATCAGTTGATTCGAGGATACTTTGTTGTCCAGTGGCTAACTTTTGCCACAATGAAAGCTAACTCCATACGCAGTTTCTTCAATGCCCATATTTTCTCTGAAGTAGATTGGTACTGCCAGGAGCCGACATGTCTCATAGTCATAACAAAAAAGAAAAATTTTCTAAGTTATTAAAACATTTTAAATGCCATATTCTGTAGATCTCTGAAGGGTTTGAAGATGACCTATCTAAAATATATCTGCTTAATTTTTAAAACATATCTAATATGACTACAAGTTCTATTGTAATGTCTAACTACTAACTATCATTTCTTTATATCCTAATGGTAATAATAACATTCAAGGATCAGAAAATTGCATTGTTAAATGAACGATATAAGTACAATTAGAAATATACATATAGCATTTTCTAACAATATCAATTTCAATATATATAATTTGTATACAATATAAAACAATCCAATCCAATGTAAAGTATTTAAAACTAGTAATTGTCTTTTTCTTCTTCTTTCTTTCTCTTTTTTTTTAAATAAGAACCTTAAATCTAATCTGCTTAGTCTTTTTCCTAACCCTTGACAACAACTTGTAACCAACCCCCCTAAACAATGAAAATTATCCCAGACCCAAAACCCATTAAAAAGACCAAAAAACCACCCACCCCACACCACCTCTTTGGGAATGTGGGCGTCGTATTCTTAAAATTGCTTCCTGCTGGGTATGGGCGAAGTTATCTTTATCCTGAAAGAAAAATTTTAGGTTAATTGTCAAATTCTAGGAAAGGTAACTATATCCAATTGTCAAATTCTAGGAAAGGTAACTATATCCTTCATTATCCATTCTGTGTATAATGCCAAAGTTCAGGGTTTATCTCAAGTCCTTATTCAAGTAGTCTTTGAGACTGGATCATCTCAGCTAGTCATCTCAAAATTGCTCTGAGCACCTTGTAGTTCAAAGCTGATCTGTAGATGATGTTTGTCAGCTTAGTGATGTTATTATTGTCCACGTGGAATTGTTGTTGTTGTGGGGCCCCAACTTCTTCCTGGAGACTTCAGTTGATGTTAGGCCTGGCCGTGAATTCCTGCAGAAAACTGATAAGAGACTCGAACACAAAGACATATATATGCAGCTAATTGAAGCCTTTTTTTTTAGAATTAATCAGTACTCTATATGACCATTCACATCTTAGCAAAGTTTAAAATGTATATATATCTATATATCTATATATCTATATATATTAATCTTGTAAGTTTTGATATAAAATTTATACTTTAAGAAAAGTTTAAAGAATCAGAATAGAATCAAAGAGTTGAGATTAGTAATAGAATAGTCCCTTAATTAATTTGGCTTTTCTCCTGTCTCATAGCAGAAGATGGCTCTTTTATTCTGGCATGATACAGGGAGTTTGCATTTTCCTTTTAACAACATGCTTGAGTTTAAAGAAGGAGAGAGCCATTCTCCAACTCCAAAGTCAGCTTTAAATTTTAATTGGACTGGGACTATTAGAAGACCAATAGTGTTAAATCTTTAGAGAAAAGCAGAAACAAACATTTAGGAAGACATAAAATTTTTTAGATAATATATACCCATACGCCATTTCACTCTGCTTCCTGGGATAGATGATTTGTCCCTTTTCTTCAGTTGTCTTATTTGTCCAGTGTTCTTCAGATTCCTTAACCTTCATTCTCCTAAAAGACAAAAACAAAAACCTTTCCCCAAGACTAATTTTGGGGATGTTCCTTTTTGGCAAGTTATTATCTGATTAAATGAAAAGACATGTGTTACTGGTATAAGTTAGTTTAAATTGGATGTTCATGTTGGTTGATGAGCTATCACCTCCTCTAATTAAGAGGTTTCTCTTGTTCAAATCGAACCTTTATCAATTTTGATGGTACCCACAACTTATCTTCTCCTGTAGAAACAAAAGCAAAACCTCGTCCCCAATGTAACACATACCCTGGTTTCCATTCTGAGGTCAGCACATCCTTAAAATATATAGGTTGATTTAATTCTGTAGTTTTTTCTATTATCCAATGTCTCTCTGCAGCTGTTGTTCCTTTCTCATTGGCATTAAGAAAATTCAAAGTTAATAGAGCATTATGCAGTCTATTTCTGGGGGTTTTTGTTGCCCCTTTCTGTTTATTTAGCATATCCTTTAGAGTTCTGTTTGATCTTTCTATAACTGCTTGACCTGTAGGATTATGTGGTATGCCTGTAATATGCTTTATATTGTAATAAGCAAAAAACTGTTTCATTTTAACAGAGACATATGACGGAGCATTATCAGTTTTGATTTCTGCAGGTATACCCATGATGGCCATAACTTCTAGCAAATGAGTGATTACAGAATCAGCTTTTTCAGAACTCAAAGCAGTTGCCCACTGAAATCCTGAATAAGTATCGATAGTGTGGTGTACATATTTCAGTTTTCCAAATTCTGCAAAGTGAAACACGTCCATCTGCCAGATTTCATTCCTTTGAGTACCCTTTGGGTTACATCCTGCTGGTAATGGCGTTTGATTGTAGAAGGAACAAGTAGGACATTTCTTTACTATTTCTTTGGCTTGTTGCCAGGTTATGGAAAAATCCTTTTTTAAACCTTTACTATTGACATGATGTTTTTTATGACATTCTGAGGCCTCCAGCACATTTCCTATTAATAACTTATCAATCTCATCATTGCCTTGTGCTAGAGGGCCTGGCAGACCAGTATGGGATCGAATGTGAGTTATATATAAAGGATGACTCCTTCTCCTGATTGTATCTTGTAATTGAATAAATAATGAAGTTAATTCTGAAGCATCAGGGATAAATTCTGCAGTCTCAATATGTAATACTACTCTTTCAGCATACTGAGAGTCAGTTACTATGTTGAGAGGTTCTGAAAAATCCATTAATACCAACAGAATAGCATATAATTCTGATTTTTGAACTGAATTATAAGGACTTTGAACCACTTTACTTAAATTTTCTGATTTGTAACCTGCCTTTCCTTGTTTGTTGGCATCTGTATAAAATGTACGAACTCCAGATATGGGCTTTACCCGTACAATTCGAGGCAAGATCCAATCAGCTCTCTTTATAAGATCAATTCTATCGCTTTTGGGATATTTGCTGTTAATTTCTCCCAAAAAATTACTGCAAGCTCTTTGCCAAGGTTCACTTTCTGTCCATAATTTTTCAATGTCCTCCTTAGTTAAAGGTACGACAATTTCTGCTGGGTCTATTCCTGCTAATTGGCGAAGTCTCAATTTTCCTTTCCAAATCAAGTCAGAGATTTTTTCCACATAAGTTTTTAATTTTTTGTTTGGTTTATTTGGTAAAAATATCCATTCTAATATAATATGTTCCCTCTGCATTAATATTCCTGTAGGAGAATGCCTAGAAGGTAAAATAACCAAAATGCAATCCAGCTTTGGATCAATACGATCCACGTGCCCTTCATGTACTTTCTTTTCTACCAAGGCCAATTCTTTCTCAGCTTCAGGTGATAACTCTCTTGGACTATTTAGGTCCTTGTCACCTTCTAAGGTTTTGAACAAATTATGCAGTTCATCATTTTTTACCCCAACAATAGTTCGTAGATGAGAAATATTTCCAAATAATCTTTGAAAGTCATTAAGAGTCTGTAGTCTATCTCTCCTAATTTGCACCTTTTGGGGTCTAATTTTTTGTAGCTCTATTTTATATCCTAAATAATTAATAGAATCTCCTCTTTGTATCTTTTCAGGAGCAATTTGTAATCCCCAGCAAGGCAAAATTTTCTTTACGTCTTCAAACATTCTTTCTAAAGTATCTGCATTTGAGTCAGCTAGTAAAATATCATCCATATAATGATAAATTATAGATTTAGGAAATTTTTTACGTATCACTTCCAATGGCTGTTGTACAAAATATTGGCACAGAGTTGGGCTATTCAACATTCCCTGTGGGAGGACCCTCCATTGAAATCTTTTAACCGGTTGAGAATTATTATAAGTAGGCACTGTAAAAGCAAATCTTTCTCTGTCTTTTTCTTGTAACGGTATTGAAAAGAAACAGTCTTTTAAATCAATAACTATGAGAGGCCATCCTTTTGGTAACAGAGTAGGCAGAGGAATTCCAGATTGTAGAGAGCCCATTGGCTGAATTACTTTGTTAATTGCTCTAAGGTCTGTTACCATTCTCCATTTACCAGATTTCTTTTTAATAACAAATACCGGAGAATTCCAAGGGCTGGTTGATTCCTCAATATGCTGAGCATTTAACTGTTCTTCTACCAGCTCTTCTAAAGCCTGGAGTTTCTCTGTTGTTAAAGGCCATTGCTGGACCCATACAGGCTTGTCTGTTAACCATTTTAAAGGTAGAGCTGTTGGTGTCTTTGGAAGATCATCAGTTGTTGTGCCCTGTTCTTGTATAATATGGATGGCTGGTGACCACTCAGAATAATGCCTTCTAATATTTCTCTCAGAAACATGTGCTAATTTATGATTTGTTTCTGAGATTGGAGGGATGTTAATCTGAGTATTCCATTGTTGTAACAAGTCTCGACCCCACAAGTTCATAGCTATGTTAGCTACATATGGTTTCAATTTTCCTCTCTGTCCTTCTGGACCTATACACTCGAGCCATCTTGCACTCTGTTTCACCTGAGATAATGTCCCAATTCCTAACAGTTGAACATTTACCTCCTGAAGAGGCCAAGTTGGATGCCAAAATTCTGGTGCAATTATGGTAATGTCCGCACCTGTGTCTACCAGACCAGACAACAAAACACCATTTATTTTTATCGATAATTTTGGTCTTTGTTCATTAATAAAAGTTTGCCAAAAAATTTTCTTTATATTTGCTCCTGAATTTTCTATTCTGTCTGTTTCATCATCCTGACCAGCATGACTTATTCCAATAGGTATTTGGTTATTTAATTGCTCTGGGTAGGGGTTTCCTCTACGACTGCAGGAAAGGTTTGAACTGGATTTGCTATTGGGGCCTGCATGAGGCCCCTCTGGGAGTTTCCCGAAGACTGAGGCAAAGGATTACCCTGTCTGTCTCTTGTTGATCTACATTCGTTGGTCCAGTGTTTTCCCTTACCACACCTTCTGCATACTCCAGAAGGAAGGGGCTTTCTGTTGCCATTGTTCCTTGAAGAAACATTGTTTCTAGGAATGACCTGTTTACAGTCCCTTTTCAAATGTCCTTGCTTTCCACATCCAAAACATCTAACATTCCTCAAACCTTTTGAAATTGCTTCTCCTACCCATGTATCATCATGCTCATGAGCTTCAACATTAACCGTATCTCTAATCCAATCTTCCAAAGGTGCAGATCTTGCCTTTAACGGCCTGATTATTGTTTTGCATGCTGCATTCGCATTCTCAAAGGCCAAAGATTCAATTATTATCTTACTAGCTTCTGAATCCGGGACCATTCTCTTTACTGCTGAAGCCAGTCTTTGTAAAAAATCTGTGAAAGATTCTTTTGGGCCTTGTACAACCTTTGTAAATGACTCAGTTTTTTTTCCTGGTTCCTCAACTCTGTCCCATGCATTCAAGGCTGCTGTTCGACATAAAATTAGGGTTTGGACATCATATAAACATTGTGTTTGTGCTGAAGCATATTGACCTTCTCCAATAAGCTGATCCTGGCAGACTTGTATTCCTTTATCCCTCCACTGCTTTTCTATGTTTTTAGCTTCGTCTTTGAACCAAGTTAGCCACTGAAGCCTTTGACTGGGTTCAAGAACAGCTTGTGCCAGCTCCCGCCAGTCCTGTGGTACAATCCTATTATATGTTGACCAAGAGTTTAACATTTGCTTTACATATGGGGAATGCATACCATAAGATACTATTGCCTCCTTAAACCTTCGTAAATCTATCATTTCAATCGGAGCCCAAATATTTTGTGTAGTCATTTGATCAGGCGACTGCTGTACAGTTACTGGACAAACTAAGGGTGACTGTGTGAAAACAGGCTTTCTTTCTGTAACCCTATGATCCAATCTTGAAGCAGCTTCACTGTTAGTTTCTTCTGTCTGAGTTTTTACAGGTTTAATAGGTTTTTCTAAAGCTGTCATCCTGGCACTTAAATTGACTATCTTTTTAAATAGTAAAATGAGGATGAACATAGTAATAAAATGCATAATTCGATCAACAGTAATCTTCTCATATAGCTGTTCCATTGTCAGACTGTCTAAAATTGCAAACAAATTTTCTTCCAATGTACACAGAAAACCCATTTTTTTTTAATGTGGAAAAATTTTTTTTCTTTTAAATAGTTTCCTTTAAAATATCTGATATGTTAAGTGACTTACCAAGTCCTTGTAGAACAGTACCAATCCGAGGGAATTTCAAACAGCCACCTAGTGTCCGAGGTGTGAGTCCAGAGAGAGAGAGAGAGAGAGAGAGAGAGAGAGAGAGCAAGCAAGCGTAGTCACAAATTCTGCCTAAGAGCTTGAATCCAGCCACGTGTTCCCGCTTGAGCCTAGTCAAGCCTTGGCTCTGGCTACCTTAAGCTCCAACCACGTGCGTTGGTTTTACAGGCAGGGGCCCTGTTCGGCAGGGCAGGCCTGAGTTGTTTGTAGCACTGGCTTTAAGCAAGTAGCTCAAGGTTAGTCCGGCCTGAGGCCAAGCCGACCTGGGCCCGGGCTAGGGAGCCGGCCGCCCTGGCAGGAAACCAGACCTGCCGGCCGCCCTGGCGGGAACCCGGACCTGCCGCCAAGCCAAGTTAAGTGGTTTTAATGGATTCTTGTCACGTTGGGCGCCAAATGTAGATGTATCCAACAGTCTTATTAAATAAGAAACACAGAGCCGATTCAGAGAAGAAAGCCAAGAGGTCAGAACTAAGAGCCTTACCCTTCCTGCTTCAGCTATCCTGCTTCAGCCAAGAGAGCTCTCCGAAAAAGAGGCCTACTTCCTGTGTGTATGTCTTTAAATAGTCTAGATGTTCTGCCTTCTCATTGGTTGTAAACTAAACACGTGACTGCCTTGTCATTGCCTTTATGTACCGCCCTCCAGGTCCTTAAAGGCGTGCGCCACCACCACCACGCACTTGCTATGGCTCTATAACTCTGACCCCCAGGCAACTTTATTTATTAACATACAATTAAAATCACATTTCAGTACAAGTAAAATACCACCACAAGGTATCTTTGTGGATTTCTGGGGACCTCTCTAGCACTTTGCTTCTTCCTATTCCCATGGGGTCTAGATTTATCATGGTCTCTTATTTCTTGTTCTCCCTCTCTGTTCTTTATCCAGCTGGGATCTCCCACTCCCCTAAGCTCTCTTTTCCTCAAACCTTGCCCTTCATTACCCCCACTCATGTCCAGGCTGTTCATGTAGATCTCATCCATTTTTCTGTCATTGGGTGATCCCTGTGTCTTTCTTAGGGTCCTGTTTTCTAGGTAGCCTCCCTGGATTTGTGAGTAGCAGTCTAGTCATCTTTGTTTTATATCTAGTATCTTCCTATGAGTGAGTACATACCATGTTTGTCTTTCTGAGTCTGGGTTACCTCACTCAGGATCGTTTTTTCTAGATCTATCCATTTGCCTGCAAACCTCATGATGTCATTGTTTTTCTCTGCTGAGTAGATTCCATTGTGTATATGTACCACATTTTATTTATCCATTCTTCAGTTGAAGGGCATCTAGGTTGTTTCCAGGTTCTGGCTATTACAAACAATGCTGATATGAACACAGCTGAGCAAGTGCCCTTGTGGTATGATTGAGCATTCCTTGGGTATATGCCCAAGAGTGGTATAGCTTGGTCAGTGCTGTGAGAATTGCTTCAGGGAGCTGAGCAGGGAACATGGCCAAGCTGGGAAACCACAACATGCAAGAAAAGCCTTGGCTTCCTGAGACTCAGAGACAGCCCCCAGCTCCCATCCTGCCCCGGAGCCCCCATCTGGACAAGAGGTGAGTGCCTGGGCTCATACCCAGAGAGGCCTGCCCCTAGGTCCCATCCATGGGCACCAGCCATTTCGGGGAAGACCTCCCTTTTCATTTCTGATTTTGTTAATTTGGATATTCTTTCTCAGTCTTTTAGTTTGGATAAAGATTTGTCTATCTTGTTGATTTTCTCAAAGAACCAATTCTTTGTTTCTTTGATTCTTTGTACTGTTCTCTTTGTTTCTATTTTATTGATTTCATCCCTGAGTTTGATTATTTCCTGCCTGCCACAACTCTTGGATATCTCTGCTTCTTTTTGTTCTAGCTCTTTCATTGTGCTGTTAGGTGACTGATATGAGCATTGATTTCTTTCTGCAGGAACTTGGTTCTATTAATTTTCCTCTTAGCTCCACTTTCATTGTGTCCCATAAGTTTGGATATGTTGTGCAGTCATTTTCATTGAGTTCTATGAAGTCTTTAATTTCTCTGTCTCTTTGTCACTGTCTCTGTCTTTCTGTCTCTGTCTGTCTCTCTGTCTCTGTCTCTCTGTCTCTGTCTCTCTGTCTCTCTCTGTTTCTCTCTGTCTCTCTCTGTCTCTCTCTGTCTCTGTCTCTGTCTCTCTCTTTCTCTCTCTCTCTCTCTCTCTCTCTCTCTCCCTCCACAAAGAGGCAAAATGTCTTTCAACTGCATTTATGAATGTGAATATAACAGTAAGTTCTCTTACAGGAAGCACACTGTTTTCAATAAAGAGGTGACTTCTCTTTGAACTGCATTTACCAATGCGACTGGAATGGGGGTTTGCTCAAGAGAAAAGCACTATGTTTTGTACTAACAGAGGCAATTTCTCTTTCAACTTTGCTTGAACAGTGGGTTTTCTTAGATCCAATGCACTGTACTCACAAGTCACATAAGCAGGTATTCTTTTTCATTCTTTGCCCAGTGATAATTCTGTTGAATGTTGTTCAGTTTCCATGAGATTGTAGGCTTTCTATTATTTCTGTTGTTGTTGACTCCAACTCTAATACATGGTTGTCTGATAGGATATAGAGAGTTAATTCAATTTTCTTGTATTTTTGAGACTTGCTTTGTGACCAAGTATGTGGTCAACTTTGAAGAAGTTTCCATGAGGTTCTTAGAAGGAGGTATATTCTTTTGTATTTTGGGTAAAATGTTCAGTAGATATCTGTTAGGTCCATTTCAGTTATAATGTCTCTTAGTTTCATTATTTCCCTATTCAGTTTCTTTCTGGACAACCTGTCCATTGGTGAGAGTGGAGTGTTGAAATCTCCCACTATGAATGTGTAGGGTTCAAGATATGATTTAAGCTTTAGTAATGTTTCTTTTACAAATGTAAGTGCCCTTGTATTTGGAGCATGAATATTTAGAACTGAGACACCATCCTGGTAGATTTTTCTTTTAATAAATATGAAATGTCCTTCTCCATGATTAATTTTGGTTTGAAGTCTATTTTGTTAGATATTAGGATAGCCATACCAGCTTGTTTCTTAGGTCCATTTGATTGGAAAATCTTTTCCCAACCATTTACTCTGAGGTAATACCTATATTTGATGCTGAGGTGTGTTTCTTGTATGCAGCAGAAGGATAGATCCTGTTTTCCTATCCATTATGTTAGCCTGTATCTTTTTATAGGTGAATTGAGTCCATTGATATTGAGAGATATTAATAACCAATGATTATTTGTTCCTATTTTTATGGTGGTAGTAGTGTGTGTGTGTGTGTGTGTGTGTGTGTGTGTGTGTGTGTTTCCTTTCTTTGGATTTTTTTTGGTGAGAGAGTATCCATTGCCTGTGTTTACATGAGTGTGGTTAACTTCCTTGGATTAGAGTTTTCCTTTAAGTACTTCCTTAGGGCTGCATTTGTAGGTAGATATTGCTTAAATTTGACTTTGTCATGAAATATGTTTTATATATCTATGATGATTGAAAGTTTTGCTGGTTCTAGTAGTCTGTGCTGGCACCTGTGGTCTCTTAGAGTCTGCAAGACATCCAGACCCTTCTGGCTTTTAGAGTCTCCACTGAGAAGTCGGGTGTAATTCTGATAGGTCTGCCTTTCTATATTACTTGACCTTTTCCCCTTGCAGCTTTTAATATTCTTTTTTTTGTTCTGTGTATTTAGTGTTTTTATTATTATATGTCATGGATACTTTCTTTTCTGATCCAATCTATTTGGTGTTCTATATGCTTCTTGTACTTTATAAGCATGTCCTTTTTTAGGTTAGGGAAATTTTCTTCTATGATTTGTTCTGGGTTCTTGAGCTGGGATCCTTCTCCTTCTATTTCTATTAATCTTAGGTTTGGTCTTTTTTAGTGTCCCAGATTTACTTGGTGTTTTGTGTTAGGAGTTATTTTTTTTTTAATCTAACATTTTCTTTGGACAATGAATCCATTTCTTCTATTGTATCTTCAATACCTGAGATTCTCTCTTCCAACTCTTGAATCCTGTTGGTGATGCTTGTATCTGTAGTTCCTGTTCACTTACCCAGATTTTCCATTTCCTGAATTCCCTCAGATTGTGTTTTCTTTATTGCTTCTATTTCTATTTTCAGATCTTGAACAATTTTTATTGTTTCCTTCAATTGTTTGCTTGTTTTCCTTGGCTTTCTTTAAGAAATTTATTCAGATCTTGCCCAGGACTTCCCTTCTGAAGCACAGGTGAGTGCCCTAGCTTGCCCCCGACCCCATCCCTGGGCACCAGCCACTCCGGGGAAGACCTGCCCAACTTGGGCCCAGGTTCTGGACCCCGGGCAGGTGCCCTTCTACCCCAACCGGGAAGGATCCCCTTCTCCAAGACCCCTGGCAGACCCTGCAGTCTCCACGCCCTGCCCCCACGCCCATCTGCCTGAGCCCCAAGCCTCTTCCTGAGACTTAGAGGCCGGCCCCCAGCTCCCATCTTGCCCAGGACTTCCCTTCTGAAGCACAGGTGAGTGCCCTAGCTTGCCCCCGACCCCATCCCTGGGCACCAGCCACTCCGGGGAAGACCTGCCCAACTTGGGCCCAGGTTCTGGACCCCGGGCAGGTGCCCTTCTACCCCAACCGGGAAGGATCCCCTTCTCCAAGACCCCTGGCAGACCCTGCAGTCTCCACGCCCTGCCCCCACGCCCATCTGCCTGAGCCCCAAGCCTCTTCCTGAGACTTAGAGGCCGGCCCCCAGCTCCCATCTTGCCCAGGACTTCCCTTCTGAAGCACAGGTGAGTGCCCTAGCTTGCCCCCGACCCCATCCCTGGGCACCAGCCACTCCGGGGAAGACCTGCCCAACTTGGGCCCAGGTTCTGGACCCCGGGCAGGTGCCCTTCTACCCCAACCGGGAAGGATCCCCTTCTCCAAGACCCCTGGCAGACCCTGCAGTCTCCACGCCCTGCCCCCACGCCCATCTGCCTGAGCCCCAAGCCTCTTCCTGAGACTTAGAGGCCGGCCCCCAGCTCCCATCTTGCCCAGGACTTCCCTTCTGAAGCACAGGTGAGTGCCCTAGCTTGCCCCCGACCCCATCCCTGGGCACCAGCCACTCCGGGGAAGACCTGCCCAACTTGGGCCCAGGTTCTGGACCCCGGGCAGGTGCCCTTCTACCCCAACCGGGAAGGATCCCCTTCTCCAAGACCCCTGGCAGACCCTGCAGTCTCCACGCCCTGCCCCCACGCCCATCTGCCTGAGCCCCAAGCCTCTTCCTGAGACTTAGAGGCCAGCCCCCAGCTCCCATCTTGCCCAGGACTTCCCTTCTGAAGCACAGGTGAGTGCCCTAGCTTGCCCCCGACCCCATCCCTGGGCACCAGCCACTCCGGGGAAGACCTGCCCAACTTGGGCCCAGGTTCTGCTCCCCGGGCAGGTGCCCTTCTAGCCCCACTGGGAAGGATCCCCCTCTCCAAGACCCCTGGCAGACCCTGCAGTCTCCACGCCCTGCCCCCACGCCCATCTGCCTGAGCCCCAAGCCTCTGCCTGAGACTTAGAGGCCAGGCCCCCCAGCTCCCATCTTGCCCAGGACTTCCCTTCTGAAGCACAGGTGAGTGCCCTAGCTTGCCCCCTACCCCATCCCTGGGCACCAGCCACTCCTGGGAAGACCTGCCCAACTTGGGCCCAGGTTCTGGTCCCCGGGCAGGTGCCCTTCTAGCCCCACCGGGAAGGATCTCCTTCTCCAAGACCCCTGGCAGACCCTGCAGTCTCCACGCCCTGCCCCCACGCCCATCCGCCTGAGCCCCAAGCCTCTTCTTGAGACTTAGAGGCTGGCCCCCAGCTCCCATCTTGCCGTGGATTTCCCATCTGGAGGAGAGAGAGAGAGAGAGAGAGAGAGAGAGAGAGAGAGAGAGAGAGGAGAGCACCCATCCTCCCCCGGACTTCCCTTCTGAACAAGAGCTTCCATCCTGCCCCGGACTTCCAATTTGGACAAGAGAGCTCCCATCTGGACAAGAGAGAGAGACTTCCTGAATCTGTCAGCTCTGAACCAAGTGTGCGGATAAGGCCAGGAACGAACCACAAGGAGATGGGCAGACGTCAAGGCAGAAACACATACAACAAAATGAATAGTAATACACCATCACCAGGCCCTAGCCCTCCTCCAACACCTAGACCTGAACATCAGAAATTGGAAGAAGCAGAAGAAAATAGCCTTATGAATGTCATCATGAAGAAGCTAGAGGCTCGTGTAGAAGAAAAGACAAAAAAATGTGAAGAACGCTGTAAACAACTAGAGGAAAGGGCAAACAAATTAGAAGAAATCAATAAAGTCCTGGAAGAGAACAATAAAATACTGAAAGAAAATCAAGAAAAATCAATGAAACAAATGAAGGAAACAGTCCAAGACCTGAAAAAGGAAATAGAAAAAATGAAGAAGACACAAACAGAGGGAATGCTGGAAATAGAAAACCTGAGAAAACGATTGGGAACTTCAGATGCAAGTATAATCAACAGAATGCAAGAGATGGAAGAGAGGATCTCTAGCGTTGAAGATACAATAGAAGAAATAGATTCATCAGTCAAAGAAAACACTAAAGTCAACAAAGTCATGAACCAAAATGTCCAAGAAATTTGGGACACCATGAAAAGACCAAACCTACGAATAATAGGGGTAGAAGAAGGAGAAGAATACCAACTCAAGGGCACAGAAAATATATTCAACAAGATCATAGAAGAAAACTTTCCCAACTTAAAGAAGGAAATGCCTATGAAGATACAGGAAGCCTATAGAACACCAAACAGACTAGACCCCCAAAAAAAGTCCCCTCGCCACATAATAATTAAACAATTAAACGTACAGAATAAAGAAAGAATATTAAGAGCAGCAAAGGAAAAAGGCCAAGTGACATATAAAGGCAAACCTATCAGAATAACACCCGATTTCTCAATGGAGACTTTGAAAGCCAGAAGGTCCTGGACAGATGTAATGCAGACATTAAGAGACCATGGATGTCAGCCTAGACTAATATACCCAGCAAAACTTTCAATCGTCATAGATGGAGTGAACAAGACATTCCATGACAAAGCCAGATTTAAACAATATTTATCCACAAACCCAGCCCTACAGAAAGCACTAGAAGGAAAATTCCAACCTAAGGAAGTCAGATACAACCTCGAAAACACAGGCAATAGATAAAGCCACAGCAGTAGACCCCAACGAAGAAACGTACACACACATCACCACCAAAAAATAACAGGAATGAACAATCACTGGACATTAATATCCCTCAATATCAATGGACTTAATTCACCTATAAAAAGACATAGGCTTACAGAATGGATACGAAAGCAGGACCCATCTTTCTGCTGCATACAAGAAACACATCTCAAATTCAAAGATAGACACTACCTAAAAATAAAAGGCTGGGAAAAGACTTTCCAATCAAACGGTCTTAAGAAACAAGCGGGTGTAGCCATCCTGATATCCAGCAAAATAGACTTCAAACTAAAATCAATCAAAAGAGATCAAGAAGGGCATTACATACTCATCACAGGAAAGATCCACCAAGATGAAGTCTCAATTCTGAACATTTATGCCCCAAACACAAGGGCACCCACATATGTAAAAGAAACATTATTAAAGCTTAAATCACATACAAAACCCCACACATTAATAGTGGGAGACCTCAACACCCCACTTTCACCACTGGACAGATCCCCCAAATCGAAACTTAACAGAGAAATAAAGGACTTAATTGATGTCATGACTCAAATGGACTTAATCGACATCTACAGAACATTCCATCCTAACAAAAAAGAATATACCTTCTTCTCAGCACCCCATGGAACCTTCTCTAAAATTGACCACATACTTGGTCACAAAGCAAATCTAAACAGATACAAAACAATTAGAATAACCTCCTGTGTTCTATCAGACCACCATGGTCTAAAGTTGGATTTCAACAACAACAAAAACTACAGAAAACCTACAATCTCATGGAAACTGAACAATACCCACCTGAATCACCAATGGGTTAAGGAAGAAATAAAGAAAGAAATTAAAGACTTCCTAGAGATCAACGAAAATGAAGACACCACATATCCAAACCTATGGGACACTATGAAAGCAGTACTAAGAGGGAAATTCATAGCACTAAACGCCCACATAAATAAGCTGGAGAAATCTCACACTAGTGACTTAACAGCACACCTGAAAGTTCTAGAACAGGAAGAAGCAAAGTCTCCCAGGAAAAATAGATGCCAGGAAATTATCAAAGTGAGAGCTGAAATCAATAAAATAGAAACAAAGAGAACAATACAAAAAATTAATGAAACAAAGAGTTGGTTCTTTGAGAAAATCAACAAGATAGACAAGCCCTTATCCAAACTAACCAAAAGACAGAGAGAGAGCATCCAAATCAACAAAATCAGAAATGAAAAGGGGGACATAACAACAGACATTGAGGAAATCCAGAGAATCATCAGGTCATACTTCAAAAACCTCTATTCCACAAAACTGGAAAACCTAAAAGAAATGGATAATTTTCTGGATAGGTACCACATACCTAAATTAAATCAAGACCAGATAAACTATTTAAATAGTCCAATAACCCCTAACGAAATAGAAACAGTCATTAAAAGTCTCCCAACCAAAAAAAGCCCAGGACCAGATGGTTTCAGTGCAGAATTCTACCAGATCTTCAAAGAAGAGTTAATACCAATACTCTCTAAATTTTTCCATACAATAGAAACAGAAGGAACATTACCAAACTCCTTCTATGAGGCTACAATTACCCTGATTCCCAAACCAAACAAGGATACAACAAAGAAAGAGAACTACAGACCGATCTCCCTCATGAACATTGATGCAAAAATACTCAATAAAATACTGGCAAACAGACTCCAAGACCACATCAAAACAATTATCCACCATGATCAAGTAGGATTCATTCCAGGGATGCAAGGATGGTTCAACATACGAAAGTCTGTCAATGTGATACACCATATAAACAAACTCAAAGAAAAAAACCACATGATCATCTCACTAGATGCTGAAAAGGCATTTGACAAAATCCAACACCCCTTCATGATAAAGGCCTTAGAGCGATCAGGAATACAGGGAACATACCTAAACATAATAAAGGCAATTTACAGCAAGCCAACAGCCAACATCAAATTAAATGGAGAGAAACTCAAAGCAATTCCACTAAAATCAGGAACGAGGCAAGGCTGTCCGCTCTCCCCATACTTATTCAATATAGTACTTGAAGTTCTAGCCAGAGCAATAAGACAACATAAGGAGATTAAGGGGATACAAATTGGAAAGGAAGAAGTCAAGCTTTCCCTATTTGCAGATGACATGATAGTATACTTGAGCAACCCCAAAGATTCCACCAAGGAACTGATACAGCTTATAAACACCTTCAGCAGCATAGCAGGATACAAGATCAACTCCAAAAAATCAGTAGCCCTCCTATATACAATGGACAAAAAAGCGGAGAAGGAAATCAGAGATACATCACCCTTTACTATAGCCACAAATGACATAAAATATCTTGGGGTAATACTAACCAAGCAAGTGAAGGACCTATATGACAAGAACTTTAAGTCCCTGAAAAAAGAAATTGAAGAAGATGTCAGAAAATGGAAAGATCTCCCATGCTCATGGATAGGCAGAACTAACATAGTAAAAATGGCAATCTTACCAAAAGCAATCTACAGATTCAATGCAATCCCCATCAAAATACCAACACAATTCTTCACAGACCTGGAAAGAATAATACTCAACTTCATATGGAAAAACAAAAAACCCAGGATAGCCAAAAGAATCCTGTACAATAAAACAACCTCTGGAGGCATCACGATCCCTGACTTCAAGCTGTACTATAGAGCTACAGTAATAAAAACAGCTTGGTACTGGCATAAAAACCGACATGTGGACCAATGGAATCGAATTGAAGACCCTGATATTAATCCGCACACCTATGAACAAATAATTTTTGACAAAGAAGCCAAAAGTGCACAATGGAAAAAAGAAAGCATCTTCAACAAATGGTGCTGGCAAAACTGGATATCAACATGTAGAAGGCTGCAAATAGATCCATATCTATCACCGTGCACAAAACTTAAGTCCAAGTGGATCAAGGACCTCAACATAAATCCAGCTACTCTGAACCTGCTAGAAGAGAAAGTAGGAAGTAGTCTTGAACACATTGGCATAGGAGACCACTTTCTAAATAGAACACCAGTAGCACAGACACTGAGAGAAACAATCAATCAATGGGACCTCTTGAAACTGAGAAGCTTTTGTAGGGCAAAGGATACGGTCAACAAAGCAAAGCGACAGCCTACAGAATGGGAAAAGATCTTCACCAATCCCACATCTGACAGAGGACTGATATCCAGAATATATAAGGAACTCAAGAAATTAGACATCAAAATGCCCAACAGTCCAATTAAGAAATGGGCTATAGAACTAAACAGAGAATTCTCAACAGAGGAAACTCAAATGGCTGAAAGACATTTAAGGAATTGCTCAACATCCTTAATCATCAGGGAAATGCAAATCAAAACAACTCTGAGATACCACCTTACGCCTGTCAGAATGGCTAAGATCAAAAACACTGAAGACACCTTATGCTGGAGAGGATGTGGAGCTAGGGGAACTCTCCTCCACTGCTGGTGGGAATGCAAGCTTGTACAACCACTTTGGAAATCAATATGGCGATTTCTTAGAAAATTGGGAATCCATCTCCCCCAAGATCCAGCTATACCACTCTTGGGCATATACCCAAGGAATGCTCAACCACACCACAAGAGCACTTGTTCAGCTATGTTCATATCAGCGTTGTTTGTAATAGCCAGAACATGGAAACAACCTAGATGCCCTTCAACTGAAGAATGGATAAACAAATTGTGGTACATATACACAATGGAATACTACTCAGCAGAGAAAAACAATGACATCATGAGGTTTGCAGACAAATGGTTGGATCTAGAAAAAATCATCCTGAGTGAGGTATCCCAGACTCAGAAAGACAAACATGGTATGTACTCACTCATAACAGGATACTAGATGTGGAACAAGGATGACTGGACTGCTACTCACATCACCAGGCAGGCTACCTGGAAAACAGGACCCCAAGAAAGACACAGGGATCGCCCAACGACAGAGAAATGGAATGAGATCTACATGAACAGCCTGGACAGGAGTGGGGGTAGTGAAGGGCGAGGGTCGAGGGAAAGAGAGCTTGGGTGAGTGGGAGATCCCAGCTGGATCAAAAACAGAGAGGGAGAACAAGGAATAGGAGACCATGGTAAATGAAGACCACATGAGAATAGGAAGAAACAAAGTGCTAGAGAGGCCCACAGAAATCCACAAAGATACCCCCACAACAGACTGCTGGCAATGGTCGAGCGACAATCCGAACTGACCTACTCTGGTGATGGGATGGCCAAACACCCTAATTGTCGTGCTAGAAACCTCATCCAACTACTGATGGACCTGGAGGCAGAGATCCATGACTAGGCCCCAGGTGGATCTCTGGGAGTCCAATTAGCGAGAATGAGGAGGGTTTATATGAGAGAGAATTGTTGAGACCAAGGTCGGATAAAGCACAGAGACAAATAGCCAAACAAACGGAAACACATGAAATATGAACCAATGGCTGAGGGGTCACCAACTGGATCAGGCCCTCTGAGTGGGTGAGACAGTTGATTGGCCTGATCTGTTTGGGAGGCATCCAGGCAGTGGGACCGGGTCCTGTGCTCATTGCATGAGTTGGCTGTTTGAAACCTGGGGCCTATGCAGGGTCCCTTGGCTCAGCATGGGAGGAGGGGACTGGACCTACCTGGACTGAGTCCACCAGGTTGATCTCAGTCTGTGGGGAAGGCTTTGCCCTGGAGGAGATTGGAATGGGGGGCGGGCTGGGGGGAAGGTGAGGGGGGCGGGAGGGGGGAGAACAAGGGAATCTGTGGCTGATATGTAGAACTGAATTGTATTGCAAAATAAAAATTAAAAAAAAAAAAAAAAAGAAATTTATTCATTTCCTCCAATTATTTGTTTGTGTTTTCCTGGATCTCTTCGAGGAATTTATTCATCTCCTTGTTAAGGACCTCTATCAATTTCATATAGTTATTTATAAGGGTTTTTTCTTGTGCTTAAGCTTTGTTGGGATATTTAGAACCTGCTGTGGTAGGATAGCTGGGCTCTGGTGGTGACATATTGCCATGGCTGTTATTCATTGTGTTTTTTATGCTGGCATCTAGGCATCTGGGTTTTGGGTGGTTATAGGTCTAGGTGCTGCTTTCTGGGTTTGTGTTTGTTGGATGGGTGTTTTGTTCTTTGGTTTATACTTCCTCTTTGGATTTTCAGAGAGTACATTGGCTGAGTGTTGCTTGCTTTCTTGACCTGCTTGCTGATATGTTTACTAGAGCATGCTTGCTGGGGGAATAAGAGGGAGGAATGGGAGGGAGGTCATGGGCATATGACCTGAGGAATCTACAGGAGAAGTACACAGTAGAGAAGGAAAGCTGCAGCTGGTGTTCTTTTGCAGAACTAGAGGTGACCCTGAGAATTGGGTCTGGGGTAAGAGAGAGTAGGGATGGTCTATAGGCAGCCTACTTGGTCTTTTGGCAGGTATTGCCTGTGGTTGAGCAGGGGGTGCCCATCCAGGTTAGGGGCTGGGACACAGTGGTGAGATGGGAAGGCAAGGGAAGTCTGGGGGTGGGGTGGTCTGTGGGATACACAGGAGACATGCCACATTAGATTGTTTTTTGGTCAGATATGACATGTGAAATTTATTTAACTTTTTGAATTTGGTAAAAATCTTTTGTGTCCCAGAATGTGGTTTATTTAGGAAAGTTTCCATGGGCTGTTGAGTAGAATACATATTCTTTGATGTGTGGGCACTACTCTACCCAGATAAACTGTCTGCCACAATTGATTCAGAAAGAAAGACTTTCCATGATGCAAATAGGCAAAAAGAATCCATATCCAGATGACCAATCATAAACAGAATATGGAAAGAAGTAGGTTGGGATAGAGAGAAATATGCATAGCAAAGACTGTAAAAAGAAAACTAAAATCATAATTACTATTACATGAAGAACCAAAAGAGCAAAACAACTTACCAAAATGACTGCAGTCAACACATACTGTTCAATGAGATCTTTAAATACTAATGGCAACAGTTTTACAATAAAAGGAGACACTGCCTAGCTGAATGGAAGCCTATTTCATCAGCTTTTAGGGTAGCAATTCCTGCCAGTGTCCCATTTGCTTAGAATACTTTTTTCCATCCTTTCACTTTAAGATGGTGCCTATTGTTAAAGCTAAAATGAGATTCTTAATATAGAACAGAAAGATGTATTTTATTTCCTATTCCATTCAGTAATTGTGGCTTTAGTTTGCTTTTGCTTTTTCTGCATCAGTTGTGACAGATAGTTTTGCTGGGTACAGTACTGTAAGTTGGCAGTTGTATGAAGACTGTGTTGGGTGAAATGTTCTGCAGAACTTTCTTAATGTCCATTTGACTTATGGTATCATTTAACTCCAATGTTTCTCTGTTTTATTTTTGTCCAACTGATGTGTTTATTGGTGTGATCAGCTATTGGATTCACACATTCTTACTGTGTTGGAATTCTGTACTTTAATGCAGTGTCTGCCTTTGATGGTGAAGTGTCTTTCTTAGAGGCAGCAAAATAAATGGAGCCTGTTTCCTAATCTAATATTATAGTCTGTGGCTCTTTATTGGGTAATTGAGACTGTTAATACTAAGAGTTATTATTGGTTATGTGTATTAATTCCTGTTGTTTCATTTTTCTGTAGTGTTTCTTTTTGAGACTTCTTTGATTAACTTTCCTGGAATTGTTTATTTCTTTGTGTCTTCTTGGGTGTCCACTATTTTCAGGTTGAAGTATTCCTTCCAACATCTCCTGTGGAGCTTGCTTAGTTATAAACAAACATTTGTGCAGGCAAAAAGCCAAATTCATATAAAATAAAATAATTTTTAAAAAAGATAAAACTAAAGATAAAAATGAAGTGGTCACTGTAGATTACAATGAAATACAGGAATTAGGAAATATTTTGAAATTTAGATTGCAAAAAAACTGGAAAGTCTTGAAGGGCGTACATTCTCAGACACATGTTAAATCAAGAAGATATAAACAAACATATAAAATCCTTGAAACAGAAATAAAAAATATCCTAGCAAAGAAAAGCCAAATATCAGATTATTTAGTGATTAAATTCTAGAAAAGCCTTTAAAAAGGAGATAACTCCAGTGCTCATCATACTGTTCAATAAAATAGATGGGACACTACCATATTCATCCTACAAAGCCAATATTACATTGATACTAAAATCATGTAAAGACATGGGATAGAATACTATAGACCAATTTCCCTGATAAACATGAGCACAAAATTTCTCAGTAAAATTCTTACAAACCAATTTAACATCTTCATTATTATTTGTGTGTGTATGCGTGTGCACACGATATGTGTGTACATAATGAGCATGTGAGTGATGTGGAATATTATGTAGGTCAGAGGACAGCTTTGTGGAGTCAGTTGTTTCCTTCCACATTTATGTGAGTTTCAACAATTGAACCCAGGTTACCAGGCTTATGTATCAAGCTCCTTTACACAGCAAGGTATTTGGTGGCACCTTGCATATCAAGTTTAAGAACATATTAAGAAGATCAAGGAACATGTTTCACAAGTCTACCTACCTGAGTTCAATCCAAGGAACCCATGTAAAGGTAGAAGGAAAGAGCCAACGGCAAAAAAAAAAAAGTCCTCTGACCTCCAGACATGCCATAGCATGCATGCAATCATAGTCACACACACACAAAAGACCATAAACAACAGCCATTTTGGTTTCATTGAAGGAATGCAAGTGTGATTCAGTATATGAATAGAGATAAAGACACAAATCACATAATCATTTCAATCAGTATGGAAAGTTCAACATTTCTTTATGATATTATCTGAAGAAACTCAGAAAAAAGAGAACATACATCTACATATTAAAGGCATAATAAATATGTAAAACTTTTGGCCAGCATTGTACTAAGAGTAGGGAAAAACTGTGAGCATTTCCTGTGAAATTTCAGATGATACAGAGGTGCATAATCACTTCATTTTCATTCAATATAGTTCTCAAACTCTTAACTAGAGCAATAAGACAAAATAAAATGAAGCACCAATACAAGAAAGGATGAAGTCAAATCCCTATGTGCAGATGAAATGGCCTTCTACTTAAAGGATCCCCAAAAATTCACTATCAAACTTTTATCCAAGATACAGTTTTTAAAACTTTTTGTATGTTTTATTTTATGTATATGAGTTTTTGCTTGCATGTATATATGAGCAACAGGCATGTGCCTGGTTCCCACAGAGACCAGAAGGGGGCACTGGGAACCCAAGAACTGGACTTGAGAATAATTTTGAGCAGCAATGAGAATACTACAAAGAGAATCTGGGTCATATGCAAGAATAGCATGCTCTTAACTACTGAGCAATCTCTCTAGCCCAAAACACACACTTTTAGAAAAGTAGCAGGATACAAAATAAAGAAACAAAAATTAGTAGCTTTTCTGTATACCAATAATGAGGTCACTTAAAAATAACAACAATAGCTGCAGTGGCCAATATGGTATTCTTTGTTTTTATTCCATTTAATGATTTTTAAGTTGGATCTTTATTTTTTACATTGGAGTTACAGGCAGTTGTGAGTTGTTTGATATGGGTACTGGCAAACAACTTGTGATCTCTTGACAAGCAATGTGTGCTCTTAAATGTTGAGCCATTTCACCAGCCTCTATTGCCAATTTTTAATTGTGTTTTAGGAGAATCCTTTTCTAGCTTTGTTTTTTATTATTGTGGGGGATTTGTTTTTGTTTTGTGTTATTTTGTTGTTTTTTGGGGTTCCTTATATATTCTCCATTAATCTTTTGTCCAATGTTAAAAACATTGCAAATTATATACATCTGGCCACGTAAAATATCCAGAACACTTTATTTTTAATGTTGGTCTCTTTCCACAAAAACATGAGCTCCTTGAGAGCAGAGATTTTTGCAATACACATTGACATATCTCAAGCATCTAAATCCCTACATCCATCTGCTTTCAATGATCATTTTAAGTCAATTAGCTTTAATTAGACAAAGAATATGTTGTGGGTTATCTTGTAGTCTTAGTTAAAACCAAGATTTTAGAATTCTGTGTTCACTTGGATTATGCATACCCTTTCTATCATCAAGATTTGAGTTTTATATAATTTTGGAATCTGAATGAACATTCTCTAAAAATATAATCTTTTAAAATCTATTATTAGGCCTTGAACTCCACAGGTCAGGAACTTAGGAAGGAAAGATGGGTGTAAATAGAGAGAAGACAAGTACAAAATGGAACCCACATCAGTTATTACTGATCCATTGTGGTTAGGCAGGTGTCCTGAAGAATAAACTTTGTCCTGAGACGAAGTACATAGCCACATCAGGGCATATTAAATTTCATTCCCACAAACTGTATATAAAAGTTCTTTTTTCCCCTGTTTTCTTAACAACATTTGTTGTTTTGTGTTTTCTTGATGGTAGCCATCATGACTGAAATGGAATCTCAATGTAGTTTTGATTTTTCCCATGGATGAATATTTCATCTATATACTAAACATTTACATTCTTAATATTTACTAAATATTTATATTTCTTCATTTGAAAATTATCTATTCAACTTAGTTATATTTACTGATTTAATATTAATTTGTGATTAATAATTTGATTCTTTATATTTTTCTATTAATTTTCTGCCAGATGAATAATTGGCAATTTTCTTCTTTATGGATACCATCTCATCACTCCTTTTCTGTATATAAGTTTTTAGTCTGATATGATCCCAGTAGTCAATTATTGCCATTATTTTATGAGCTATTAGAATCATATTCAGGAAGCCATTGCCAAAGCATAGATCTTGGAGTATTTCTCCTATTATTTTCCCTCTACTTTTGAAGTGTCAAGTCTTACATTAGAATCTTTGATCCATTTCCAGTTTCTTTCTGCACCATAGAGAGATAGAGATCTTGTTTTAGTTCTCTATATATTGATATCCAGTTTTTCCAGTACCACTTGTCAAAGAGACTGTCTTTCTTCCAATGTATGCTTTGGTCAAATGTGTTGAAATTCAGATAGATACAGTTGAATATGTTTGCTTATGGGTACTCAATTCTATTTTATCAGTCTATATGTCTGTTTTGTGAAACTCCTATTCTGTTTTTTTTTTCATTATGACTCTAGAGATAATTTTAGGTTGGCTATTGTGATGCCTCTGGCATTATACTTCTTATCTAAATTTTTGCTTGGGTGCTCTGGGGACTTTCGTGCTTTCATGTGAATTTTATGGTTTTTTCTAATCCTATGAAAAAATCACTGAAATTTTGCTAAAATTTGCATTGAATCTGCACATGGCTGTTGGTGATATGGCTACTTTTGCAATATTAATTCTGCCAATTCATGAACATGGAATATCTTTCTGCCTCCAAATGTCTTCTTCAGATTTTTTTCTTTCATGTTTTAAAAGTCCATTATGTATATCTACTGCATTCTTAGTTGTTTCTTGGAGTTTTTTTGTGGGCGTGGATATTGTGAATGGAATTATTTTTCTGTTTTTCCTTATCAAATGTGTTATTGGTGTATGGAAAAGCTATTGACTTTTGTATATTGATTTTGTATCCTGTTGCCTTGCTAACAGTATTTGTCATATACAAGAACTTACTAATGAAATACTTTTGTCTTTTAAGTGCAAGATACTATCAATTATGGATAGAGAGCTATAATTTCCTCCTTTCTCATTTATATTCCTTTTTTTATTCTTTTGCTTTATTGTTATAACTAAGAGTCCAAGCAGAATGTTTGGTTAGAGTGTTGGTAGTGGACAGTCCTGCTTCATTCCTGACTTTAAGGGAAATTCTTTAATTTTTAACATTCATTTTAATTGTGGCAATAATTCTATTGTATGTGATATTTATTCTACTGATGTATATTCTATTTCTATCTTCTGAAGATATTTTATGGTAAACAGATGCTGAACTGTTTTAAAATATTTTAGCATCTTATTTTTTCTGTTAATAACCTGCTAAGTTGAATAAGTACCACCTATATATGGGTGCATACCCAAAAAATCTCTCTCCTGCAGCAGATATCAACTGCCAATAGCTTCTCAGTTGGAAATGGAACCTTGTGATTGCTTGTTCTGTCCATGCTGGGATATTAACTGGCTTGATCTTGTGCAGGCAGTCAGAGCTACTGTGAATAGTGAGTTATATATCAAAGATAAAATTTCACAGCACTCCTCACAATACTCCAGATATTACATTCTTTCCACCTCCTCTTCAGTGATGTTCTCTGATCCTTAGCAGGGGCATAGATGTTGATAAAGATGTCTGTTATGTAGTAGGTTTCTCTGAGGTAAATTGCTAGAAGACTGACATCTCAAAGAACAGAGAATGGATTTATAATTACAAAATTTATGAAGTTAATGCTCTACAATATAGTTCAGGGGAATAGTCATCTATCATGAAGACTTGGCTAGGAACTTCTCAAGTCAGTGTTGAGCTTTCTTGGGATGGCATTTTACAGGAATAAGGTCCTTTCAGGACTACCAGCCTTAAAAGTCAGAATAGAAATTTGTGAAGTCTTTGACACCATTGTTTGGATGGAGTTGTTATATGCAGATGCTTCTGCATCTTTCAGTGCAGGCCTCTTTCTCAATTTGCTAACCAATGTCATCTGTGTTTTAATAACCCAAACAGTACAACTTCTCAGTCATATTTACTTCAAATATTATAATTGTAAGTGTGTAATGGGGATTAATATTTTAAAACAAACTCCAAATTGTGACTTTTCTTGAAGGACATCTCAGTGGTTTGGGCCCGATGCATTTTCACATAAATTTTAGAATTATCTATTTAGATTCCACCAAAAAATTTTGTTGAAGTTTTTAACTAGAATTGTATTTAATCTATGACCTAAGTCGTGAAGAACAGATACATAGAAAATACTGAGTTTTCCAATTAGTAATGAGAATAGAGGTCCTATGATTGTATATATTTAAGATAGATCTCTCTTATTTAACATTTTGATAAAATTTGATTATCTCCCTTCTGATTGTCTTATATTTCTTTGGCAGACTTTAATTTTGTGTTCTTTTTTACTTTTGATACCATTAAAATAAATTCTCTTTCTTTTCTGTATATGGCATATAGAAACACAGTTGGGTTTTTTTTGTTATTGTTGTTGTTGTTGTTTACTGTGTTGGTTTTATACCAAACACCATTGCTAAACTTTATTACTTTTCATATTTCACTTGTAATGATTTTGGATTTCCCATCCTTGCAGTTATGCTGTTGGTAAATCAAAATAGTTATTTGCATCTGCTCTGTTCTTTATATCTCATCTTTGTCTCCCCTTTTTGCCCATTCAGATGTATGGTAATGGCCTATTTTCTTTTTGTGCTACTGAAATTGTATCCAGGGCCTCATGCATTCCAGACAAGTACTCTACTACTGAGTCTGATGATCTTGCTCCTGATTTCACAGAGAAAGTCATCAATAAATCATGATTTGCTTTGACACTTAAATTATGTCACATATTACCATATTTTGAAGGTCATTTGGTGGCTTCTTGATCATAGAAAAGCTTGTATCAGATTACAGTTCTACCAACAGTAGCTATAAGGTGATTTCAAAGACCAGATAGAACAGTTATCATTGTACAATACAAAAATCCCAGAACTCAGGGTACTGTTGAGGAGGAGTCTGATATTTCACTCCCACATTGTACTCTGAACATTTGCCTATCGTTGCTCCACACTAGTGTCTGAACATGCCACAGAAGGCTCACTATCAAATGGCAGAGAAAAGAGAACTTTGGCACTGTATAAGCCTGGGAGACAAATGTAAAATATATATCTATAATTTTTCTCTTTAATTCTTTTTCCCTGTGTTTTGTTTTGTTTTTTCAGACAGAGTCTTGTTATATAACCCAGGCTCTAGCCTGGAGCTCACCATTTCTGCCTCCTGAGTGATGGGATTATGTACTGTACCATGACGCCTAGTCACTTTTATTGTTTAATATATTTAATTTATTGATTTTAATACTGATATACATTCCTAGATAAATTCATTTTAGTTGCTTTACTTACTACTACATTTTTTGTCATTTTCTTTTTTTAAAGATTCTTGTGTCTATGGTTATAAATGAAATTGGCTTCTAATTTTTTCTTTGTTCAGTGTCAATATCAAAGTTTTATTTGCCTCATAATTGATTAAAAGTGTGTTCCCTCTTAATATTCCTTGAAAGAGTCTATAAAAACTTGTAATAAATTTTAGTCGAACATGTCACCTCCTAAACCTCCTCTCCTTAACCTTTTCCTCTTTACTTTCACTTTGTTCTTGTTCTTCTTTTTCAGTCCAAGTCTTAATCGGGCAACAAAAACTACTTTCCCTCTTTTATGAGGGCTAATTTTTTCCCTCTGGACAATTTCTGATAGTTCATTGAACATGGTCTTATTTTTATTTATAGTTAATTTATATTTTCACCTCCTTTTCTAATTTGATCAAGATAGTGATTAATATAGACAAAAATAAATAATTATAATGTGATAATGTATCAGTAAGTATAATTCCAGCACTTGAGTGTCTGAAGCAGGAGAATCACTGCTGAATTGTAATTCAGGCCATCCTGAACTACATACTGAGTTTAAGGCCAGCCTGCACTACGAACTAAATTCAAGGCCAGTCTAGGCTACACAGTAAGAATGTATCTCAAGAAAAGGTGATTAAGATCTAGCAATATAAGACTTACGGTTGTGATAATAGCTGTGAACTTTTTATGAGTATATAACATAATCACATAAAAAAGACATTGTGTCAAAATTTAAATGGAAATACATCTGTATTCTTCTGTGTCCTGCTCCTTTAAAGTGATTCAAAGCACACACTTTTAATCCCAGCAATCAGGAGGGAGAGGCAGGTGGATCTATGTGAGTTCAGGGCCAGCTTGGTCTGCAGAACTAGTTCCAGAACAACCAGGGCTATGCAGAGTAACTCTGTCTCAAAAAACAAACAAACAGAAACAAAAAAGGAAGGAAGGAAGAAAGGTAGGAGGGAAGGGAGGGGGAGGGGGAACGGAGGGAGGGTGGGAGGAAGGAAGGAAGGAAGGAAGGAAGGAAGGAAGGAAGGAAGGAAGGAAGGAAGGAAGGAAGGAAGGAAGGAAAAAAAGAAAAGAAAAGAAAAGAAAAAGAAAAGTGACCCAAAAATTCAGCTCCAAAGGCTGAGACAGTAGCACAGTGTCAGAACATTGAGTGAGCATGCAGGAGACCCTGGATTCAGTTCCTGGCAGCAAAAACAAAGTTCAGCTCTCACTCAAATGAGAGATTAGGATGGTAGCTCATACTTGGAAAGACTTAGTAATTCTAAGCCTTGAGAGATTAGGGAAATGTTTACAGGAAGGAAAGATTAGCCAAACAAAGGGAACTGTTAGAAAATTTAACAGATATAGAAAAAGTCTAATACAACTTACTAAACACCACTGTAACAAAATCACAAAATACAAGAGTGAAAATGTCAGGAGATAAGGTTTAAGAGGTTAAGAATGGACATTTTCCGTAGGATGTGGCAGATTAAGTATCTGAATTTTATTTTCAAAACAGCAGTCAATGAAGAGTTTCATTTATTAAAAAATATATATGATTGCATTTATGCTTTACACATATAATTTGAGCTTCTGTGTGGGAAATAGTTCAGATGGGGCCATTGCTGGCTACTAAGACTGCAGACAACATACTATTGAAAGAGTGTGGCAAGAACTTAGATGGGGAGAAAGATGAATTTGTAACACCTCATAGGCGAATTCTTAGAATTTCACAACAGCTAGGAGTGAAGATCAAAATAGAGCTAAGAAAAAAGCTCAGGTATGCTGTGGGATGTTCTGTATGGCAAATGTGTTGCTAATTAGTCAATAAATAAAACACTGATTGGCCATTGGCTAGGCAGGAAGTGTAGGCGGGACAAGGAGGAGAATAAAGCTAGGAAGTGGAAGCCTGAGTCAGAGAGACACTGCCAGCCGCCATGATGACAAACAGCATGTGAAGATGCCAGTAAGCCACGAGCCTTATGGCAAGGTATAGATTAATGGAAATGGATTAATTTAAGCTGTAAGAACAGTTAGCAAGAAGCCTGCCATGGCCATACAGTTTGTAACCAATATAAGTCTCTGTGTTTACTTGGTCGGGTCTGAGGCTGTGGGACTGGCAGGTGATAGAGATTTGTCCTGACTGTGGGCCGGGCAGGAAAACTCTAGCTACACAGGTACTAGGTAGGAAAATTTACCAGGTGATGTCACCACTAAGTGTTAGTCTGAACAAAGAAGTGTCTCTTCTCTTCTTTACATGTCTCATAAAATACCAATAGATGTTTTCCCTACAGAAGCCCACTAAAGTAACCAGTTTTCCTTAAGGGGAGGTAGAAGATCCTATAGAAAATTTATAGAACAGAAACCAATTACTTTCTTTTCTTTCCTCTGAGTTCTATACATTAGGCATTATATTATATATTTTCTAATTTTCTACTTTATAGAATATAGTTATTATATAGACAAGTATACTGTCTTCTTAACACAACAAACATGAGAAAATGGTTAGCAATCAAGCAATGATCTCAACTTCCTAGTAGTCATACCCTTGTGTAATCTCGAGTGGGAATCGAACTTTTGAACCAGTTCCAAGAATAACTGATGGCAGCACTTTTAGGTTAGGTTATAAAAGGTCTGTGGCTTCTATTTTGGTTACTATATCTCATCCTATGTCTTAGCTGTTTCATTGTGCAGGAAACTACTTACGTAAAAGTATGTGGGGCCATACTATAAGGCTTATTGTGAGAACATGCAGTGTATTCCTTTCCCACGGAGACTATAGATGACTGAAGACATGGCTGACCACTTAGTCATGATTGTGCAAAACAACAACAACCTAATATCATTTGTCGCAGCTGCTTCCACATTCTTAATTACCTAAATCCATCAGATAATAAATGTTTTCCTGAGTAAGTACAGTGGCACATATCTGTAATTCTAATATTCAGAAGGTAGAAGCAGAATGATCATGAGTTTGGTGCCAATTTGGGCTACATAGCACATTCCAAGACAGCCTGGGCTGCACAGCAAAAGCTTGTCTTTAAATCAGTCAATAAACAAAACAAATGTGTATAGGTTCTTTACCAATATATTTTTGACAAACTTGTTACACAATAATAGTAATACATTTGGCTTGCTAGCAGAAATATCAGACTGAGTCAAATGTTTGATGAATAGTGATCATAAACTATTTTGTTTATTAAATTGTTAAAATAGTACCTAAACAAAACCTTATTTGGTATAGAAATAACAACATAAACATGAATAGATTATCAGCTAACACAGTGGAGATATTAGTACTTCTGGATTGGTCTATGACTATATAATTCAAAGGCTTTAAGACTGACTGAAGAAGGATAAGAATCATTAGATAGTCTTCTGGATGGATGGATGGATGGATGGATGGATAGATCGATGGATGGATGGATGGATGGATGGATGGATGGATGGATGGATGGATGGAACAGAAATCAGTAAGATATTTTAACAAAGAAATTGTAGTATTTCCCTTTGAAGAGAGATCCATGTAACATTCCTATTACTATGTTCAAAAGGAAACAGGGTATATCACTTGTCCAATGAATCTGACTCCAAAATTCCTTTTAGCTTGCCTCTTATGTAGAGTGAAAGTATCATGATTTAGAAGCTAGAGACTGATTTGACAATTGTTAAGAGTCTAACATTTAAACTTGGACCTATCTTTTGTAGAACTCAGGGCTAAATTCAGGGGTTCACACAATACTCTGAGCTATATCCACACCTGAAGCTATCATTGGATCTCAAGACAGCAGGGCTACAGATTCTCTTGGCCTCTGATGTCCAAAAAATTCACCCAGGTATGTTTCACCATCTTTAAGGGATATGGCTACTGCCATCAGTTGGTGAATGATTGTCTTCTCCTTGAGATGGAGAGTTCATGACAAATATTCTCTTCCTTGGATGTATAAGACAGGGTCCCAATCAAGGAAGAGATAAGAGAAAACCAAAATGCCAGGCAGGCAGGTGATTGTTTGGGTCTCATACTATAGGTGTTTTGGATTTCCAGAGAGAAATAAGTCTTTTAAGCTCAGGGCAGTTGCAAGTCACAGTCCTAAGGCCTGACTGGTTTTGTCAATCTGGCAGTTCAGTGTCAGTGCAAAGGCCATCCCCAGCACCTGAGAAAAGAATTGAGAAAATGTGAGGTCTTCGTAAGAGAAAACATTTCTCCCACAGACCCTGAGATTGGTAACACAGCAAAGCAAGATTTCCATCACACTGTGACCACTCTCCAGCTTTATTCCCCTCTGAGGAATTTCTCTCTTTAAGATTAAGAATAGCATTGGAGAGAAAATGAGGACAATGATAGTATGATGGAAAAGTAGAAGGTCTTGGAGACATTTTTATCTTCTTAGGAAGGCACAGAAGCTTAGCTGTATAGTCAAGTTGTCTTTATTAAACAGTATAAGAACAATAAGTCAGCTCTGCCTTAGGGTTCATTTGCTTCTAAGCAGAGAAATGGTTATTTAACTCTTTGTTCTTTACTAAGTCTTAAATAATGTATAATATGCCCAATACTTGGGTAGAAAATAGTGTTATGAATATCACACAATAAACAGCACAAATTTTCCCTTTCACTTGCCAAACCAAGTACAAGCACAAAGGGAAAATAATTATAATTATAACTTCTTTCTTAACATAAAAGGTCAATTTTTCAAGTGAGCTATTTTATCATAATCTTTTCCAGACCAGCTAAGTGAACAACTAATGTGAAATTCTGCTTAGCACTCTTAATTTGACTTTGACTCATTCACATATATCAGGGATACATGTATTTGATATGTTTTCTTATAACAAATTTTCTGCATGTTTTAAGTTGAATTGATAATATAATCATTTGTTCCTTGGCTAGAGGAAGTCATGACATTTACTGCCTCATTCTACTTCCCCAGCATTGCTCTAAGACTGCATGTCTTAACTCCTTTAATCCTTACACGGGTTCTGGGGTTAATATCTTACCTGTATCACACATACACAGATGGTAATGATTCCAATATACAAGAAATTGGAGTGAAACCACGATTTTGCTTTATTATAGCAACCCTAGGGGAAAAATTACAGGCATAAATGAAATCATTCAACATGTCAACCTTATCAGGGAGGTTATCTGGGATGGTAACTTGTATTTATTTAATACAGAGACTGATATCAGATGTTACATTTTTACTTTCCTTGAATGTTTAAAGAGGCAAGCATAATGTGGAGAACATTTAGTCAGAATCAAATATCAGGAACAATACCAACAAAATTACCTGAACATCTGCACCTGGTGGGCAGGAAGATGGTGGACCACTGGTCCAATCACTTGAGCTGTTTACACCACAACACTGCAACTAAAAGACAAGTCCCCAAATATGATATTATAAAATCAACAGGAAAACAAAACAAACAAACAAAACACCCACAAAAATTTATAGGAAAGGTATGCCTGTCATTCAAATCTGACTCTAGAGAAGAAAATTCGGAATTGGTCTACTGCTAGACTCTTTGGAACTAAATGTTCACAAGACTATTATACCATTTTATTCACAGAAGACCTCTACGAAATACAAAGGGTATGTATGGTTTATATTTTTACCTATCAAGTACTTTCTGCCTTATAGCACAGTACTAAGGCTAACCACATTGATTCTTGAGATTATTGAAATCAGGATATTTAGATACCTGCTTTGATGAGAAAACAGGAATGGTGGTTTTACATATAGGAGAAACTTATGATCCAGCTATACCACTCTTGGACATACAACCAAAGGACTCTATCCTACTAAAGACAGTTGCTCATCCATTTTTATTGCTATTCTACTCATAGTAGCCAGAAAATGGAAACAGCTTAAATGTCCATCAACTGATGAATGGATATTTTAAAATGTCGTACATTTATACAATGAAATTTTATCTAGTCCTTAAGAAAAATTAAGTTAAGAAAATTTCAAGTAAATGGATGGAGATGGAAACAATCATCCTGAGTAAGATAACCTAGACTCAGAAAACAAATATCATGTTTTCTCTTATATGTGGATGCTAATTTTTAATATTTAGATTATTTGTTTAAATTGGAGTATAAATAGAAGTCAGGAAACTAGTAAATGGAAATGGGAATGCTCTCAATAGAGGAGATAGATAGAATTCTATCATATAAAGGAGAAAAATTGAAGGGGAATAGTTACATGAGTTGGAGGATAGCAGGGCAGGATAAAGGATAGAATTCTAGGAGGGGCAACTAACACTAAAGAGCTTTGGAAAAAATCCATATGGAAAAATATATGTATATATTTATGGAACCTTCTATCATAGTATGTTTCAATATATATGTATGTTTTATATATATTAACAAATTTAAATGAGGTTACCCTATAACTGAACAATAATGCCCCTACTAGACCCCAGATTAACAAATTACCGTTTGTTGGAGTTGTTGGCTATTGAGATCCTATAGACCCATAAATATTACAAGCTATTTCCAATACCTCTGGTTACCTTCCAGAACTTGGTCATAAGACCCTGAAACCACCACATACATAGTCATGGAACATGAAGAGATAAAGCTGGATTGATTTGGAAACTTGATACCTACTGGCTAGATTTCATAGTGTTGGAAGGTTCTGTGTAAGCTACAAGAGGAGAAAAGTAGTCACAAATCTTACAGAGTTGTGAACCTAAGAACTATAGTAATGATCAGCCTAGCAAGATATTACTGCTGGGGCTATCATGAAACAGATGTTGTGGGTAAAAGCAATAACTTCCTGCTTGGATTTAAAGCACCTTACATAATGGGACAAATACCTGGAACCAGTTGGAGGACAAACAATTTGTGATTAGGTAGGTTATAGGCCCTTGGGGAGAACCTACTAGTATTATTTTGCTAAATGGACATAATATCAAATCAATTTATAATGACTTTTTACTATATGCATAGATGAGGGCATCACTTAAGCATCATCAGGGAAGCTTCTTTCTTTAGGAGATTGTGATTAACACAGAGATCCACAACTGGCCAATGTGTAGAGAATAAGAGACTATGGGTTACTCAGCCTTAAAGTGGCATCTATATTACACCATCTCCTCCCAAGGTCAAGGGGTCTATGTGAAGAGTGGGCAGAAAAGTGTAAGAACTAGAGGTGGTGGCTGACTATAAGGAAACAGCATTCCCTGGACACAGCAGGGCAGTTTCACATAGGAACTCACAGTGATTATGGCAGCATTCACAAAAATAGAACAAGAACAAAGGATAGAATTGTCAGGAAGTCCCATCCTAGCTGAAGAGTTACTGGCAATTGATTACTGCTGAAAGAAGGAGGTCCACTTTTTAAGGGTATAACCACTGGCAGGTGGCCTACACTCCTATGGGATGACCTCACCCAAAAGTATATAGGTATCACTAACTGAGCTCAGTGGGTTTATAAGTAAAATAAGGAAACAAAGTGAGTAGGGAAGTGGGGGCAGTTCTGGAAGAGTTTAGGGGTGAATATGATCAGAATGATTGTATGAAATTCTCAATCAATAAAAAAATATTATTTTAAAAGAAGAGAGAGAAGGAGAGAGTGAGACTTCATCAAACTTCTAGATTCACAGTATCTCTAGGAAACAGATTTCCTGCCATCAAAATACCTCTGGGAATAAACCAGTCAGATACAGAAAATGGTGAAATCTATAGGACAAATAACCTAATTTTGTTCAGAAACATAAAGAAGTAGGATGCTGTTATAGAGTAAAAGAAACCTGGAAACATTTCATCCAAATGTAACATTTGGATCTTCTTAGGTCTCGATTTGTTCAAATCAGTTGAAATTTTTTTAAGAAAATTAGAATAATTGGAATATAGACTGTTAGTGATATTTGAGGACTTATTTATTAATTTGAATGTGTGTGTGTGTGTGTGTGAGTGCGTGCGTGCGTGCGCCGGCACGCTCTCCCGCGCAACTGTATGTTTCACTACATGCACGCAGGAACACGTGGGAGCAGGAAAGAGTTTCAGATCCTTTGGAATTGGAGTTCCAGGATTTGTGAGCCACCAGATAGGTGCTATAACAAAACCCAGATCCCACCGGGCAGTGGTGGTGCACACCTTTAATCCCAGCACTCAGGAAGCAGAGCCAGGCAGATCTCTGTGAGTTCAAGGCCAGCCTGGTCTACAGAGCGAGATCCAGGACAGGCACCAAAACTACACAGAGAAACCATGTCCTGAAAAAACAAAAACCCAGATCCCCCAGCAAAGCAATAAGTGCTCTTAACCACTGAATTGACTCTTTAGTGATATTTAATGGGTGAGATTATATAAGGGTCAGCATTTTATTTGCTTTAGAATATTCCAGCCAATTGTTTACGGGATTGAATGAGGTGTCAGTGACAAAATCTATATGAAGCTGGTGACATGTATCAAGAGATTTATTTTTGTTTTGTTTTTCCTTTGTTATGTGTCTGGACATTAAAAGGGACTTCTGAATTGAAACAAATGAGGAATGTGAAATCTAAAGAGGTTGTGATTTCAAGTCCTCCCATTCTTGTTTTTATGTTGTAATTTCCTATGTTATTTTTGTCTATTCCATATTAATCCATCATGAGTGATAACGGTACTCTTCGGACGTATCATGACTGTCCAAGGCTCTCTAATCCATATTTGTCTCCTAACCCTCTAAGGAAAGAGTGCAAAGTTGACATATGTCCGTGTGGAGGGAAAAGCATGAGCAATGTGACACTAGAGGAATAGGTAAAAAATGTAATAATTTTGGTGACTCAGGAATTTAAAAGGTTTCTTGTGGTGATATTATGTTCCCCAAAATTTTGTGCACCCTAATAAACTTATCTGGGGTCAGAGAACAGAACAGCCACTAGATATAGAGGCCAGAAAATGGTGGCACACACACCTTTAATCTCATCACTTGGGAGGCAGAGATCCATCCGGATCTCTGTGAGTTTAAAGCCACACTGGAAACAACCAGGCATGGTGACTCACGCCTTTAATCCCAGGAAGTGATAGCAGAAAGCAGAAAGGTATATAAAGCATGAGGACCAGCAACTAGAGCTGGTTAAGCTTTTAGGCTTTTGAGCAGCACAGTTCAGCTGAGATCCATTTGGATGAGGACTCAGAAGCTTCCAGTCTGAGGAAACAGGATCAGCTGAGAAGTTGGCCAGGTGAGGTTAGCTGTGGCCTATTCTGTCTTTCTGATCTTCCAGTGTTCACTCCAATACCTAGCTCCGGGTTTGATTTTATTAATAAGGCTCTTTTAGATTCATGCTACAGTTTCTTTTATTCTACTGCTATTTTAATAACATTTTGCAAAATATATAAACTAATCCAATATGGTTTGGGTTTTCTTTTCATCCTGTTAGGACTAAGGCAATGACCTTATGTGAGTTGGTAAAGAATGAAATAGAATGTAGAAAAATTTGTACCAGTTGGATTAATCCCTATACTCCACTGCCTTTGAGAGAATAGATGCTCCTTTGGACTTTAGAACTAAAGATCTTTGAGCCTGAAACCTTTAGGAAAGAGACACCAGTTTCTAGGGACTAATGCTGGGAATTCAGTCTGACACATCTGAGCAGGATTCTTTATATACTTACATGTGACTGGATGAAGTCCCATGCCGCCATGGTGTTGTTGTCTGAGTGATAATGTTGAATGCTGTCATTCAGGCCCTCAGCCACATACTTGTTCAGCTGGGGTAAATCATAGTCCACCAGGGAAGACATAGTCAAAACAAGATGGATTCAAGAAATAAGAGATTTCTAGTGGAGCAAATATATCCCCCCACCCAAGGAGTCAGAACTAGGGAAGTGAGATGAGGGAGGTTATGTGGGAAGAGAAGTTGAAAGTTTATATGGTTTTGAAGGAAGATATCCATAATGACCTTTATACTTCCAAAACTATAGTTACAAAGGAAGGTACAACCAAAGCCAAGGTCAAACATTACTGAGAAGACTGCCAGCTCCATAGAGAGAGGTAGGCAGGAGGAAGACAGGCTTGCTTCTTTTTCTCTCCAGTTATCTTTCAAGGTATCATTCAAATACAATCTTCATGACATTTTTTCTCTTCTCAACTGCAGTTAATCTCTCATCCTCCTATTTCATTTGTATGACTTACTACTAATTTTGCTTTACTAACTTCTCTGCAGTGTATTCCCCATCTCAGCAACAAGAGAGCAAGCCATGTTCTTCATAACTTACCTTTTGTTCATACACAAAGAGCAGGATGGCTAAGGTCACCTCAGCAAGGAGAATAATCATCAGCAGAATAAAGAACTGTGACAAACCAGAGACATTATCAGAACATTGACTCTAGTTTTTGATTTACCTCTCTCTGCCTCAAGAGCAAACAGGTCTACACATGTGTGCATACACACACACACACACACACACACACACACACACACACACAATCATGCATGGAAACTGTTCCTGCCTCCTTGGGGCTTCCTAAACCCTCTCTTGAATAGTATGTGTTCCTTTCCTACAGCTGGACCCTAGAAGGCATATTAACCACCCTCTAACTTTGTTCTAACATTGTTGAATCAGTTTTTTAGCATCAGCCTAGTGAAACAGCTGCTCAAAAAGCCAGGCAATTCAAACATGAGTTTGGGTCCTGGTCCCATATATCAGATCAAGTCTAGTTCAAGAAAGAGGGTGGATGATGGTGAACCTTGAAAGGACATCTGTACAGAGGAAGAGGAAGCCTAATCATAGTTATAAGTCAATTTTATCTCCAAATTTAGAATTTTAATCCATGCATGACATTTATACAAAAAAAAACTTTCACAATTTCATTTGTTCTTCACCTTAAAAAAAAACTTAAACACCAATTTTGACTGCTTAAATCATTTGTCCTGTCTCTGATGTTTCCTGTCATTTTCTATCTGTCTGAGAACTGCTTGATAACACTTATTATTATTATTATTATTATTATTATTATTATTATTACTGTTATTAGTTTAAATGTTGATCTGCAAGAGAAGATTGATCACATGACTTAAGGGATAACTGAGATGGTAACACATAAGAATGGAAGCATTGTTTTATGATCTTTTTTTTTTGAGACAGGGTTTCTCTGTATAGTTTTGGTGCCTGTCCTAGATCTCGGTCTGTAGCCCAGGCTGGCCTTGAACTCATAGAGATCCGCCTAGCTCTGCCTCCTGACTGCTGGGATTAAAGGCATGCACCACCAATGCCTGGCTTAAGAATGGAAGCATTGTTATACCAATCTCTGTCCTTAATATACTAGGAAAATTGTATCTCCTCTACTCCAATTTTATTAGGCAAAGTCTAAGCCTGACAGTACTCCTCAGGCTGGTTATTTGACAGAGAACTGCTGAAAATCTCTTCCATTTCTAGTAGACAAGGACTTCAGCCAAGGTCCTTACCTGAATTGTGTCACTCCTACTATGAAGGCTGCTTTGTGCATGAATTAAGGAAGAATTCTACATCATTGGGGAGGGTTGCTATGTTCAGAAGAACCTACTGATTATTTTTTCATCAGTTAATTACTGTGTGTCAGATCTTGAAGCATGTTCTTATATAAGGATTTAGGCAGAAAGTTGATAACTAATTTCGAGCAGACATGGAGGAAGTATTATGCTGTGGGATATGACAGTGACAAGGGCCATTATTGCAGTTTAAAATGGATACCACAGATAACAGTCATGTTTTCTACATATCCTTGGGATCCCAGTGAGAAGCAAACTAATATTGGTGTATAAAATCTTGGCTGATAAGAGATGCTATGATGGTTAGCTTTAATTATCAACTTGACAACCTAGAATAAACTAGCAATTCCTCAATAAACTTGCAGCAGAATCTGAAAGTATAACAGCCATCCATGTGGTACTAGTGGTCATGGAGAGCAACTGAGTATTGGAACTCTGTGGCAGGGTCAGATCATCTACAGAGAGGCCACTAGTGAATGTGATGGCTCACTTATAATGGAGACCCTAGGACATTGAAAATGCTATGCGCATAGGACATTCGCAAAGGAGACCTACGTGAAACTGGCCTACTCCCAACAAAGAATCTGTATGTGCTACAAGCAACATAATTAGAGGGGGTGGGCCTACTAAAGTTGTTTGGAGCCCAGAATACAAGACTCATCAGCTAGATATTAGAGCTACAAGATTTGGTCTATATACTGCTGATTTTCTAAAAATTATTTCTTTTGTTTTTTTTAATTATAATTACATCATTTTCTCCTTTTATTTCCTTCCTCCAAACTTCCCCATATACTTCTTCTTGTTCTTTTTCAAATTCCTATCTTTTTTCATTAATTATTGATATATTCCTAAATACAACCTGCTTCTGGTTTTTGTTTTCGTTGTTGTTGTTTTGGCATGGTTGTTTTTATGTCCTGTTTATTCTGTTTCAGAATAACAATTTTTACAGATGTAACTTCTTTTTATTTTGCAGGTGCTCACAGTTAAAAGCCCTTGGACTTTGAAGTCTTAGAAATTTTGTAAGGCTTTAGGGGATTTCTGGAATTGGACTGTGTTTTATATTCTGGTATTCAAATGAGACATATGGTACAAAGGATAGAAAGTTATGGCTCAAAGTGAGATATATATATATATATATATATATATATATATATATATATAATTGACAAGCAATGGACTGTGTTGGTTAGTTTTTATTGTAAACTTGACACAACCTAGAATCAACTGGGAAAAGAACTTTAATTGAGGTTATTATCTATGTCAGGTTGGCCTGTGGGGATGTCTGTGAGGGGTTGTGTTTGTGTTGGCTGTATGGGAGGGTCCAGCTTACTGTGGGTGTACTATTCCATAGACTGTCATCTGGCTTATAAAAGAATGAAGAAAAACAGTAAGCAAGTAAGAAAAAGTCTTGTGTTCATTCCCTCTTTGCTCTTTTCTTCTAAGAAAGGGTTTCCTTGTGTAGCCCTGGCTGTCCTGGAACTTACTCTGTAAACCAGGGGGGCCTCAAACTCAGAGATCCCTGTGCCTCTGCCTCTTGAGTGCTGGGACTAAAGGCAAGTGCCACCACTGCCTTCCTATCCCTCTCTGCTCTTTAATTGTACATGTCATCCAAAAGTAATCTAACATGAAATGTATCACCCTGGACTTGAGACATCATATACCCCAGCTCAGACTATCACAGCTGCTGCAAGGACTCACCGACATAAGCAGGCACTTGTTTTCCTTGATTGAGCCCATGCAGCCCAAGAAGGCAACTACCATGATAATGGAGCCCACGATGACGAGAACATTGCCCAGTGTCAGGAAGGGAAGGTTACGGAAGAGCACTCCATAGGTGTTTTGGACCAGGAGGTAGATACCAAAGCCCAAAATGCAACAGCCACAGACCTAAAAGGAAGAATTCCATAGCATTCTAAGGTGAACATAATTCTTAAGTATCTCCTAATTTATATTTTCACATCCTGAAGATCAGAATCATGTTTTTGTTGACTCACTCGAGACTCACCTCTTTACTCAGTTTCTACACTATCACATAGAAAGGAAATACCAGCTTCTGCATATGGAGTCACACTTATATCTCTTATTACACATATCCAGATACCAAGGAAATGTCATCCTTATGAAGGACCTAATACCTTCACTATATGTAAGTCTAGCTTTATACTTCAGATGTTCTATCTCTTGTCTGCTCAGTTGTCCATTCATGGACTTTTCTTAGGAGATTACGACCACATAGAGACGATGCTCTGTTTGAGGAAGATTGTCTTGATAGGCAGACTACAAGAGAAGTCAAATTTATAGGAATATTCTCATAAACGTATGAGTACTGATTCATCTTATATATGAAATTCATCTGCTGAATTTAATATAGTGAAAGCTCATTGGACATCTCTTTTTTCATGTTAAATTACCAAACATGGACATACATGTCTGAAACTTTATGTTTTTATTAATCCATATTATACAAATATTTTATTGTTATATTTCTACATATCAAGCATACAGTGTAGTTTGATAATATTCACTGCTCTATTAATATTTATTATATGTTTTTTCTTTTGCATTTTCTTCCTTCCCACTAGTCCCTTTTTAGTTAAATGCATTTCTTTTTTTTTCTCAGCTTCCGCATATGAAGGAGAAGATACAATCCTTTTCTATGTGGTACTGACTTACTTCACTCAAAGTAACCTCAAATTCCATCTACTTCATCCTTCTCTATGGTTAAGTCAAGCTCTATTGTGTAGATACACCACATATCCTTTATCCTCTGTTGATGGATGTCTAGTCTGCATCAAAAATTTAGCTATTGTAAATGATCCTGAGAAAAGCACAGATATTCAAGTATCTTTGTAGAAAGGTGATTATGATTCTTTTGGAGACAAAATGAGGAGTAACATGACTAGATTATATGGAAGTCCAGAACTTGAAGAAAAAGAGAACAAAAAATAAAATCCAGTCAGCAATGAACAATGGAAATAAGCAGAGAGTTTTAAAAAATTAAGTGCCAATAAATAAATATATTTAATAGGCATTCAGTATCTTTAGCTATCAAATCTTATATGGAGATTCCATTTCATCCCGTCAGAATGGCTGTCATAAAGAAAACTGTCAACAACAAATGCTGACCAGGATGACAGAAAAAAGAAGCCCTTTCACACTATTGGTGAGAGTACAAATTAGCCTAGATACCGCAGAAATCATCACGGAGGTTCTTTTTAAAAATTTAAAAAAAAAATACAACTTCCGTTTATGATTTCTCTGTCTGTCAATATTCTTCCATGGTGTCAGGGATGAGGAGAGTGTAGATTTAACACCCAAATTGTAGTCCACTTTTTACTTATAAATGTCACCAATTTGCAATGCTACCCGAGAGCCCCCGAAGAGAATTGGCACCTCCATTATTAACTGCACTGATACTTTTTAATTTTGTAGGCTTATAGTATGATACAAAATGGCAGGAGGTGAGGAAATTATTACCTTTTTGTACCTACATGAAATGTTCTGAGCAGTACCAAGGTGTGCACAGTTCACATTCTATACTCTATTCTTTGGTTGAGAAGAAAGGACAGGTTAGCTGGGATGAAGGGGTGTTATTTGAGATACGTTCAAAGAAGATACTTACCCAAAAGAGTAAGTTAAAGATAAATAGGACATATTTCAGCAATTTCAGGCTGCTCATGCCCATGCTGGGGTAGTATGACCTAAAAAGCACAAGGAATAAGAAAGGAACTCTTAGAAGGACTTGGCAATATAAGGTGGCACAACAGACTCCAAAATGCAAGTGTTTAGGGTTCAAGGATCATCACCGGTATCTTGTGTTTGAATTATTTATGTCTCTGGAAAATTTCCCCAAATATCTGCTTTCATACTTTGAAAATTGAAGCCCAGGTTGAAAAACCATCATCTTGAACACTGAATGCTACTCCAGTTCAGTAAGCAATGTTTGATGTTGCATGACACCATGACCCAACAATAGAGCTCTTCTAACAAGAAGATGAGCCACAGTGACACAGACAAAGTCAGTGCTTTCGGTCCTGTGTGACGTTAGTGACTGATGTCTGGCTACTCAAGAAACAGCCTTTGAGATCAAGACTGGCTGATCAATGTGCAGGACAGAAAGCCAGTGACTTGATCAGCCAGTTTCTTAACTGTCTTAAGATTCATTACTAACCAAATTTGTTTTTGTTGTTTATTTTTGTGACCATGTTTAATTATAACATCTCTCCCTTCTCTTTCATTCCTCCAAACCCTCCTATATACCCCTCCCCACTCTCCTTCAAATCCGTGGCTTCTTTTTTCATCAGTTGTTATTGAATGGTCTATAAACCTCTCCAGATAAAAGTGGAAGGTGATATACATATGCCTCATTTGTCCTTTTATGCACAGTTATCTATGATATTTCTCTTCTAGATATGGCCATGGCTAAATATTAGACATCTTCCAGTAGATGCTGATCTTATAGCAGAAATGAAACACACAAATATATAATGAGGAAGTTAAAAGAGATGACAATATGAGCACAGTCTTTTAAATGAGGCTATCATTTCTTTTTTAGCAAAGATACTGCTGTGTGAATTATATGATGTATTACATAGTATATGCATCTATGTGTGGGTAAGCACCAGAGGGGTACATAAGGTGTCCAGCTCTATCACTCTGATTCATTCACTTAGACAGGAAGATACACACAGAGAGCATGAAAAGGAAGAGAAACAGATGAGGGAGGGAGGGAGGGAGGGAGGGGGAGAGAAAGAGAGAGAGAGAGAGAGAGAGAGAGAGAGAGAGAGAGAGAGAGAGAGAGAAACAGAGAAACAGAGACAGAGAGACAGAGATAAAGACACAGAAAGAATTATGTCTAGACAATGCCTATCTAAATAAACTAGTGTAATCTCTCATTTCAAGACATGAATATGATGGCCAATGCCTATAATCCAAGTGCTGGGGAGGCTTAGGCTTAGGCTGCTAAGCTAAAACTGCAATGGCTGAGATACAAATATACTGGGATGTATTCATGGCAGCTAGTAAATAAGGAAAAATTGGTGAACTTTAAGGTAGTAAGAAAAAATACCAAAAAAGGACATACAAACAAATATTTAAATGAATAGAGCATCTCTAAATGAAATAATGTTGAGTATCATAATTGACATGTAATGGGAGTCCCCAAAGGAAGGGAGAAAAAATACTTGAAGAATTAATACCTGTAAGAAATTCTGAACAAGATTAAAATAATTTGCTCACATGACAAAGAGGATCAATGAAATCCAAAAATAAGAAATTTATACTTACAGTAAAACCATAATAAATTACCCAATCAATAATAAAAATAAAACCTTAATATAGCCAAAGGAAACAAAACATGTTAGGCACAAAATAGCTAATATAAAGATAAGAATGGACGTATCAGAAAACAGTCAATCCAGGAGAGACTGAAGTTACATGTTTAAAATAATAAAATACACCAAAAAATGACCTCCGGATTTTATAATCAATAAAAACATATTTGGAAAAACTAAGAAAAAACAAAGAATATAATATACATATGAGATTTGTTCATGATATTCATAAGATGGAACTATAACATGTATAAAAACTAAGGGAATTTCTCCTCAGCAGATCCACACTACAAGAAATATTCAGGGAAATTCCCCAGGCAAATTGTTAGAGCACAGGCAAGACCAAGTCTACTGCATAGATAAGTAGACCATGTTTTCTTGTTAGCTGTTGTGATTTGGATCTTAAATGGCTGCTAAAAACCCATGTGTTAAATGAAAATTTGGTCCTCAGCTGACAGTGCTATCAAAAGGTGGTAGATTCTTGTGCTATCTAAAGGTGAAAGGTTCTTTAGAGGTGCAGCCTGTTGGAAAGATTTAGGCCACTGGGGGCATACCATTGCAGGGTGTATCCTTCTATATCTCTCCTCTCTCCCTCTGTTACTTCTCTTTCTCCATCTCCCTCTTTCTTTCTCAACCATATGAGAAGAATACTTTTGCTCTGCTCTGTGCTCTCACCCCAGTGTTTGAGCCTCAGAACACACCCAAAATAGTGGGACCAGTGATCACACATTGCATCCTTTGAAACTAAGATTAAAAGTGAGTTTTTCCTCTTTTAAGTTGATTTCCTAAGGATTTTTTTGTCACAATATGAAAAGTTAACTTCACATTATTTAAATATATTAAATAAACACTGAACTGTGAACCACAGTATTTATGAGATTAAAAATAAATGAAAAAGGGAAGTTTGTATTAACAATAACATTGAGTCTGGGAAGGAAAACAAATGAAAATTCTTGTATTGGAAGTATAGTATCATTAACTCACAGCAACTGTGGTTACATGCATTGGAGCCCTCCATAAAATGGCAGCATGAACTCAGGACAGCTCATAAGGCCCAGGAGCTACCAGCACCTGCTGAGTGCTGGGAAGTAGACAGGGAGAATCAAAGGTTTTTTTGTTTTCTGTTTGTTTTTTTTTTTTTTGGAAGTATGGAAACTCTTGAAAAGAATCCCAGATCACTCCCCAGCACACATATTGGGGAGGTCACAGCAGCCTGTAGTTCAGCTCCAAGGCATCGGATACCAACTGCACATAGAAATACAAACATATACAGAAATAAAGATAAATAAAATATAATATGAACTTTTCCAGTATAAATTTGACTGTTTGTATAGTTCTTTATACAAAGACTGGCGACTGGCCAGCTGCCAATGATCTAATAGATGTCCCACACCAATGCACCCATGGGCAGCATTGATTGAACTCAGGTTTATAAAAAAAAAAAAATTAAGGACACGAAGTTGGGAGTGAAATGTTTTGGAGGGTTTGGGGGTGGTTAGAAGGACATTGGAGGTGGATATGGTCAAAATACATTATTTACATCCACAAAAATTCCCAGAGAATACATAGAAATAATATTTTAAATAAATAGTTATAAATTGACAGTTCAGCTGGGAAGGAGGAAGGAAAGTAAATACAGAAGGAAAAGGTGGGATGAGGAACAGAGGTGGCACAGGCTGTAATCCCAACATTTGCTTGCAAACAACACACGAGGACAGAGGTGGAAGGATTGTCACATGTTCCAGGCCAACCCAGGGTTTATAGTTAGAGCTTGATACAAAAAATAATTACAAGTATCTCTGGAGTAGGATAGCAGGTTTGGGGGCATATGCCAAGGAGTTGGATTTCATTCCTACCCTATTTACAATAGCTCGATCTTTCTTCCCCTTCTAACCTGCCTCTTCCTACTTGCTGCTTTGTCTCAGACCCCAGCCTAAGGAGTTACCCACTGCTGACCAAAGGTTGCTCCTCCCAGGGCAGGAAGTAGGCTGACGGCAAGCCCACACCTCTTCTACTGCTCCTGAGATCGAACGTCCCAGTCTCATCCCAGCTCTACAGTTGGAATCCCGCTATGGTCTCCCTTTCATCTCTTATCCCATCCCCAACAGATCACAATGACATTCTCCTCCAACCTTCCTTCCCTCAACTCATCCCAGTGTCCCAGCCTCCAATACCAGAAGATTTTCGCTGTGAATACACCAACTAAGCAGACCAGGAAATTAGGCAATACATAGCCATTACACACTCTGGAAATGCAGAGAGGAAACAGAAGCCAAAGAACAAAACACCCACCCAACAATGGCAAATACAGGACCATAGTTCTCATATACTATTAGCAAGAATGTACCATGGTATGTTCATATTGAAAAACATATTGTTGGTTATGTGAAATGTTAAACATTTATAACCTAGTAATGCATTCTGCTTCTAGGCATTTTCTCAAGAAAAATGAAAATATATTCTCATACAAAGAATTTTACAAGAATGTTTATAGCAGCTTAGTTTGTAATAGTCCCAAACTGGAAACAAACACCCATTGACATGTTATTGCACAAATGAACTATGATACCACTAGATAGTGGAATATATCCCAGCATTAAGATATGTTACAGAATTGTAATGGAGGGTACATAATGTGGGAGTATGGAAGGAATAAGTAACACTAAAGACTTTTTTTAAAAGTCATATATATATATATATATATATATATATATATATATAGAGAGAGAGAGAGAGAGAGAGAGAGAGAGAGAGAGAGTTAAAAGGGAGTTAATTAGGTTATAACAGGACAATGATGCCCTACTAGACACCAGAGACTAACAAAAAGCCAAGTACTAGGTATGAGTTACTTCTTTTGGAATTGTTAGTCACTGATGTCATATAGACCCTCAAATATTATTGTCTATTGCTGTTGTTCTTAGTTACACCCAGAATGTGGCAGTAAGACCACATACTTGAGTCACAGAACATAGTGAAAATCAAGCAGGTATGAACTTCAAAGTGTCACCTCTACTCATTAATTTTCATAGTGCTGGAAGTTTCTAGGAAAGCTACTGGAGGAGAAAAGTAGTCATTATTCATACACATCTCTGAACCCTGTGAGCTAAAGAATGATTAGCTCCAAAAAACATGTCCATGCAATAGCACAAGAGTGACATACGTATCCAATGAGTAAACAGCCACTTCCTTGTTGGATGTAAGTCATGTTTCACAAGATAAAACCCATAAATGGTGCCATCACCAGGCTAAGAATCTATTTCTAGACAGTTCAGAGACCCTAGGGAGGAATTTACTATTATTCTGATAAAAACACATAGTATCAAACTGACTCCTAATGACTTATCATTATGAACATAAATCAGTGCATCTCTCAAACCGCATCTGAGAAGTTTCTGTTTGCAGTAGATAGTAATTAAGACAGTGACCCACAACTTGCCAAGGTACAAATAATAAGAAATTAAAGAATATTCAGCCCTAAAGACAGAAGCGCCTCCTTCCCAGTGCTCATGGATCTTCTCAGAAGAGAGGGGATAGAGAAGGAAGAGCCTGAGGTGGTGGATGACTACAAGGAATCATTATCTTCTAGACATAGCTGGGCCACTGCAATATGAGTTCACACTGATTTTGACAGGATATACAAAACCTATACAAGCCTAATCCAGAACCAAATCTCAACATAGAGAGGGGAGATGGGCACACCATTCCACCCCCAAGCAGTGGCAACATTGGCAATTGTTAGCTGCTGTGAGTAACAGTTAAGAGTATATAGGCTCTGCTAAGTCAACCACTATCCGGTGGAAGACCTCATATCCAAGAACATTTGGGAAGTACAAATTGGTATTGAATATTTTTTTTTTGGTTTTTCGAGACAGGGTTTCTCTGTGTAGCTTTGCGCCTTTCCTGGGACTCACTTGGTAGCCCAGGCTGGCCTCGAACTCACAGAGATCCGCCTGGCTCTGCCTCCCGAGTGCTGGGATTAAAGGCGTGCGCCACCACCGCCCGGCGAATATTTTTTTTAATAAAAGGATGAAAAGTAGTAGGAAAAGAGAGTGAATCAGTGAAGAGGTGGGAGAGGCAGTGAATATAATGAATTACTCAACTTTCAAACAATTACTCAAAATGTAAAAGAATAAGTATGGTGAGTAACAAAAGAGAGATATAAAAGTGCATACTGCATGATTCCAGGTATATAACACTTCAAAAATGAAAAAAATATAGAAACAGAAATCAGACCAGAGATCACATGGAGATAAGCATGACACGGGTCAAGAGATGAGTACAGGGAAAGCTGTGTGAAAAAGATTACAAAAGACCGTGAAAGGTTTTTGAGAATGTGAGATGTTACTGTCTGCACTGAGGCCATGTATTTATGCAGGTATGCATAGGTAAAAAGATCCATCTTAGCTTGTTACTGTCCATGACTCCAATCTTAAATGTACCTATTTATGTAAAAATTTGGCAATTAGCCTTGAATACTTGTTCTAAAATCTCCTTCCTCTCTTTTGCTCACGTGATTCTTTGCTAAAATATGTCCCTTTCTGTCCTTCTCAACATTTATTCTGATCAGTTACTGATCATTCTTTCATTCAGCTTACATAATTTTTCTATGAAGCCTTCTCTGATGATGTCTACTTTTTTATAACTAGCCCTCCTATAAGAAGTGCCTGCAGTATCTGTGAATTTCTTCCCTTATACCAAAATTTCTATTACAAGCATCTCTTCCTTCACTAGGATGTAAACTTTTGAAAGTAGGCATACTTCATTCATCTTTGAATCACTGGCACCTGGCACAGTAGATAATTACACTACAAACTAAGAAGATTGTTAAACAAACAAATAGCTTGACCTCATTTGTTAGCTCTGTATTCTAATATAGTAGAATAAACAAGATACTACAGAGTCGGGTGCCTTGGGATTTTTGTTGTTGTTGTTAATAAATGATGCTTTAAACATAGGAAAATAAGTTCTTCATCAACTAACAGGAGGTAATCAGGTCATCTGCCTCCTGGAGTCACATAAATTCCAGCATCCTTGAGTCCTGTTACAGCTTTTTCACTCATGTAAACTCTTTTTCCACAGAGCATCAATGACCAAGATGCCCACAAACCTGGGTGTGTCAGCACTGACTCTGTCCTTCACAGAAAACAAAAGAGTATCTGTTTCTTCCCTTTCTGGTTTTCTCTTTGCTCAGATTCATGTCAAACTGAAGGGTAAAATCTGCCCAGTTGGTGAATATGGCCACTATTTTTGCAAAATGCTACAATGGCCCTATTTTCTTATAAGCCCAGACAAACTTCTTCTACCCTTTCTTCACCATTACTGGCCAATTTTTGAGCCTCCCACACTTCTATCTAACATTCAGAGGAACTGACACCTACCTAACAGTTAAAATCTGCCACTTCCACCCCCCCATGACTCACAGCATTTTCATAGGGTTCTTTTTTATGAAGAAAGCTTGTGACGTCAATTTCCAGGAAACTTTCGAGACTAAACCACAATAATCTGAGGCTACATCCCAGGACCCAGTACAGGAGCCAGAGCTAAACACCATTTAATTACTCCAAGCAAAGAGCTTGGGCTAGTGAACTGTCTTGTAGGTTCCTAGTCTGAACTCTGTCTTTCTTTTGATCTGTAATTGCAACACCATCTACTCTTGCCCTCAGTGAGATCAAGTTTAGAGGTGGCTGTGGTTAGAAACTTCAAAAATAAAAACACCACCAGTTCTTGAGCTCTGTTTACAATTCAGTTTCAGAGGCCAATATGTAACTTCAGCGAGGAGCTTTGCTTTTACGTAGACCATTTATGAGATATTAACAAGTGTTTCTCAAACAAACAAAAAAAAAAGAACAAGGCAGTAAGGAATGCAAGAAATCCATGGTCAGAACATTTGGAAGTAAATGACAATAATTTAAGTGCTATGTAAGCAACCAAAGGAGGGAAGCAACCAACAGTCCTGCACAGACATGCTGCCTGTGAACCACAGCAACCAGCATGGTGTGATAACCCAAAGGATTCAGTAACAGCACAACTTGAGGGTTACCAACGGGTCTCTAATTGTACTTAACACCTACCCAACAAGAAGGAAACAACAGAAACCTAGCTCTTACACAGGCATGATGCCTATGAACCACAGCAACCAGCATGGTGTGATAACCCAAAGGGTTCAGTAATAGCACAACTTGGGGGTTACCAACGGGTCTCTAATTGTACTTAACACCTACCCAACAAGAAGGAAACAGCAGAAACCTAGCCAACTACCCAGGGCTAGTGAAGTTGCAGATCCTGGAGGAGAACTTATAACTACCACTTTACTAAGCCAGCGTAAGTGGCTAACTACATTCTAAGTGTTTATCTTTACACTTACAGGTAAGTGTAGTCCTCAGTCCACGTCAATGAAATTTCTGTTTTCAACAGACAAAAGCCATTACAGAAAACCACAACCCATCAAAATAAGGAGTTCTGGAGCCCAGTTCCAATGACTACAGCTCCCATAATTAAGGCTCGGGGATCATTACAGAGCAGGGGGCAGAAAGACTGTAAGAGCGAGAAGACCAGACAGTTTGTTGTGTCTCCCAGGAATGTTGGAAGCTACACACATAAAGTCTCACCAGTGTGACTGCCTAAACATGAGTTGAACAAAGACAACAACAACAGACATTCTAATGTGGACTGGAGGGAAGCCCACAAGGCCTCAAAACCCAGACTACAGGCAACAAAAGCATGCAAAAGATGGGAGAAAAAATCTGCTCCAGAGAAGAGCACACCAGTTGGTTATCTAATACCAAATGGTCAGTTCCAAAAACATACATGTAAGTAACATTATATAGACTGAACAGGCTGTAATTATGTATACAGCAATGTGTGTGTGTGGTGTGACAATAACTAATGACAAAAGAGTCCATGAATTTGAAAAAGAACTATGAGCTGTATACAGAAGGGCTTGTGGAGAGGGAAATGATGTAATTATAATCTCAAAAGGTAAAAGAAATAATTTAAAAAACAAAAAAGGATTGGCTTGTATGTACACCTTTTAATAAACTTACAACCAGTTTATTAAAAGGTACACATTTGGGTCTGTAAGAGAAAAGTATACTTACAAAACTGCACAATTTTCTTATACTGAAAATTCCTTATTCATAACACTTGTGTCATTACATTGAGGTCCATTTAGTCTGGACAGGTCTATTTATGGACAGGCTAGCACATATCAACCCAAGACAGGCAGACCTTGATGGGAGAGCATATTTCTTGTTATGCTCCACAGATACATTAAGACTTGGGCCTGCATGTCAGCCTGATGTCCACTTAGCAAAGCGCAGAGCTTTGGTGGACTTGCTGATCTGCAGGTAGGCTCAAGCAGAGTCAGACTGCAAGTTATCACTGACCTACAGTTGCTTCCAGGCATGGAAAAACCAGATGTGAGCAGCGTAACTTGGTGAAGATGACTCACTGAGCTCAAAGCATACAGATCATGTTTAGATAAACAAAACTTTAGATCAGGGTTAGTTTAAGTTCCAGCACTGCACTTATCATAATTACAGCCTCGAACAACTCCCTTAAGCTGTCGAACTTCCAGTTTCCTCATCTTTAAATAGGGCTGTTAAAACTGCCCTCATGGTTGTTCTAAGGTGTCAATATGATAGAATTTCTTAAATGGTTTAGTGCCAGAGCTTCAGTGAGTGCTGAAATATACTAGGGGCTGGAAAGGTTTTAATAACATTTTCCCTCATTTGTTGGAAATACTTCTTTAAAAGTTTTGTTTGCCTTTTGTAAGAAAAAGTTCATGAAAGGGACTATAAGGAAGAGAAAAAGAAAATGAAATAAGTTGGGGGAAATGAATCCAAATGATAGTGGAGGATTATTTCCACCCACTTGAGAGTTCAGCAAGATGTTACTAGACTCTAACATGGGGTAGAGATCTTTATAATAAGGATATTACTTAAACTAGGAGTAGTTATCCAAAGCTCTCACACGGTCCACCCAGTAGATATCATATCCTCTTTATTATGTTAAAACCATGAAGAACTTTGTAGGAAAACATACTACTTTTCTACTTGGTAAAAATAGATAATCAGTAGAGAAGATTTTTTTCTCTACCCCAACATAGAGATTAATGACTTATATTGTGAGCTCTTACCTACTGGCTTTGGAAGTACATATTTGTCTCTTTCTCAAAATCTTTGTCCAGACAGTCTTTACAATCCAAGTACCCAACTGCCCTTGTGCCCAGCATCAGCAACGTTGGAGACTAGATCTAGACAGGTGTCTGGTTTCTACAAATTCTTTTGTTTCAACATCTACACCTAAGTAGTAGCTAGTCCTGATAACATCCCAAGGGCAGATGCCTAGTGCACAGAGTGACCTACACAGTGGATGCTTCTTAAGGTATAAAGAAGTGCTGTAGGCTGACTATGAACACAAGCCAATATGTGAACAAGCCAATATGAACGCAAGCCACTATAACTAAATCAACACACTAGTTGTTGGAATTAAACTGAAGAAAAAAGAATGGCTATAACTTGGCAAAAATCTCTACCCTTCCTTCCTTCTGGTCAAGGGAAACATCCAGGTTAAAGAGGAAGAAATCTGCCTCTGTGCCCCAATTTAAAGCCACATTCTATCAAAATTGTTGTGGCTAAGTCTCAGGCATAGCTCTGCCCTGAAATAGACCCAAGACTTGTCTGTTCAGTAAACTTGCTATCTACTTTCAATTGCCAAGTAGGAGAAAGGGCTTGGTGCTTCCTGTGGTCATGTGACCAACATCTCTTGCTTAATTTCATTTCTATCATGCCTATGACAGGGAGTGGGGGAGCAATACTTCTTTGAGTGCATATTCAGTGTTTTGTAGCTGGAATGTTAATAATCCCAGTCTCTATAATAAATTCATAACAGTCTCCTTTCTCAAGGAGTCTTTGACAGACTCTTAAATGCTTGTATTTTGTGTACATTCTCTGCCTTATAGAAAAGAGCACATTGTATTGTGTTCTGTGCACCCATCTATCTTCCCTCCATGGTAATCTTTTGGGCATTGACAACCACATCAGTTATCTTCATGTATTCAGCACCTGAGCTCAATATCTGGCCACTGGGACATTGCAGGATAGGGAATGGAGTAGGAAAGCAGTAGTTTGAGGATTTCTGGCCAGTCAGAGGCTAAGCAGAGGGCATAAGAAGCTAAGAAAACAACAGAGTTTTTTCTTTCTAGCTTTGCCTCTCGTTAATGACCAAAGCTGATATCCTTTGAGTGTAGTAAGGTAACTGTGATAGCCTGGACTTCGGATCACTTCCTGTGGCCATAAAGGTAAGAGAACATTGTGTTTAAAGGAGAAATAATCTTAACTGGCCCACACAGGAAACCACATTTCAGTTCAGCATCTGCTCCTCGTCAACCAGTTTCAAAACAGTGAAGATTCCGTTTTAAGATTGAGAAAGCAAAACTTTGCTCACCCAGCAGATACGATTCATTTCTGGCTCAGTCTCCTCCTATGTATGATTGCCCAGAAGAGTCCCTTAAGGACAGAACTATTACTGGACAAATCGTCCCTCCTCCCTCATTTCTCCTCCTTATCCACAGTTCCTGCCAAAGCAGTGTCAGACTTCACAGGGTGTCTAGCCCCTGATTGTTAACTTAGTTCTCTAAAAGCTGGTCATTATTTCTAATTATAAAGTTTAGTAGCCTCTGAGGGACACATCGGTAAACTGCAGCTATCTCCCCATCCTGTCCCTTAATTTTTTGGTGAGTAATTATGGTCACAAGGGACTTTCTTCTCTCCTTTAGATCATAATCAAATGAGCTTCTCACAGTTCTTTGATCAAGAAAGACCTGATACAGACATTTTGTATTTACTCAGAAAGTTAGGACAAAAGCTTGAGTATCACTCTGCTGAATACTTGAAGCCTAAAATTAGTTTTAGTCTATGAGTTGGACACTAGTGCTATATCAAATTGTGTGTTTCCTCTCAGCAGAGCACTTTATATGAGATTTGTCAACGTTCATGCTTCATATATTAAGGATCAGTTAATGTGGAGAAAGAAGCCCTTCAGATCGCAATGTTTGCATTGCTCTTTGAAAGCCCCCAAACTAAGCATCCTTAGGGAGTATCTAGGAATAAAATCATAAAGTACAGTTACAGGGCACTTACTGTGTTGAGGTTTTTTTTTTTTTTTTTAACCCATCTTATACCAAAGCATGACGATTAGAGCACTAACTTCCCTTATAAAATGTTTTCAGATGAAGACAATAATACATCTCCTGGCTACTGTTCTAGATCACTCTGGCTATTACTTCTCCCTCTAAACTCAAGTTTTGATTTTAAGGAACAAACAATATAGAAGATCTCCCCCATTTCACCTCATCTCACACAGAAAACTTTAACCATCAGAAACCACCATACACAGTAAGCAATTCAGTGCTGTAGTGATGTATGCTCATGGGTGCTCAGGCCCGAAGAGATATCAGATAACAAAGTAAATCAAAGTATGTCTAGCCTGATTGCCTGAGGAAATTGCTGATCTAAATATTTGTGAAATAAGAAATTTTATAGTTACTAGAGAGATGTATGGATACTCTTAAATTGCTGTGCCCCGCCTTAGCTGGTTCAGAGATGCTGAAAGTCATAAGTCTTACCTTTTGTAGGCAATGTCCCTCAATACTTCAAGTGGAATTCGCTGATTATCTTTAAGGTGGCCAACACAGGCTGCTAACACAGAAGTCTGGGTCTATTTGCGTAAAAGGAGAAGTAAAGAGAGAAAAAAAATGATCACACCGTGACAACAGGAAACTCAAGCAAGAAGAGTGAGGAAGTGAGAATGTGTGTTCTCTCTTGGCTCAGATATTCAACTGTTCCCCAGTGGTTTTTTAGAAGCTTCCACCCACAGGCCACTCTAAGCTGGTTTCTGGGAACCAAAGACCCTGACACACCAATCAGAGTCGTGGTGAACTCTACAGTGATTTGGGGGATGGTTCCTGTCTAGAGAATAGTGCTTCTCAACTGAGATGGCACCTAGGAATTAACTGTGGATCTTTTCCTGTGTATCTGGCCTCACCACCTGACCACAGGCTATATTACTAAACCATAATGACAAAGATAGTATGGTACTAGAACTAAAGCATACTTGTAGACCAATAGAACCTAATAGAGGATACAGAAATAAACTTGTACAGGTTTGGACAAAGTTGTAAAACTGTGCACTGGGAAAAATACAGCGTGCTGAATAAGAGGTACTGGCAAAGCTAGATAACTACTAACAGAAAAATTAAATTAGATCTGTGTCTTTTACCCTGCATAAAAAGTCAACTCAAAGTGGGTCAAAGACCTTAATTTAAAACCTAAAATACTGAAATGACTAGGAAAAACACTTCAAAATATCGGTATAAGCAAAACTTTTGGAATAGAATCACAATAGAACAGAAAAATATTCCCAGGAATTAAAAAATGTGATTATAGACTATTAAAATGTTTCTACATGGCAAAGAGCCTATCAGAAAGTGAACAGATAGCCTATAGAATGGGAGAATACCTTTGCCAGCTATATGTCAGACAGAAGTTTGATATCTATAAATATAAAGGACTGCACAAATTAAGTACCAAAAAACCTTCAAAACTGCTTATTGATAAATAGGCCAATGAACTTAAGAGACAGTTCTCCAAAGGAGAAATACAGTTGGCCAAAAAATAGTTTTTAGGGTTTAACATCCTTCACCAGCAAGGAAATGCAATTTAAAACTACTTTGAAATCCTGGTCCTCTGGCTTTTACAACATTTCAATCCCCTAGTCCATGCTCTGTGATCCTTAGGTATGTAAGATTGGTGATGGGCACCCCCGTGGTCAGATATTCTGCATTTTGACCTGTTGTGGCTTTCTACAATGGTCTCTGTTTGCTGCAAAGAGAAGCTTCTTTGATGAAGGTTAAGACCTACACTAACCTGTGGATATAAGGATCAGTGTTTAGAATACAATAGGAGTGATACTGTTTTGATAACATGCAGGTAGTAGATTCTCTTCTAACATCCATGACTTCACTAGCTCCTGGCAATTGGCTAGCTTTCCAGGACCAGGCATGATATCCCTCCTACTGAACAGGCCTTTAGTCCAATTAGATAGCTGCCTGTTACCACCAATGTATAAGTGTCACTATTGTATCTTTAGGGATATCTTGTCATGATGGTCATTGTTCTTTTTTATATGCTGTGTAGGACTATTGGTTGTGTCCCTCCCTTAGCAGACTGCATAGCATCTTCTAATACTATGAAAGCTGGTCTCCAAAGGCAGAGGCTTTCAGGTCAAATCCAGGTGAAATCTACCCTGTCCTGTGTCTGAAATATGTCATGACTTCAACAATATGGTCTTAAACTTCTAGGAGGCAACTGTGCTGGCAAGCTTTATGTCAACTTCACAAAAGTTAGAGTTAGTTGGGAAAAGGGAATCCCAACTGAAAAAAAAAAATGACCACACCAAATTGGCCTATGGACAAGGCTGTGGTGTAATTTCTTGATTGATAATTGATATAAGCCCAGATCACTGTGGGTGGTGCCACTCCTAGACTGGAGGTCCTGGGTGCTATAAGAAAACTAGCTATATGAGCAAGCCAGTAAGCAGTACTCTACAATGGCCTCTGCATCAATTCCTGCCTCCATGCTCCTGCCTTGCTTGAGTTCCTGCCCTGATTTCCCTCAGCAATGGAGTGTGACCTGAGAGTTGTAAACTAAAATAATTTATTTCCTCCCTGAGTTCCTTTTGGTAATGGTTTTTATCACATAAATAAACCCTAACTGAGATAGAAATTTGGTACCAAGTCATGAGACTGTTTTATGTCAGACCTGACCTTGTACTTTTGGGAAGATTGTGGTGGCGTTTGAAATTTGGAATGGAAATGCCATTGAGTGATCAGTACTCAGTTGATTATTCTGTGGGAATTTAGAAGATAAGACTGTTGATAGTGATGCAGAAAATAGAGGACTGGACTTTGAAGTTTAGAGGGAAGTTCTGAGAGTACCTTAAAGACCCTACTGGGGCCATTTTATGTTTTGAAACAAGAATCTATAGTGTCTGGTCAGCTGGAGCTGAAGAATCAGCAGTAATTAATGAGAGACTAGTGCCAGTGAAGTAAGATATTTGCCTTCCTGGGACAACTGACATTGTTAGCTAGAGCTGAGATATTAGAATTAATTGAGACCAGCATCATTGAAGATTGTAAATATGGGACTACTTCCTCAGGGTCAGCACACAAAAACTGTGGTCCAGAGGAGGCCTGCTGAGAGATGTCATTCTGTATACTGTGATTATGTGTTGCTCTGATTGGTTAATAAATAAAACGCTGACTGGCCAGTAGCCAAGCAGGAAGTATAGGTGGGGCAAGCAGACAAGGAGAATTCTGGGAAGAGGAAAAGCTGAGTCAGGAGTCACCAGCCAGACACAGAGGAAGCAAGATGACAAGGTAGAACTGAGAAAAGGTACCAAGCCATGTGGCTAAACATGAATAAGAATTATGGGTTAATTTAAGTGTAAGAGCTAGTCAGTAATAAGCCTGAGCTAATGGCCTAGCAGTTATAAATAATATTAAGCATCTGTGTGATTATTTTATGAAAGGCTGTGGGACTGTAGGTGAGAGATTTGTCCTGACCTCGGGCCAGGTAGGACATAGGAAATCTTCTGACTACAGAGGCCAAGGCAATTGAACTTCATAATGTAGGTAGAAGTCACCCAAGTGATACTATTTTTAAAGGCATGAAGGCGCTCATGGGATCATCTGAGGCTTGGCACTGTGTGGCAGAAGGGGAGTCCCAGAAGTGAGGACAACAAAGTACGTTGATGAAGTTTCAGCCTCAAACATAATAGAAGCCTCAGGACTGAAGGGGTTGCAAATAAATTTGAGGGTTGGCACCATGGTTTGAAAAAGGGTGAGGGCATCATGGGAGGATCTGGAGGGAGAAGAGGGAAGGGGAAGTGACATAATTATATTTTAAGTTTTTTTAAACCACAAAATATAAAACAAAATTTTAATAAAACAGGGACAACAAATGCTGCTTTTTTTAGTGGCCTACCCATGGTACTGGCATCTCCAAAACTGCTAGGGTCCTCTGCTGCAAATCGGTTGCGCTTTCACTAGCCTCTCCTGGGCTCTCTTCATGGTGCCAAGCCTCAAGTTCTCTGCAAGCCCCTTCAATCATGGGACTTCAACAGCTACCTAGGCTGCACCTTCATCAGTGGCCTCCCTGGCCTCTCACAGTGCCAAGCCTCAGCTCCTCTCCATGACTCCTTCAGTCTTTCAGAACCAGTACCACCTGGGTGACCTTTAACTACCAAGTTCAGTTGCTAACAGGAAGTACAACTTCTGGAACACAGCTTCTGTGTGCTGACCCTGAGGAAACACTTCCCAGAAGACTTTGCCTCAATAATGCTGGCCTCTTTTTCTTTTCAAGGTCCAATTTTATTATTTTTCTTTCTTAAGAAATCCCAACACAATTCTTCACAGATGTGGAAAGAACAATACTTAACTTTATATGGAAAAATAAAAAACCTAGGATAGCTAAAAGAATTCTGTATAATAAAGCAACTTCTGGAGCATCATGATCCCTGACCTCAAGCTCTACTACAGAACTATAGTAATAAAAAACAGCTTGGTAATTGCATAAAAACCGACACATGGACCAATGGAATCAAATTGAAGACCCTGACATTAATCCACATACCTATGAACATACGATTTTTCGACAAAGAAGCCAAAAAAGTACCATGGGAAAAAAAAGCATCTTCAACAAATGGTGCTGGCATAACTGGATGTCAACATGCAGAAGAAGATTGCAAATAGATCCATATCTGTCACCATGCACAAAACTCAAGTCTAAATGAATCAAAGACCTCAACATAAATCCAGTTACATCGAACTTGATAGAAAAGAAAGTAGGAAGTAGTCTTGAATGCATCGGCACAGGAGACCATTTGCTAAATATAACACCAGTAGCACAGACACTGAGAGCAACAATTAGTAGATGGGACCACCTGAAACTGAGCTTTTGTAGAGCAAAGGACACAGTCAATAAGACAAAATGACAGCCTACAGAATGGGAAAAGATCTTCACCAACCCCACATCTGACAGAGGGCTGATCTCCAAAATATATAAAGAACTCAAAAAGCTAGACTTTAAAATACTGAACAATCCAATTAAAAAATGGGTTACAGAGCTTAACAGAATTCTCAACAGAAGAATCTCAAATGGCTGAAAGACATTTAAGGAATTGCTCAATATCCTTAGTCATCAGGGAAATGCAAATCAAAACAACTCTGAGATACCATATTACACCTATCAGATTGTCTAAGATCAAAAACACTGAAGACAGCTTATGTTGGAGAGGATGTGGAGCAAGGAGAACATTCCTCCACTGTTGGTGGGGCTGAAAACTTGTACAGCCACTCTGGAAATCAGTATGGAGGTTTCTCAGAAAATTGGGAATAAGTCTTTCTCAAGACCCAGCTATACCACTCTTGAGCATATACCCAAGGAATGCTCAATCTTATCACAAGGACAATTGCTCAACTATGTTCATATCAGCATTATTTGTAATAGCAAGAACCTGGAAACAACCTAGATGCCCCTCAACTAAAGAATGGATAAATAAAATGTGGCACATATACACAATGGAGTACTACTCAGCAGTAAAGAACAATGATATCATGAAATTTGCAGGCAAATGGTTGGAACTAGAAAATATCCTGAGGTAACCCAGACTCAGAAGGACAAACATAGTATGTACTCACTCATAAGTGGATACTAGATGTGAGGGAACAGATGGCCAGACTGTAACCCACAGCTCCAGAGAGGCTAGCTAACAGGGAAAGACCCTAGGAGGGACACATGGATGACCCAGCGAAGGAGAAGTGGATGAGATCTACATGAGTGGACTGGGTGTGGGGGTTTGGGGCAGTGGTGGAGGGCAAGGAGTGGGGGATGAGAACATAGGGAAATGGGAGGGTTGAGCTGGAACAGAGACAGAGTGGGAGGGCAGGGAGGGAGATACCATGATAGATGAGGACATCATGGGATTAGGAAGAGGCAGGGTGCCCAGAAGGCTCTCGGGAATCCACAAGGATGACCTCATCTTGGACTGCTGGCAGTGGTTCAGAGGGTGCCTGGTCTGGTCTACTCTGGTGACAGGTCTAGTGAATACCCTAACTGGCATCATAGAGCTTTTGTCCAGTGACTGATGGAGGCAGATGCAGAGATCCATGGCCAGGCACCAAGCTGAGCTCTGGGAATCCAATTGATGAGAAAGAGGAGGGATTCTGCAGGCGAGGGACGTCAAGATCATGATGGGAAGATGTGCCGAGATGACCAATCACACTGGAGGAAGCCCATGAACTGTAGACTAGTGGCTGTGGAGCACCCATGGGACTGGACTAGGCCCTCTGGATACAGAAGATGGTCGATTGGCTCGAACTGTCTGGGGGACACCCAGGCAAGGTGATCAGGATCTGTCCCTGGTACATGGGTAGGCTTTTGGGAATCCTGTGGTATGACGCCTTGCGAAGCCTTGGAGCAGTGGGAAGAGGCTTGGACCTGCCTAGGCTTAGTGTGCCAGGCTCTGCTGACTCCCCATGGGAGACCTTGATTTGGGGTGGCATGGGAGAATGGGCTGGGAGGTGGGAGGAGGTGGGATATGTAGAATGAGTAGAAAATTTTTTAATAAAGAAAAATGAAGAAAAAATTTTTATTCATTTTACATACCAACCATAGATCCCCCTTTCTTCCCTCCACCCACACACTCCCAGCCTTCCTCCCCCCAACCCACCCCCAATTCCCTCCTCCACAAAGGTAAGGCCTCCCATGGAAAGTCAGCAAAGCCTGGTACATTCAGTTGAGGCAGGTCCAAGTCCCTCCCCCTACATCAAGGCTGTACAAGGTGTCCAACCATAGGTAATAGGCTCCAAAAAGCCAGCTCATGCACTGAGGATGGATCTTGATCCTACTGCCAGGGGGACCCTTAAGGAGACCAAGCTACACACAACTGTCTTGGTTATGCAGAGGGCCTACTCCAGTCCCATGGGGGCTCCACAATGTTCATGAGATACTAGTCTCTTCTTAATCACAACTGATTCTTCAGCCCCAGCTGAACAATATCCATTATCCCAGCAAAGCAAAAGTTTCGGATTAGTGATTCTGGTATCTTACTAATCACAGCCAGTTCCTCAGTGTCAGATAACCAGAACCACAGATTTCCAACTCAAATTGCCTAGTTGAGTCTTCATTTCTCTTTGAAACTTTGAAAGTCAGGCCTCCATCTTCTGCACTGTTCTCAACATTCTTATCTTTCAAGCTCCTACAGAGTAACTCACTGAGCTCTGAACACTCAATGTCTTTCCTGGCCCAAAGATCCAAATCTTCCCCAAAACATGGTCAGGTCTGTCACAGCAATAGCCCACTATCTTGTTACCAACTTGTCTAAGTTAGAGTTACTATTGCTATGATGAAACACCATGACCAAAAGAACAACTTGGGGAGGAAAGAATTTGCTTTGCTCACAGTTCCTTATAAGAGTTCATCATCAAAACCAGTGAGGGCAGGAATTCACACAGGCAGAAACTTGGAGGCAGGAGATGATGCAGAGGCCATTGAGGGATGCTGCTTACTGGCTTGCTCACATGGCTTGCTCAGCCTGCTTTCTTATAGAACCCAGGACCACCTGCTCAGGAGTGTCACCACTCACAATGGGCTGGGCCCTCCGCCATCAATCACTAATTAAGAAAATGCCCTATATACTTGTGTACAGTGTATAGGGTATTTATTTATTTATTTATTTATTTATTTATTTATTTATTTATTTATTATGTATTTTACATTCCTACCACAGGCTCCCCTCCCTCCTCTCTTCCCACCACCTTCCCTCACCTGCCCTCCAACACCACCCCTCAATCCACCCCTCCTCCATATTCACTCAGAAAGGGGCGGGCCTCCCATGAGCATCAGCAAAGCATGGCATATCAAACTGCCATAAGACCAAGAATCTCCCCTGTATTCAGGCTGGGCAAAGCAATCTAGCACGAGGAATATATTCTCAAGAGCCAGCTAAAGTACCAGGGACAGTCCTGGTCCCAATGTCAGGAGTCCCCCAAATAGACCAAGCTACACAATTGTCACATATATGCAGAGGGCTAGGTTGGTTCCATGAAGGATCCCTGGTTGTTGGTTCAGACTCTGTGAGTTCCCATGAGCCAGGCTAGCCATCTCTGTGAGTTTTCTTCTGATATCTTTGACCCCTCTGGCTCCTATGATCCCTCCTCTCTCTCCTCAGCAAGACTCCCCAGCTCAGCCCAGTGTTTGGCTATGGGTCTCTGAATCTGTCCCCATCAGTCATTGGATGAAGGCTTTCGGATAACAACCAGGTAGTCACCAATCTGATCACAGGGGATGGCCAGTTTAAGCTATGCATCCACTGCTGCCAGGAGTCTTAGCTGGGGCAATCTTTGTAGACTCAGGGAAGTTTTCCTTGTATCAGGTTTCTGCCCAACTCTGTAAAGGCCCCCTTTCCAGCCATCTTAATCAGTACTCTCCCCCTCCATCCACCTTCCAGCCCAATCCCTCAAGTTCCCATGCCCATCTGCTCCTAGTCCAACCAGATGTGTGCTATTTCCCTTTCCCTGGGAGATCCATGGATCCTTGGCTTCAGCCCTCCTTGTTACCTAGCCTCTCTGGGTCTGTGAATTATATTATGGTTATCCTTCACTTCATAGTTAATATCTACTTATGAGTGAATACATACCATGTTTGTCTTTTTGGGTCTGGGTTACCTCATTCAGGATAATTTTTTTCTAATTCCATCTGTTTGCCTTCAAATTTCCTGATGTTATTGTTTTTTGCAGCTGAGTAACATTCCATTGTATAAGTTACCAGTTTCTTTATCCATTCTTTGGTTGAGGGGCATCTAAGTTGTTTCCAGGTTCTGGCTATTACAAATAAAGCTGCTATGAACATAGTTGAGTAAGTGTCCTTGTGGTATGATTGAGCATTCTTTGGGTACATATGCCCAAGAGCAGTATCACTGTGTGTTGAGGTAGATTTATTCCCAACTTTCTGATAAACACCATACCGATTTCCTAAGTGGTTGTACAAGTTTGCACTCCCACCAGCAATGGAGGAGAGTTCCCCTTGCTCTGCATCCTCTCCAGCATAAGCTGTCATTTGTGTTTTTTATCTTAGCCATTCTGACAGGGATGAAATGGAATCTCAGAGTCACTTTAATTTGCATTTCTCTGATAGTTAAGGATGGTGAACATTTCTTTAAGTGTTTCTCTGCCATTCAAGATTCTATTGAGATTTCTCTGTTTAGGTCAGTACCCCAATTTTTAGTTGGGTTATTTGATTTTTTTATGTCTAGTTTCTTGAGTTCTTTATAAACTTTAGAGATCAGCACTCTGTTGGATGTGGGGTTAGTGAAGATCTTTTCCCATTCCATAGGCTGCAGTTTAGTCCTATTGACAGTGTCCTTTGCCTTACAGAAGCTTTTCATTTTCATGAGGACCCATTTATTAATTATCAATCTTAATGTCTGTGCTACTAGTGTTCTAGGAAGTAGTCTCCTATGCCAATGAATGAGCTATTCCCTACTTTCTCTTTTATTACATTCAGTGTAGCTGGATTTATGCTGAGGTCTTTGATCTACTTGGACTTGAGTTTTGTGCAAGGTGAGTGTACAGCCCAATCTTGTAGAGGCATTTTCTTCATTGGGTTACCCTCCTCTAAGATGACTTTAGCTTGTGTCAAGTTGTTATAAAACTACCCAGCACAGTCACTTAGTATCCTTGAGTCTTGGTGACTTTCTGTGTACCATGGGAATTATTTCTGCTTCTTAGCCAAATGAAAAGTATAGAAATGTTTTATGAAATTCTAGTATGGTGGAGAGTGGTGGTGCACAGCTTTAATCCCAGCACTCAGGAGGCAGAGGCAGGAGGATCTCTGTGAGCTTGAGACCAGCCTGGTATATAGAGTGAGTTTCAGAATAGCTAGGGCTGTTATATAGAGAAGCCCTGTCTCTAAAAACCAAAAAAGTATGATATGATATTAGTTATTATTCTCAGTATAGTTCTTAGACAACACCTAGCCAATATTCCTGGTTTATTTCACATTCAGAGTCTAAGATCTAACAGGTGCGAGACTGACCCTAGATCTCAGCTGTGTAGAAAACAAGCAAGTATCATAATCCTGCAATCATGTTCTTTAGGAAGACAGGCAGAGCCCAGAATGTACACAAAGTGGTCCCTTTGTCCCACAGACTGTTTTTATTTCAACAGGATAATGTGACTCTCTCTTAAGCTTCCATCTTCTTTGAACTCAAATACGTCAGAATAGTAAAGAGTCACCAACCCTGAAAACAATATAGCCCAGACTTCATGCAGTCTTTCCTAAACTCAGAAAAAGAAGAGTGATAAGACTCTCAAATAGACAGTCCCTGCCCCACCCAGTGCAACCTTGACTATACATATGAACCTCAGTTTATCCATCACCAAAGGACTACACAGGACTGGAACTAGAGTCAAGAACTTATAGAGCATCAGGCAGCATCCCATCTCTCGTCATGAAAAAGAATCTGTCTATGGATGACAATGGGCTCCCTTTGTAGGTCACTTCATGACAGGCCATAGTCTTTTGCCAATTATTACTCTCATTTTGAGAGTAAACTTGATATAGACATTCTAGAAGCTTGCAAGTTTACAGTCTTGATTGCATATGCCTTGGCTATTAGGAAGAGTGCTACACTAAACACATGTGTGCAAGTGTCTTTGTTGCCTTTAGATATATACTCAGAAATGAGATGATTGGATCACATATATGGTAGTTCCGTTTTCAGCTCTTTAAAGAACTTCCACATTATATATTTTACATGGTGGCTGTGCTCATTTACATTTTTCAACAACAGTTGATGAGTTTCCCTTTATCTGCATCCTCTTAAGAATTTATTTTTTGTTTTTGTTTGTTTTAAACTTAATCATTCTGGCTACATTAAAATGATGCCAAACCATGGTTTTAATTTTCATTTCCTTGATTTGTGATGTTGAACATTGTTTCATATACTTTTCTATTTATATGTTTTCTGTTTACAAATAGCTTTTTAGCTTATTTGGACACCTTTCAAATATCTTAAGTTTTTTGTTTTGTTTTGCTTTGGATTGATTTTTTTAACTTACCTTTTGAGGCAGGTTCTTGCTATGTGCCCTGGATCATACTGAGCTTTCTGTTTAACCCAGATTGACCTCAAACTTTTGGCAATCCTATTACCTATGCCTCCAGAATTAAGGCATTAAAAGCATGTGCCACAATGCCTAGCTGTGTTTTTGGTGTTTTCCTTTACTTCCATTATGTATTTTAGATAATTTGCTCTGCAGAACTTCTTGTTTATTTATTTATTTATTTATTTATTTGTTTGTTTGTTTGTTTGTTTATTTATTTATTCATTTTATTCTGGTCTCATACAATGCATCCCAACCAAAGTTTCCTCTCCCTCCATTCCTCCCAGTTCCTTCCTCCACCTTCCCTCTTTCCCAGATCCACTCCTCCTCTGTTTTCCTTCAGAAAAGAGCAGACCTCCCAGGGATACCAACTAAACACCACGTAACAAGTTACAATAAGTCTAGGCACAAACTCTCATATCAGGGCTCAGTGAAGCAACCCAGTAGGAGGAAAGGGTCCCAACAGCAGCCAAAAGAGTCAGAGATACTCCCACTGTTAAGTGTCATACAAAAACACCAAGCTAAGAACCATAACATATATACAGAGGACCTAGCACAGACCCATGTGGGCTCCATGATTGTTACTTCAGTCTCTGTGAGCCCCTATGAGCCCTGCTTAGTTGATTCTGTGGGCTGTATTCTAGTATCCTCAACCCCTTAGCTCTTATAACTCTTCCTCCCCCTCTTCTTGTGGGTTTCCTAACCTCTGAGGGGAGGAGGGGCCCAATGGAGATCTCCAATTTGGGCTCTCTTCCCACCTTATGTTTGGCTGTAGGTCTCTGCATCTGTTCCCTTCAGCTTCCCAGGAAAGCCGGTGATGATTGGGCTATGAGTATAGCAAGAGATCATTAGGAATCATTTTATTGAATTTTTTCTATCCTAAATCTCTGGGCTATCCAGCGTCTGGTTCCTGGTTATCCAGGTAGTGTCAGGCATGGGCTCCCTTTTGTGGCATGGTGGTAACCAGACCCAGAAAGATAAACATGATATGTGCTTACTTCTAACTGGATGTTAGCTGTTAAGTAAATAATAATGATGCTACAATCCATAGACCCAGAAAGGCTAAGTGAAAAGGAGGGCTCTGGAGGGATGAATGGATCTCCCTGGGAAGAGGAAATAGAATAGACGTTGTGGGTGGAAGAGGGATCAGGTGGGGGCAGAAGGATGGGGGGGGGAGAGAGAGAGAGAGAGAGAGAGAGAGAGAGAGAGAGAGAGAGAGAGAGAGAGAGAGAATGGGAAGAGATGGCTGGAATTGGAGGACATTTGGGGAGCAATGTGGAAATCTAGTGCAGCAGAACTCCCAAGATTCTATAAGGGTGACTGTAGTGAGGACTCCTAGTTATGGAGAATACGGAGCCTGAACTGGCTGTCTTCTGTAACCAGGAAACTTGCAGCGGTGGGACTGGAACACCAACCTAGCCACAAAACCTTCGACCTACAGTCTATCCAGTCTGCAATGTGTGCTGGGGCAATGGTGGTGCAGAACTTGTTGGGGTGGCTAACCAGTGGCAGGTCTAATTTGAGATAGAAGTGTCTTATTTTGATACAACTCTTGTTTTCTGTTTTTGTTTTTGTTGTCTGTGCTCTTAGGGTCTCATCTTAAATAATCAGTGCCTGTAATGTCTTCAGTGTTTCTCCAGTATTTTCTTCTTTCTAGTGGTTTCACAGTTTTTTTGCAACTATGTTCTTTTTTTAATCAAATTGAGCTGATTCTTAATAGGGTGAGAAATGTCGAGTTTTGTTTTTTTTGCATGTGAATACCCAATTTTCCCAGCACCGCTTATTGAAGAGTTTATCTTTCTCCAATCAAGTAAAATGCCTATCAGCAGATGAACTTGTTGTAAAAAATGGTATAATTCAAATAAAATAGAATTCAGCCATAAAAGTAGTGAAATCCCGTTATTTGTAGCAATGTGGATAGAATTGGAGGACAATATACTAAATGAAATAAATCAGGCACAGAAGGATAAGTGCTCCATATTATTACTCATACGGAGAGGCTAAAAATGCTGATATCATAGAGGGCTGTAGAGTAGTGATAATTACAGTCTAGGAAGAGTGGGAGGATATATTAATGCCTTTTCTGTTACTGTGACTTATTTTGACTTACGGTTCCAGAAGGATAGTGTCCATCACGGCTGGGAAGCGCAGCAGCAAGCGGCAGGCACGGCAGCAGGAACAGGAAGCTGAGAGCGTGTATTTTCAAACACAACCACAAAGCAGAAGGAACAAAGTGAAAGTAGTGGGAGGATTTTAACAGCAAATCCTACCCCCAGTGACATACTTCCTGCAGCAAGGCCGCACTACCTAAACCTCCCCAAACTCTGCCACCAACCTGGGACCAAGTCTTCAAATGCCCAATATTCTCATTAAAACACCATAGAGGGAATATGAGATTGTGTAGTAAATACCAAAATACAATTTTAAACAAGGAGAAAGTTATAGGATCCCATATAATGATGGGATAACTTCAATTGGCAACAACATATATTTGTAAATAACCAGAGTGCAGGACTTTGTAGGCTTCTAATACGGATACATGATGGATATTTAAGGAGATGGGAGATAGGCAAAGTAATTGCTCTGATTTGATCATTGTCTATTGTATATAAGTTAATTATGACATTATAACATTGTGCCTATATATATATATATATATATATATATATATATATATATGTAATTATTATGTATTAACTGAAAGCAATTGTTTTTAAATTACAGAATGGGTTTACATGATCTACAGAAGCTTGTAATCTGAACAGTAGCTGCCTCTAAACACTCTCTTGTTCTCCTCTTATTCAGTTCAAATCATTTATCCTCAAGCCTATTGGGTTTAAATTAAGTCAAATATCTTCCCTGGGCTTTTATAGATTTTTATAGCAAAGATGTAAGGGAGGCTATAAAGAAAGGAAAGCTCTAGCAAAAATAAACATATGTGCATGCCTTTATGGGAGCCGAGTATTTATTCAAATGAAGTTTTAAATGGAACAATAATAAAAAGAAAAAGCAGAACTTCCTGATTTTTACTGGCCTGGGCATGTTTCCCCAGCTCTAAAGCTAGAAATCCATTTGGTCTAGGTCAGTGGTTCTCAACCTTCCTAATGCTGTGAGCCTTTAATACAGTTCTTCATGTTGTAGTGACCTCCAACCATTATCTTCATTGCTACTTCATAACTGTAATTTTGCTACTGTTATGGATCATATTGTAAATAATTTTTGGAGATAGGGGTTTTTAAAGGGGCCTCGACCAACAGGTTGAGAACTAGTGGTCTAGGCAGTCATATTTCTTGGTTCTTTGCAATATTTTAGGATTTATTTCCAGTTGTGGGGCCAGGAATGTGGCGTCTCTGATCCTATAGACTCCACAAATGGAGGAAGAGTTCCACACTTCATGTTTCATTTTACAGTTTTAATAGAAATAGGAAGCCAATTTTAAGCAAATTATCTTCCTTCCATATATGAGAAGTCAAGAGCTGTGGTTTCCTACAGAAGGAATACTAAGGAAGTATTTCTTCCAGATGACAGTGGTTTACTGACCACAAAAACCTTGAGGCTTTGTGAGCTGATTTCAGGCTGGGACCTTGTAGGAGGAGCACTGTAGACAGGTAAGTAATGTCTGACTATACTATCTCCCCACTGACTATAACAAATATGGTCCCAGAGGCAGTTGTAGCACAAAGGGAAGTTGCTTATGTGCTGTTGGCCAAGAAAAGCCACTGAGTTGGTAGTGTGGCATTTGAGATAAAAATACGTACTCGGAAGTGCTGGATCCCTGCTCTTTCTCAATAATTATGTGAGAAAGACTACCTGGTCCTCCAAGAGGTTATCTCCATATCTATGAAAAACACAGAAGAGATTAACCATACATTTTTCCTAGATCTTAACAACTTTGAACAGTTATCAGTTTATAATATCAAAGATGAATTGCTACTGAATAATAGTTTTTTTTTTCCCCTAGGGTTTGTGTGGAAGAGTTTGTCTGGAAGAATTACTAAAGCTCTTCATCCACTGGACTCTATTTGTGTCTTAGTTACTTTTCTAATGCTGTAATAAAATACCATAACCAAGATAACTTACAAAAGAAAGTGTTTCATTTGGGAGTTCATGGTTTCAGAGGATTGGAGTCCATGAAAATCATAACAGGGAGAATGGCAGCAGGCAGGCAGGCATGTGCTGGTACAGTAGCTGAGAGGGATAACTGGGAATGGCATGAGCTTTTGGAACCTCAAATCTCACCCCCAAGTGAAACACCTCCTCTAACAGGGCTATACCTCCTAATCCTTCCCAAACAGTTCCACCAACTAGCGGCCAAGCATTCAAATACATGAACCTGTGGGGCCATTCTTATTCAAACTGCCACAACTTGTGAACCAGCAAATATGCTGCACATGTCTTCATTCAGGATAGATACAGTGTTTTTTTCTTCACAAATAAGAAAGGCTGGTTCATGAGTTTAGTAACTTATCCAACTCCACAGTGCTAAAAAGTGGCAGAGCTTGAATTAAAAACTTACCTTTGATGAAAAAAAAAAAATCACTCTCCTTCTAGTCATCTATCACAACCCAAAATAGAATAATGACAACTTGTCACAGTTGAGCCACCTTCAGATAATTGAAAGGTGACAACTTTTACTTCTACTTGAGACATTATAATATCAACACTATTCTCCTAAATTTTGGTGATATTCAAGAAGGTAATTTTGTCTACAAGAAGCAAAGTGTACATCTGTTTTCACATAGTACAAATGTGCTATTACCCAACTCAGATCTTGACTAACCTCCATGAATGGTAAACATAATCTCTTAGCTCAACTGGTGAAGAAGGGAAAAGGCAAAACCAGATACTCCTATTCCCGAATGGGGATGTGTAATTTTCCAGAAATGACAAGGAGACAAACAATATCTGAGTGTACAATGCTGCTATCAGCTCTTCTACTCTTAAGCTGACTCAGAACTGAAAACTTTGAGCTAAGCTGATTTTTTAACTAAGAACAAACACATATCCAGCACATCCTATGTTGTAACTACTGAAGTATGCACGTTGGGAAGGAAGATTCTCACTGAAGGCCTGGACACAGGGTGGCATCAGATAAATACAATGTCTTAACTTTTGATTGGGTTTACTGCTGCAGTAACAGAGGAGAGACTTATCTGGGTCTACAGATTGCAATTTAGTTATCATTTATTAATGTCTAATATCCACTTGTAAGCAAATATATACCATATTTATCTTCCTGTGTTTGGGTGACTAGAGATACTGATGCAGTTCTTAGATTGAACTTCATTTCTACAAATCTTCATTTTCCTATTTCTAAATCCTAAAGTACAAAGGATTATAAGTTTTTTTCAATCTCTATCATATTGGTTTTGTTTGAAATTAATCAACAGTAAATATTATACAATTAGAAGTGTATAATTAATCACAAAATTTTCATTTTCTTACTATGGTACCTAAATACTTTCAAAAAACCTTAATTATAAACAATAGGATGTTCAGATGTGATATAATTGTTCAACTACAAAAAAATATTATCACAGAATGCACTTACTATGTATGCTTCAAATGATATTAGTTTCCACAAATAATACTGTAAATGTTTTTAATACTGTATGATTTAATGATGGGTTGTCGTAAAAATTCTGGGCTTTTCAGTGATAATCTTGAGACCTGCCAAAAGGGCTTTTCAGATACATATGCATGTTTTTACTTTACCCTAACTCCACAAAATTTGCCTCCACTTTTTTTTTCACTTATTGGAAATATATTCTTTTCTCATACAGTGTATCCTGATTATAGTTTCCCCTCCCTCTATTCCTCCTAGTTCTTCCCCAACTTTCCCTCTCCTCCCCTCTGGAGGCACTCACTTTCTGTCTCTCAATAGAAGAGAACAGATATCTTCCAAGAGATAACAACCAAACATGATAAAATAAAATATAATAAAATGAAGCAAAAAAATCATCATATCTAAATTAGATACAGCAAGCAGCAGGAGGAAAAGAGTCCAACAGCAGGCACCAGAGTCAGAGACCCACTCGTTTTCACAGTCTGGAGTCCAGTAAAATTACTAAGCTAATAGCTATAACATACACAAAGAGGACCTGGTGTAGAACCATGTATACCTTGTGCTTGCTGCTTCGGACTCTGTGAGCTCATGTGCACCTTGCATAGTTGATTCAGAGGGCCTTGGTATCCTGGTGTCCTCCATATCCTCTGGCTCTTACAATCTTTCTGCCTCCTTTTCCACAGGATTCCTGAGCTCTGAGGGGAGGGATTTGACAGAGACTTTCCATTTAGACTCTCTCTACAACTAATGTCTGGCTGTGGGTCTCCATTGGTTCCCATCTGCTCTCAGAAGAAGTCTGTCTGATGGTGACTGGATAAAGCACTGGTCTATGAGTATAGCAGAGTAACACTAGCAGTTATTTTATTGATATATTTTTTTAGATTAGTAGTGTTTGGTTTTACCCTAGGTCTCTGGGCTAGTTAGTCTCTGATTCTTGGTTACCCAATCAGTATCAGGTATGGGTTCCTTCTAGTTGAGTGGGCCTTAAGTCAAATCAGACATTTGTCTAGCTCTTCACACAAATTATGTGCCACCATTGTCCTAGCATATTTTGCAGACAAGATAGATTGTAGGTCAGAAGTTTTGTGGCTGGGTTGGTGTCTATATTTCTCATTTGGGAGCCTGCAGAGTACCTTCCCACGCCAAAGAGACTAGAATATAGGAGTCATGGCTCTATGTAGGTACCAGCTTAACTTCTCCATGTTCAATGAGTTGTGTGGGTGCTGTCCTTGGCAATAGGGCCCCAGATGTCAGTTTGGAGATAATTATCTTTTGTCTTTGCAACAAGCTGGGTTGTTTCAGAATTTCCATGTGACCCCATTGGCCAACAACTCAACTGAATGCAACCAAGTACTGCCAGTGGAAGACTCACCTGGCGACGAGATGTCCAGTTGAGACTCCATATCTCCCATTACTAGGAGTCCTCATGTGTACCATCTTCATACATTCCAGAAAGTTTCCACTGCACTAGGTTTCTATACCACCCCCAAATGATCCCCGACTCCAGTCATCTCTCCCCACACTCTCTCCCTCCACCCCATTCTCTTCACTTGATCCCCCTGCTCACATCCCCACCCACCCCCAGTCTGTCAATAAAATCTATTCTATTTCTTCCTCTCAGGGACATCTATGTGTCCCCTGACCAGACCTCTTCCCTTTACCTAACTTCTCTAAGTCTACAGATTGTAGCTTGGTTATCATTTACTTAATGGCCAATACCCATTTATAAGCAAATACATACCATATTTATCTTTCTAGGTCTGGATTACCTCACTTAGGATGATTTTTTTCTAGTTCCATCCATTTGCCTGCAAATTTCATGATGTCGTTTTTAACAGCTGAATAATACTACATTGTATAAGTGTATCACATTTTCTTTATCTGGATTATAAGATATTTTTCATAGGCCAAATATATTTCAAAGACACAAAAGCTCTGCACCTCTGACATACAAATAACATATTAGATTTATTTTTATGGAGATTTTCTGTTCACAGCAAAACAGAAAGTATAGCAAGTTTTCACATATCCTCTGTTCCTACACACCCAGCCTTTTCAATACACAAATCTCATATCCAATGGGATCCAATTGTTATACCAGTGAAACATCATCATCACCAAATGACCAATTGTGACTCACTGAGATATTGTACATTTCAAACATGTAATGACACATAGCCACCCTAACAGAATCACATAGTAGTTTCACTCTCTTGTAATTGTTTTATAGTCTGCTTATCCATGCTTCCTGGCTCCCAATGCTTGGCAACTACTGCTTCTTTTACTGTTGCTATGGTTTTGTCCTTTCAAGAATATTGTATAGTTGGAAGCATAGAGAATGTTTTTCAGTAGCATTAGTGGTATTACTTTAGGCTTTCTCTGTATCTTTTCATTGTTCAATGATTCAACTCCTTTTTATAGAACTAAATAGCCTTCTATTTTCTGGAGTTACCCAATCATATACTGAGTGACATCTTGGTTGCTTCCAATTTTTGGCAACTATAAATAATGCAGCTATAAAAAATCTGTGTGCATTTTTCTTTTATAGGAATAAGTTTTCATTGAATTTGAACAAAGGGTGTAATCGCTCAATAATATTGAAAAAGCGTGTTCAGTTTTGTAAGAAACTTCAAGACTATATTTCAAAGTGTCTGAGAATGTTGTGTGTCTACCAGCAATGAGATGTTTCTCCATTTGGTGCTGTCAGTGTTCTAGGTTTGGGTCACTCTGATAGATATGTATTGGTCATCTTATTATTTTGAATCATCAGTATAATTTTGTGTTTATATTCATGGTGTTATATTGCGCATTTGGCTGATGATTTTCTTCTTACTAAACTGTGAGTTTGATGAGAGAAAAGAAAGCCTCAGTGATTTTTTTTCATCTGTTTTTATCATATGTTTTGTCCAGCAAAGTACCTTGAGCATAATGGACTTTCAGTGAATATTTGAATAAATTAGTTAAAATTCTTATCACTTTGTATTGATTATTGGCTTTTATATTTACAAGACTCCATGACTCCTGAAGATGGTAGGACAGAATATGACTGACTTTCTTAGATGATGACATGGGATACTAATTCATCTAAAGCTGTCAGAAATCATCAGTGTCTATAGCCATCCTCAGAGGCCACTGTCATAGCTCTTTTCTTTTTCATGTCATATGAGAAAGCCTGGCTTCTTACTCAAGCATTTCTTTAAAGCTTCATGGATGTCTCTGTTTCTCAGGCTATAGATAATGGGATTGAACATAGGTGTCAGGATAGTATAGAGCAGAGAGAACCCTTTACGCAAGTATTGGGAAGAGTTGGCAGAGGGCACAAGATATGTGGCAATCAATGTTCCATAAAATACTGTGACAACAGTGAGATGGGATGAACAGGTGGAGAAAGCCTTCCTCCTGCCGGTGCCAGATGGGATTCTTAGGATGGCAATGAGGATGCATGAGTAAGAAACTGTGATGAGGAGAAATGGGACCAGAGTGACTGCAGAAGATGTGGCAAAGGCAATGGTCTCAGTCAATGAAGTGTCCATGCAGGAGAGATGGATCAGAGGGGTAAAGTCACAAAAGAAGTGGTCAATTTCATTAGGGCCACAAAAGGTTTGTCTACACAGCAGGACCATGGTGATGGCTGTGAGGAGGAAGCAGCAGAACCAAGATCCAGTAGCCAACCTTAGGCAGAGAGAGCCAGTCATCAGGATGGGGTATCTGAGAGGCTGGCAGATGGCAAGGTAGCGGTCATAGGACATTACTGCAAGCAAGAGGCACTCTGTTGCAGCAAGGGATCCAAAGAAGTAGAATTGTGCCAAGCAGCCAACCACTGAGATAGTCTTCTGGTCAGCTATGATAATCAGCAACATCTTGGGGACAATGTTGGAGGTGTAGCAGACCTCCAGAAAGGACAGGTTCACTAGAAGAAAGTACATGGGAGTATGCAAAGTATGGTTGTACAGAACTAGGAGGACAATGAGGATGTTTCCAGAAACAGTTAGGATGTAGAAGATGAAAAACATTATGAAGAGGGAAATATTTAGCTGTAAGATGGAAGAGAATCCTTGAAGAACAAACTCCACTATCATCGTTTGGTTTTCCCAGGATAAGGTCATCATACTTTGGCTTCTGTAAAGGAGAACATATAATGAAAACACACAAAATATAGCTAGTTCTAGTTTACACAAAAATATGAACAGAATGGTTTTTACTCTCTACTCTATCTACTCTCTGCTCTGTGGTACCTGAATGGGAGAGAGCGGACTGAAGAAGAAAGTTGGGCTTCTTTAAATCACATACAAGAAAGTAATTTAAAATAAGAACCATGGTTTCATTCTTTCCTTTCCCCTTACTTGGTATCTTCACTTCATCAGGACCAGAAACATATTAAAGAGAAGAATATAAATATGGAGGGAGAGCTGCTTATTACACACTCTTCCTGGTAATCTGGTGAGTTATAAACAAGAAGGAATATCTAAAAGAAAGCACACCAGAGAAAACTCAGAGGAGGTTTGTGAAATCTCAGAGAGAGCATGGAGAACCAAGGACACAAGATAAAGAGCCCCCCCACTCCAAAAAGTACCAGTATTTGTCATTTAAGACATTTAAAGAAATGTCTCTTGTCACATCAATTTTATTTTCCTCTCCTTTCATCTTTTCACTATGTTATGGGGTGCGGGGTTATTTCTAATTTGTTTTATTTTAAAGAGGCCATTTGAGGAGGGGGTTTGAGATTCTCTGATTCTGAAGTCAGAGGCTATGAAGGCATAACCCAAGGTGTGAATGCATTTTCTCATAATTTTAAACAGATACAACACAAACAACTTAAAAGATTTTATTTAAGCCCTCAATAAGTGGTACCCATTCAGGTACCACAGAGCAGAGAGTGCAGAATAAAAACCATTCTGTTTATGTTCTATCCAGAACCTGACAGTGCAACCAACCATGAGTGTAATCTGTATAATTTGGGGACTTTTGAGTGAGTTGAGGAATCCTAACTCTCCTCTTCAGTTGAACTTTGGTGAAAGTCACTCACCAACAACAGAGCACAGAGTAAACCGAGAAGTACTCCCCAAACCCTGCTATGTTTCAGCAGAGTATGAGGCTCAACACACTTTACTAATTTCAAGTTCCCAATTCTGGATGAAGCTCCTTATAGAAATTATGGAGTGACCACCTTATGGTTGAGTAAAACAAGGTGAGATAAGAAAAGTTATGAACAGGCACATAAAGCACCATGTGGTGTAACAAAGAAGTTATTAACACAAGTAGCCAGAAAGCTTATGAGTCAGACAATAAATTTGTTGTCTAGCTTCTCTAAGGCTTGAGTTTTTTTTATCATAAATTGCAATAAAGGATTGGGACAGAACATAAAAAATATAAAAATCATACAAATGAAAAATCACTGGTTATTCAGGGCTTCAGAAAGTATTTACGTTTCCTGAGCAGTGTTCTGGCTTTGAAGGCCCATTGACATCAAATTCCATTCTCCTGCACACATTGCACTACCCTGAACCATGTGTATTGATGGAAGTGTGTACTAACAATTGATCCTTCCCATCTTGTGTTACACCTATAGACTTTTATAATATGCTGATCCCATTTTTCACAATGCTGTAGAAACCTAGAGACCATCCTATGGATTATGAATTCCAACTTCCTATGGATTTTATAGAACTAACCGATAGTCTCTGCAGTTCTGACCCCCCACAGGACGCCTAGCATCTAATGATTCAGACTCTGAGCTCATTGAGGGTAGCCTGGGGAACCTGTAAAGAAAAGATTTCTCCCCTCTGGATAGGCAAGACAGTTGTTTAGCTTGAACTGTTTAGGGAGGGCCCAGGCAGTGGGATCAGACCCGTCCCTGATGCATGAACTAGCTTTTTGGAGCCTAGTGCCTATAGTGGGACACTTTGTGCAGCCTTGGTTCACAGAGGAGGGCCCTGGACCTGCCTCAACTGAATGTACCAGGCTTTGCTGACTCCCCATGGGAAACCTTGCCTTGGAGGAGGTGGGAATGGGGGGTAGGTTGGGGAGAAGGCTGGGGGCAGGAGGAGGGAGGAGAGGGGAATCTGTGGTTGATATGTAAAATGAATAGAAAAATCTCTTAATAATAAAAAAATGAAAAAAAAGAAAAGATTTCTCTCCACCTGCTGCAAAGCACACCTATGATATCAGATCTCAGAAAAAGGACTGTAATTATGACACGACACAGCCAGACTTCTGAGTACTGCTGCTGCTGTTAAGGATATGTCTGCCCCAGGTACTCTTCCAGTCCTGAGAATCTAGGACACAAAAAATCATCACTCAAACTCATCACCAGCACTGCAAGTACTTTACAAGTGGAGTCACAATTTACATGGAAGCACGGAGACCTTGTGTAACTATCTGTGCTTATCAGCAGGCAGTGATGAAGTTTAGACCCACTGTGGATCTCCAGCTGCTAACAACATGCCTGTCTGGGAGCCCAGCTACAAAAGCTTATCAGTATCATTTGACAAAGGTAAAGAGAAGGAAAGTTCCACTAGGCAGACTTCCACCCATTTTTAAATTCAGAGAGAAAGGGGCCTACTTTGGGTATAATTACATAAACAGTAGCATTCTCTTAAAATCTTCTATATTGTCTCCTGGACTTGCTTTTGGGTTGCTTTTATATTCTTTCCTTATCAAATCTTTTAAAAATCAGAGTAAAATATCATCTTAAAAATTATAAGAACCATTTTAGAGAAGAGGTACAAAAATGGTCTCTTTCCTCTCTACCAAGTGATTGTCCCACTTACTTACTCGGGGTTGCTTCATACCCTGGATACAGAGCATAGAGTCCTGAAATGATCAGAAAGTTGGCTTATAATAGAAAGACTTGAGCACAAAGACAGTGAAGCCAAACTAAGGACATGGGCTCTAAAACTAAATGAGCTAGGTTCAAATCCTTTGCTCAACCACAAAGGTATTTGATTGAGAGCAAGCTTAAAAGTTTAAGGAAAGAGCATCTCCATTTCTTCCCAATTCGTGGATGAGGCTTTCAAAAGCAACAAAGGTTGATGACCTGATGTCCCCACACTAGCTTGCAACCACTGTCTCCTCAGCATATCTGAGGAAACTTTAAAAAGTCATTGTTGAAAAAGCCAGAGGTATAGGCTCTGCTAAAGGGCTCCTATATTAACTATACACTTATTGACTCCAGAACCACAAGACCAACAAATTATGCAATGAGTATGTACATCAAGGTGGTGCAGGGCTGAGCCCAGAGAATGCATTCATAACTGATAGAGCATCCCCCTTCTTTCCTTCCATATACGCCCCCTTCTTCTCTTAACTCCTGTAATAATCTTTTCATCCTCCTTTCCTCTCAGTTCTGTCCAGAACAGTCAATACTGTCATTAAGTAGATGATGGACATCTTGTGAAAGACACTGGCTTTCATTCACTGGAGATATTTAATAAGAACAGTTTATAAAGACAATTAAAAGAAACCGACTAATGAACAATGATTAAGATTGTTTCCTTTTATGAGACAGGTGCCCACTACACAGCCCAGACTGACCTTGAATTCTGTCCTCCTGCTGAAGCTCCTATGTGCTGGGATTATGGGTATGCACTATCATGCCTGGCTTGGATTGAAGGTTTTTAACATTCTTTCCAAACTTGATTTTGTTGTTGTTGTTCTAACATGAAACATTCCATTTCTCCAGGAAGTATACATAACATAAAATTGTGGAGAAAAGAAAGGGCTTATCACAACCAAAGTTAAAATACAAATACTTTGTGAATTATAGGTTTTGTTGCTTTCATTTGCAAGATTGAAAATAAAAAAAATGAGAATGAGAGGTGAACTTAGGGATCATCTACATAGAACCCATTCTCTGAACTGAAGGCAGAGGGTGGGGTCATCAGTGAGCGATCAATCAATTCATTAAAAATGGACCTCACAACAAAGACAATGGACTCTTGTGAGGTGCTGGTCAAGTCAGGTGAACAATTTGTCAGACAGGTAAGGATTTGATTTTGCCGCTAAGGTGATTAGGGTAATAGATAGAATAAAAACTGGAAAGGAGATATACTATCATAACAGGTCACCTTTGCCTACCAGTGCCTTGGAGGGGTCCACTCCTACTATGTGGCAGAGCCAAGCCACATAGATTAAAACATGTCTATTTACCCTGGATTTGATTAGTGAGGATAGATATGTGGAATCCTGCTTTTATCCAAAAATACACCTCCCTGTGCACTCAACAAAAACTAAGAGCTATCTCCCTATGATTATGGAAGGTCACTTGAATTTTGACCCTGTTTCTCAACCTAGTCCTTTGGGTAGACTGAAGTACCTTTGTGAATAAAGTTGTCTCCTCCCCAGTGATGCCAAACACAGGAATTTCCCAAATGACTCACAAGGGAAATTTCTGTTTATTTTGCAACATATCTGAAATCAAGGTGCCTTCATCGCACAGGAAATTCCTTTGTTCCTTTGCTCTATATTAAGCTTGTACTTAGAGAAAGACTACGAGACTTTGGTAAATAACTTTATTTTTTTAAATGTGTGGTTGTATTATGTTTTATCAGAATGGGTTAAGTTATCACTGAAAGAAGTATTCAGTTTGTTTCTACCCTCCAGAAGAAAATGTCTTTGCATCTACTTACTGTGGTAGGTTGATAGGGAACTGAAAGTGTCTGCACTAGCAAGCACGTATTGTCAAAGCCAGCAGCTGGGACTCTGAAGAACTTAGGGTCTTCTCAGATTGTACATTTATGAAAGGAATTTAAATGGAGTCACCATATAATGGGGGAGACAATGCCCCAACTAGACATGCTACCAAGGAAAACCCCTAATGTAGAAATGGGTTTCATCTTATTGAGTCATTGGCCATAGTGGCCCTACACGCACACACACACACACACACAATATTACATGCTACTAACAGCATTTATTGGTTGCCCTCCTCAACTTGAAAGTAAGGCCCTATTACTGAAGACACCACTTACTTATATCATTGAACATGGTGAAGCTGAGATGTTGCTGACTAATTTAACCCCTATTTACTAGTGTTCTTAGTGCTGGTAGGTTCTACACATGCTACCATAGGATAAAAATAATCATCAATCTCACCCAGCTATGACTAAGCCCAATACTCCAAGGTGGAGTAATAGGAAATGGAGCTTCAAATACCCATTAAATAAGAGAGAGAAGAAATACTAGAAATACAGCAAATAATCTAACTTCAGATGTTTAGGTACAAATACACAACTATAAATCATCAAAATGACAAGTCCTCTCAAAATTAGTACTCTCCTTGAAACATCCCCTAAGAAAAGCAATTTAGATGGTATATAAGGCAATGATTTCAAAATATCAATAATAAACATAATCAAAAACTCAAGGAGGATATGAATAAATGCTACAACGAAGATTGTGGAAACACAATCAGATGAATGAAATAAAAACAATTCAAGATATGAAAACAATTCAAAATTTAATAAGTAGATAGACCTGTAAAAAGAAAAATTATATAAAACTTGAAATGAAAACTTATTCAATAATTCAAACAAAAATTCAGAAGAACGCTTCAACAATAGATAGATACAATGTAAGAGAGAATATTAGGTGTCGAAATCAAAATAGAGGAACTGGATCATCCAATAAAAAGAAAATGTCAAATTCAGAAAAAAAGAACAAAATATGTAGTAACTCTGAGCCACTATAAAAAGATAAAAACTATAAATTAACAGGTATACATGAAAAAGAAGGAGCTGGAGAGATGGCTCAGTGGTTAAGAGCACATACTGCTCTTGCATAGGACCCTGGTTCAGTCCTCAGCACCCACATGGTGGTTTACAACTGGCTGTAACTTTAGCTCCAAAGGATGCAGCACAGGCTTCTGGTTGTCTCAGGCACCGGACATATGCAAGGTGCACATGTAGGCAAGACACCCATACACAAAACCTTTTTAAAAAGAGAAAGAAAGAAAAAGAAGAGTCCCAGTTCAGAGGCACAGAAAAAATTCCAATAAAATGATTAAAAAACTCCTTCTAATCCTAGGAAAGAAATGCTTATAAAATCCAAGAAGCATACAGAACACGAAATAGACAATACCTGAAAAGAAACTCTGTATGTTATATAGTAGCCAAAACACTAAATGTACAGAAAACAGAAAGGATATTAAAACAGTATGAGAGAAAGATAAAACTCATATACAAAGGCACACCTATAAAAATAACATCAGACTTTTCAATGGACCATAAAAGCCAGAAGGAATTAGATTTATGTTCTGAAAATTATGAAAGGCCACAGATATCAGCACAGACTACTATACCTCACAAAACTATCAGTCATAATTTAAGGAGAAAATAAAGTTTTCCATGATTAGAAACAGAATTAAAGAATTTATGACATCTAATCCAGCTCTACTGGAAGGAATACTTAGGTCCTAAGAGAAGGTTAAACACACCCAAGAAAGTACGTGAAACAAATAATTCCAAAACACTTAATCCAAAAATTCTATTACAATACCACAAAAGCAATAAAATTACAGGAATGTTTAAATATTGTTCAATAACTTAATTTTAATTATTTCAACTACCCAATAAAATGACAAAGACTCACAAACAGTATTTTTTTTTTTGCTGCCTCGAAGAAACACACCTCATGAGCAGTGATAGAGAGCACCTAGGGTAAAAGAGTGAAAAAAAAATTCCAAGCAAATGGAAACAAGAAACAAGCATTTAATATGCAACAAAATTGACTTCAAACTGAAACTACTCCATAGATATAAGGAGGGACAGTTTATCTTCATTAAAGAAGAAAATCACCAATAGAATGTTACAATCTTAAATATAGATGCATCAAACACAAGAGCATTCAATTTCATGAAAAAATAAAAACACTATTAAACTTAAAACCACAGATCAACACCAACATAGTGATCTTAGTATTACACACCCACCAATCGATAGATCATCTGGGAAAAAAAATAACTAAATAGAGAAACTCTGAAGTTAAGTGACATCATAATCAAATGGACTTAACAGATGTCTACAAAACATTTCAATAAAACACTAAAGAATGCACATTTTTTCTTACCAGCCCATTGGGGTCTTCTCCAAAAGAGACCACATATTAGTATATAAAGCAAATCTCAACAAATACAGAAAAATTACATCCTGAAATCTTTCTGACCACCATGCACCAAGGAAAAGACAGAAAGCACACAAGTTCATAAAAGCTAAATAATACACTACTAAGCCAAAACTGAATGAAGGAATAAGTCAAAAAGGGAATTATAATATTCCTAGAACTGAACATATGACATACTCAAATCTATGGGAGACCATGAATGCAGTCATAAGAGGAAGGTTAATAGCACTATGTACTCAGATCAAAAAAATGAGACATATCAAACTAATAATTTAAAGATGCACCCAAAGGCTCTAGAAAAAATCAATACCCCCAGAAAAGTGAATGTGAAGGGATTTTTCAAAATCAAGACAGAAATTAATACATTAGTAACAAAAAAACCCACACAAATAATCAATGAAACAGAGTTTCACAGAGTACTTTGAAAAGATTAACAAGATTGGCAAACCTTCAGCCAAAATAACCAAATAAACAGAGAAAGAACCCAAATTAATAAAATTAGAGATGAAAGGGAAAATATTACAACAGATACTGAAGAAATTCAGAGAATCATAAAGACATATTTTAAAAATCTATATTCTACCAAACTTAAAAATCTTAAAGAAATGGGTGAATTTCTAGATATACACAACCAACTAAAGTTAAATCAAGATGAGGTAAATAGTTTAAACAGGCCCATAACACCAGGTGAAATAGAAGCAGTAACGTTAAATATCTCTACTACAAAAGCATAGGATTCAGCACAGAGTTCTACCAGACCTTCAGAGAACTAACATCAATACTCCTCAAACTATTTCACAAAGTAGAAAGTGAAGGAGCATTCTCAAATTCATTTTACAAAACCAGTATTACCAGAATACCCAAACCAGACAAAGATCCAACAAAAAAAAGAAAATTAAACATCAATATATCTGATGAACATACGTGGATTAAAACTCAATAATTTTCTAATAAAATCAGAAACAAGATAATGCTGTCCATTCTACTTAATTCTTTTTAAAATACTATTTGAAGTCTTAGTTGGAGCAATAAGACAAGTGAAAGTGATAAAGAGGATACTAACAGGAAAGAAATAAGTCAAACTATTTTATTTGCAGGTGATACAGTTCTTTATGTAAAATACCCCAAATATTCCACCAAAAAACAACTGATAAATACATTCATCAAAGTAGTTGAATAAAAATTAATACACAAAAATCTGTCTCCTTCCTATATACATATGGCAAACACATCAAGAAAGACATCAAGTAAATAATATCATTTACAATTGCCTCAAAAATACCTTGGGAAAAAATTCTAACTTCTAAAAAAGTGAAAAACATGTGTAATGAAAACCTTAAGACACTGAAAAGAGAAATTGAAAATTTTCCAGAAGATGGTAGGATCTCCCAAACTCAAAAGCAATCTATAAACTCAAAGCAATTCCCAATACAAAACTCTAGTACAACTCTTGACACAAATTGAAAATATAATCTTAAATTTCATACGGCAATACAAAGACCAAGGATAGCCCAAACAATCTTAAACAACAACCATAAAACTTCTGAAACTATCAACATCTCAAATTTCAATTAATACTATGAAGAAATAGTAATGAAAAAACATTGTACTGACATAAAATTGAATTCATTAACCAATAGAATAGAAATGAGGACCTGCACATAAATTCATAATCCTATAGCCACCTGAGTTTTTGACAAGCTAACAATGCATATTGGAAAACAGACAGCATCTTCAACAAATGGTATAACCTAAACTGGATAGCTACATGTACAAGAATGAAACTTGATCCTTGTCTCTCACCCTGCACAAAACTCAACTGCAAATGTATCAAGGACTTCAATATAAGAGCCAATATCCTTAATCTGAAAGAGGAGGAAGTAGAGGATATACTTGAACTCATTTTACATGAAAGACTGTCTGAACAGGACCACAATAGTACCTGTATACCAATAATTAATAAATGAGACTTCATGAAGCTAATGAATGTTTACAGTGTATAATGTTTGTAATGTATAATATATAATGTTTTTGTACACGAAAGGACACAATTGGGTGGGTAAAGAGGCAACCTATAGAATGGGAAAAATCATTACCATCTATAGATCTAATGGAGAGTTTGTATCTAGAATATTTAAAGATCCCCAAAAAACTAATGTCTTGGTTAGTTTTTTTGTCAACTTGTCACAAGTTACGGTCATTTGGAAAGTAAGAATAGTAATGAGAAACTGTTTTCTGTAGGAAACTCTGTAGGGGTACATTTTCTTGATTAATGATTGATGTGGGAGGATCTATCCTCCTGTGGACAGTAGCACCCTGGGTCCATGGTTGTATAAGAGAGCAGCAGGCTGAGCAAGCTGTGGGAAGTGAACCAATATTCAGCATTCCCCATGGCTTTTGCTTTAGTCTCTGCCTCACGGTTCCTGATCAAGTCCTAACCCTGACTTCCCTCAGTGATGAACTGTGATTGGGAAGTGTATGTCAAATAAACCCTTTCCTCCTCAAGTTGATTTTGATCATGGGGTTTTTAATCATAGCAATATAAAGCAAAGTAGAACAGAAATTGGTACCAAGTTTGTAAGGTATTGCTTCAATAAACCTGACCATGTTGTTTTAGGAAGGATTGTACAAGAACTTCAGAACTTTGGATTGGAAATATTGTTGAATGCTTACAGCATAATGAACTGCTCCATGGGAGCTTGGCAGATAATTCTAGAGCAATGCAGATTATTAGCTTAAAGATCACCTGTGATTAAGAAGAGATCAGCATTACTGAAGCAAAAAGCTTGGGGAAGTATTTCCTCTGGGTTAGCACACAGAAGCTGTGATATAGAGGGATCCAAGGCTGTATCTCAAGCTGGCAGTTGAACTTGGTAATGCATAAGAGTTTCCCATTTTGCCTGGCGGTGGTGGCTCAAGCCTTTAATCTCAGCACTCGGGAGGCAGAGCCAGGCCAATCTCTGTGAGTTCAAGGCCAACCTGGTCTACAAAGTGAGTTCCAGGACAGGTCCAAAGCTGCATAGAGAAACCCTGTCTCGAAAAAAAAAAGTTTCCTCTTTCACTGGTTTTGGCACCGTGGGAGTTGCACAGTTGAAAAGGTTATAAATAGGAGCCGAGGTCTGGCACTACGTAGCAGGGTTTGAGTCCTTGAAGAAAAGCCAGAAGAAGCCATTCAGTGAAGGTGAAGCTTCAGTTGTAGTGGAGTCCCCAGCAAGTTGGAAATGCCAGGTCAGCAGAATCACAGTGGTAACTAGGAATTGGAGCGGCTCAGAGCCTACAAGATAAGCTATGTGTGCTATGAATGGCAGAGCCAGAGAAGTCGGCCTACCTAAATCTTTTGGAGGCTAGAAGATCATGAGTGAATTCCATATGCAAGACATTGAGATAATAGGATTTGATTTACTCTGTAGAATTTTGGTTTGACTTTGCTTTGACTGTGACCATGCCTTGGTTCTTCCCTCTTAGAATAAGCACTATGTAACTTATTTTTTAATTTTAAGAGCCCACAGTTAAAAGAGTTTGAACTTTGAAAGAGACATTGGATTTTTAATGAGAACTTAGTTTTTAAAGTTTAGAAAATTTTAGGAGACTGGGACTTTTAAAGTTGTACTGTTATATATTTTGATATTGACATAAGATCTTGGGGATAAACAAGAAAATAAAGGTTATTTGTTTAACAGTGATGTATTTGTGTGCCAAGTTGACAAGGGAACAATTGTGCTAGTTAGTTTTTTGTCAACATGACACAGGTAGGGTCATTTGAGAAGAGGGAACTTCAACTGAGAAAATGTCTCTATTATATAGACAAGTCTGTGAGACATTCTTGATTAATTATTGATATGGGAGGACCCAGCCCATGGTGGGAAGTTCTAGCCCTAGACAGGTGATCTTGAGTTGTATGAGAGAGCAGATTGAGCAAGCCCTGGGGAGCAAGACAGTAAAAGACATTCCTCTAAGGGATGCATGCTTCAGTTCCTGACTCAAGGTTACTGCATTGAGTTCCTGATCTGACTTCCCATGATGTACTGTAAAATATAAGAAGAAACAAACCCTTTCCTTTACAAACTGGTCTTGGTTGTGGTATTTATCACAGCAATAAAGCTATCTAGGGCAATTAAACATCTCAGTTAAAAAATGGGACGTAAAATTAAACACAGATTTCTCAAAAGATGAAATGCAAATAACTTAGAAACACCTTTAAAATGTTAAATATTCTTATGCATCAGGAAAAATTAAATTTAAAACTACTTTGGAGATTTCCTTTTACCTTATTCAGAATGACTGAGATACACAAATGATAACAAATGCTGATGTAGATGTGGGGGAAGAACTGTTTATTCTCTGATGTTGGGAATGCAAACTCGTGCAACCACTATGAAAATCATTGTGAAACTTTTTCGAAAACCTAAAACTATATCTACCATTATGACCCAACTATACCAGTCTTGAGAATAAACCCAAAGGATTCCATATCCTACTCTAGAGAGATCTTTTCATTCACATACACTGCCCTACTCACAATAGCTAGGAAACGAAAACAGCCCAAATGTCTACCAATTGCTGAATGCATAATGGAAATGTGGTATATTTACACAGTAAACTATTATTCAGCTATTAGAACAATGAAAGTATAAGTAAATAGATGGGGTTGAAAACAATTATTCTAAGTAAGGTAACTCAGGCCCAGAAAGACAAATGTCATATATTCTCTCTCATTTATGGATGTAACCTTTGAATCTTTCAGATATGTTTGTTTCATTTGGAATACTCATAGAGGTCAGGAAATTACTAAGGAACCATAAAAAGAGGTGTTCAAAGGAAGAAAAATAGAATGAATATTGTAAAGGGTCAAAAGGAAATAATGGAACAGAATGGGTTAAACTGGCATTGGGGAACAGAGAGTAGTGTAGAGGAGTGAATGTGGACAAGAATAAATAACACTAAAAACCTTCCAAAAAGACACGAAAACCTACTACTGCAGAAGCATGTGTGCAAGACATGGGAAGTGAGCCAATAAGCATTCCTCTATGTCTTCTGCTTCAGTACACACACACACACACACACACACACACACACACACACACACACACGAGTTGCTCTGTAATAGGGCAACAATGCCCCCAACTAGATACCAGAGGCTAAGAAATAAAAAGTCCAGTATTGAGACTAGGTTAGCTATTTTGGAGTTTTTGGAAAATGAGATCCCATAGACCCCCAAATGTTACAGGCTACTGCCATTGATCTTTGTTACCTTCCAGAACTTGATGGTAAGCCCCTATTGCTGAAGATACTATATACTTGAGTCATCAAACATGATGAAATCAAGCCAGTAATGTCCTGGAGAGCTCATAATAATGAAAGGTATTATTCAGGGTACTGGGGGAGGAAACATAATCATAATTTATACTCAGCTGTGATCTCTGATAGCTCTGAATGACCTGTGAAGACATGCTGATTGGTGTGATATTGGTACAAAAATCAGGAGAGTAATCAACCACTTTTGAGTTAGATTTCAAGTCCTCCTTCACAAGATAAAACCCATACCTGGCTATTATGCTGTGAAATCAATGTATCATTAAATGACACCTAATAATTTATCATTATGTACATAGATCAATGCATCTTTTACCCTCACCTGAGAAGTTTCTATTGTATTTGGAAGGTGATTAACAGAGAGACACAACTGGTTAAGGAATATAAAATAAGAGACTGCAGAATGCTCAGTGTAGAAGGGAATGTATACCCTCCCAAGACTCAGGGATCATTTGGAAGAGGGAGCAAAAAGAGTCTAAGAGTCAGAGTTGATGCAACACTACAAGGCAACAATTTCTGGACACAGCAGAATAGCTGCACATAGGAACTCAGTGGAAAAAAAAAAGAACTCACAGTGCGTGTGACTGCATGTATAAAACCTATGCAAACCCAAGTCAAACCAAACTCCAACATAAGGAGGAGAGTTAGCCATACAATCCCACCCATAGCTGTGGAGCAATTGGATGCTGTTAGCTATAAGAAAGGAAAAACCAATTTTCTCTAAGAGTGTAGCCCTTGGTAAGTTGACCATATTTGGAGTAGCACAAATTGGTCTCGAAGGACACAGCCTTGAGTGGATGGGGAAGAGAGTGGATCTGGAAAGATCTGAAGAGAATATGTTTAAAGTGCATTGTGTGAAACCTGAAACTCTCAAAGAACTAATAAAATATACAAAAAAGTAGTCCTATATTAAGTTCTGTTTTCATATCTTGAATTTTTAACTTCACCTGTTTGTTTTCTCGCTCTTCATTCTGGATTGCATGCATATCTTCTTTGAGTTGTATTTTTTAATCAACTAAGCTGTTTTTCTCAGGGAGCATTACAATGGGCATACTAATTTCCGTATGATGTCACTTGGGTTATTCATATTGTTTGTGCTTTTGTGATGGGACCTAGATATCTTGAGTTAGGTCATTGATAGTACTTCTTGATGAGGATATCAGATTTCATCTTTGATGAGTGGGTGTTTGGATCTTTGTTCACTGCTACATCAATTTTATCAGGTTGTAGACAAACTGAATGTCACTTGTGGTTCAGTCTTGGGGTAACTCTGTGTTCATGTACAAATGTGGTGTCATAAGTGGTCCCTGCTCAACTATGGATCAATGCAACTTCTGAGTCCAGGAGCAAACCTTCTGTAGGACTAGAACATTCTTGCTGCAGCTCTTCAAAAGTCTGCAGAAGGATAACTAGTTTCTACAGGTTGTCCCTGGGTGATAGGAGCTTGGGTCATAGTGCAGTGAGTCCTAAAAGTGGATACAGGATGCAACATCATCCTAAGGAGGAGTGGGTGAGAGGGAGACTAGGCTGGGGCCCATACCTAGGATCAAAAGTGCAGGATGCCAAGTGAAACAGTGGGTAGGTTAGTAAGCAAGCTCATATTGTCTAAACCTTGGATCAAGGTAATAGCAATATATTTTATACGCTTATTTTTTATTATAATTCACATTTAATAATTCCATCATGAAAGTTCTTTGTAGCCTAACCTTAGGGAATACACTTTCATTTTTTCTCAGGTCCCATTGGTTGGTATCAATTTGGACACTTGACTTAGTTACTTTTCTATTGATGCATAAGATATCATGACCAAGACAACTTATAAAAGAAAGAGATTATTTGGAACTTAGAGTTTCAGACCATCAGGACAGAGAGCATGATATTAGATAGGCAAGCATGGTCCTGGAGCAGTATCTGAGTATGAAACAGAGAAAGAGACTGGGAATGGCATGAGTCTTTTGAATCATCAAAGACTATCCCCTTGACATACCTCCTCCAACAAAGTCCGTACCTCCTAATCTTTCCCAAATAATGCCACCAAATAGGGACTAAGTATTCAAATATATAAACCTATGGGGGCCATTTTCATTAAAACCAACACAAAAACTTTTATGGTAATGGTTTTGTGAATTTATATAGACTTTGCAGGTGAATGTATACTCCAAACTCATGTTTCATTTTGTTGCTAATTTTGAAATTATATTTTACTTATAACATTTCTTTCTTCCCTTTTCTCCCTACAAACCTTCCCACATGATCCTCTCTGCTCTCCTTCAAATTAATGACCTATTTTTTCGTCAGTTGTTATTGCATGCCATCTACATATTTGTGTGTACATACATATTCCTAGGTTGTAGATTCTTCTCCAATAACCATGTCTTCACTAGTAATGAAATATTAGCTAGGTTTCCAATACCAGCCTTGATATCTTTCTTGTTGAGTGGATCTTAAGTCCACTTTGAGTAGTTGGTTATTGCCAGGTATGTGTGCCACCACTGCACCTGTAGGTTTATTGTGCAGTAGTGGTCATTAATCAGGTTCATAGGTATCATAGTTAGGTTGGAATGTTGACTGTCTTCCTCATTCGAAACCTTGAATGGCACTTCCTGATACCATGAAAGCTAGTCCTCAGGGTTGGGGGTTATTCTGGTCAGTTCAAACTCAGGGGCTTCTGGGCCCTATTTCTGAATTGCATGGTTTCTTTAGCAATAGGAACTTACTTTCTAGCTCTAGGGGGTAACCAAATGCAACAGCAATAGTCTGTATGTTTTGGAGGTCTCTTAAACAGTTCTGGCCAAATAAAACAGTATTGGTAAATGCCGGAATGGCAATTTTGAATTCAGCACCTGTTCCTAACTCAAGTGTCTTCCTCCTCCCTCTTCCCCTCCCTCTCCATTTCTTCTATTTTTCTTTCTGTGATAATCCACACTAATAATTATAATCCAGTACCCCTTAACTTTATCATATCTTATGATGATCATCACTTTCTTTGCAAGTGTTTTGTATTTGCTATATTAAAGTTAGTAACTCCAGAGAAATAAGTGGTTCCCCCCAAAAATAGTGATATATATTTGTGGTGGTATTGTGCTCCCCAAAATATTGTGCACCCTAATACATTTATCTGGGGTCAGAGAACAGACAGCCACTAGATACAGAGGCTAGAAAATGGTGACACTCACGCCTTTAATCCTAGCATTCCAGAGACAGAAATCCCTCTGGATCTCTGTGAGTTCAAAGCCACATTGGAAACAGCCAGGCATGGTGACACACGCCTTTAATCCCAAGCAGTGAGCCTTTAATCCCAGGGAGTGCTGGCGAAAACAGAAAGATATGTAAGGCGTGAAGACCAGAAACTAGAAGCATTTGGATGGTTAAGCTTTTAGGTTTTGAGCAGCACAGTTCAGCTGAGAGCCATTCAGATATGAGGACACAGAGGCTTCCAGTCTGAGGAAACAAGATCAGCTGAGAAGTTGGCCAGGTGAGGTTAGCTGTGGCTTGTTCTGTCTCTCTGATCTTCCAGTATTCACCCCAATACCTGGCCCGGGTTTGTTTTATTAATAAGAACTTTTTAAGATTCCTGCTACATATATTTTTAACTTCCCAGGAATAATCAATGCAAAAACAATTTGAGTGACAACCTCCTTTCTACGTGAACAAAAAAATTATCCCAACACAATGGCATTTTGTGTTCTGACTGTGATGTATTACTTCTTGAATCAGGGCCTGGGCATGCGATTTACTTTGGCTCATGAGTTCTTAGCAGACATGATACCAAAAAAAGGATATTTGAAAGGTACTTAAGATTGGATTTTATTGTTCTTGTGTTTCAGAAACCAACATGTGAACATATCAGGACTATTATGTTGGAGGATAAGAAACAGATAGAGGAAAGATAACTGAACCAAGTCAAGTAAAGCATCCTAGATCAGCTAGAACAGATCTTAAAATGGAAATTTATTACTTTACTGATTTGGAGGACCAAGATTCTGAAATGGTTTCCACTGGAATAAAATCAGATTACCCTTGAACAAGTGCAAGATTTGGAAAGCACCTGACCAATCACTACCAGGGTTGAGATGCATGAACAGTAAATGCTTCCCATTTAATGATACTGAGGCATGTTGTTGATTGCTATGTATCACATTTGTGACAATAATTTTAAAAACAGAAAGCTCTTTTGTGCTGAAAATGTTTGTCTCATTTTCCTCAGTAAGCTGGCAAAGATTCTTTCCCCCTTCTCTATAGGGTCTCTTCGCTCAGTTAGTTGTTTCTTCTCTGGAAATGTATCTTTTATTTTTATGCAATCACATTTTCAATTCTTGATTTTATTCATTGACTTCCTTTTTAGAAACTAACCTTGAAGATTTTGGTTTCTAAAGCTATTGTAAATGGAATTGTTTTTCTGATTTCTTTCTCAACATGTTTGTTATTGTGTGTGTGTGTGTGTGTGTGTGTGTGTGTGTGTGTGTGTGTGTACAAAAAAACTGGTATTTGTAAGTCAATTTTATATCCTGCTACTTTAGCTACTTGTCACATCTAAGAGTTTTCTGGTGGGGTGTTTAAAGTATCTTAAGTAAAGGATCCTATCATTACGTTAATTCAATAGAGTTTTAGCATTCTTAGTCACTTTATTTTGATAAAAGCCTTAATATATGACAACAGTGTTACATAAACATTTGTATGGATGTACACAGAGAGATTTGAGATTTTGAATGAGTTTTATACATGATGAATGTAATTTCTCTCCATTCACTTAGGACTTTGTGTTTCTCTCACTAAAAGTTTATAATTTTCTGCACGGTTTTTGTACATTTTAAAGATTTTTAAAAATTTTTAACTTACACCTGTAGCTAGAGTTTTCCTGACTGGCCCACAGTCAGGACAAATCTCTATCACCTGCCAGTCCCACAGCCACTCAGACCCAACCAAGTAAACACAGAGACTTGTATTGGTTACAAACTGTATGGCCGTGGCAGGCTTCTTGCAAACTGTTCTTATAGCTTAAATTAATCCATTTCCATTAATCTATACCTTGCCACATGGCTCGTGGCTTACCAGCATCTTCACATGCTGTTTGTCATGGTGGCGGCTGGCAGTGTCTCTCTGACTCAGCCTTCCACTTCCCAGCTTTATTCTCCTCCTTGTCCCGCCTACACTTCCTGCCTAGCCAATGGCCAATCAGTGTTTTATTTATTGACTAATTAGCAACACATTTGACATACAGAACATCCCACAGCACACCTGAGTGCATGTATGCATCCATCCATACATGATGGTACCTGCAGACACAGAAGAAGGTGAAATTTCTCTTGGAGTTGGAGTTACAGGCAGTTGTGACTCATTCTGTATAGATGCTGGGAACCAAACTCTGGTCCTCTGCAAGAGCAGCAAGTACTTTTAACTGCTGAGCCGTCTCTCCAACCTCTCTTGTATATTGTTTGTTTGTTCGTTCATTTGTAGTTACCGTAGTGAAATTTTATTTTTTATTGCCATGTATGATATTAGAGGGACCAGCCTTAATATTATACATCCCAGGGGCTCAGGAGAGAGAACTATGAATGGCAAGGACTATTTTTGGGAAATAGAATCTCAGCACACAGAGCTCTTAGTCCAGTCATTTATTCTTCCAAATAATCTCCCTCCTCCTCTCGTGCCCTGGGAGTCCCAGTATATATCCACTTACAAGCAGTAATCTCTTGGCAGTGCAAAGTCAGGCTTCCAGGGTCAAACAGAGGGGTGATAAGAATCACATAGAGGGACAGTAATTGTTAATTATCATTTGCAACCCAAAAGGGAAGTGACTAATAGGGAAACAAATTAACTAAAGGCTAAATTTGGGTAATATCTAAGAAGAGGGGTCTTATGTGCTCAGCTATAATCTTAAACGTGATTGGTAGAAAATGTTAAGAATCTATAAGTTGCTAGGTGAATGGGAGAAAATAAAACTGCCTTCTTTATTCCTGTGGCTCCTATCTGTCCAAGCTATCTGCCGTTTTTCTGCAGGGTGGGGGAAAGAGTGCTCAGTCGCTAGGCAACCTGTGTATAGCTAGTTGCCTCTGGTGATAGTTAAAGGGAGATCTGGAACTAGAGGTAACATTTGGGAAAGGAGCTTAATTGGCACATCCGCCAGGCCTTCTCAAATGGGTAGTCTGGATGCTATTTCTGATAAGGTACTTTCCTCCCTCTGGGGATGGACCTGGCCAGATGCTGCCAATGACGATAATTACAGGGAGACTTGAACTGGGGTCCTGGCTGTGCATAGCTGTCAGCGCAAGTTATCTAAATATTCCTTTAGTAGAGGGGAAGTGGTGCCCAATAAATGATGCAAAAGCTACAATAGCACACAATAAATTCATAGCAGGAAACAGCTGATAACCAAGGTTCCTTGAGCCTCAGCTTGACCTCTGGAAGGCCCTTGGCTTCTTCCAGGTATTAGCTTTGTCATAATCAGCCGAAATCCTACTTTGTATATTTTTGCAGTTTGTAGCATTATTGAAAATAGATTTTTATAGAATATATTCTGATTATGGTTGTCCCTCCAACAACTCCTCCAAGATCCTCCCCACCTCCTTACCCATCCAAACCAACATCCTTCCTTGCTATCTCATTAGAAAACAAACATATCTAATAATAATAATAATAATAATAATAATAATATAAAATAAACCAAGCAAACCTGATTAGGACATAACGAACAAATGAACAAAGAGCCAAAGAAAAACACATATAGATGAAGACACACACATTGACATGCACAGAAATTCCCTAAAAATGCAATATTGAAGCCATAATATATAAGCAAAGTACCTGCCTGTTTTTTTTTAAATGGCCAAATGAAGCATAAAAAGACAAAAAAAATCACTGAGCTCATTTTCTGTTGTCCTTCTGTGCATGGGGACTGTCCTTAAAAGTGACTTTATACTCAGTGAGACTCCATTAGAGAAAAATGTTTTTTATTTGCCAGTGATTGTCCCCTGGAGATGGCATTTGGGTTAGGGTTGGGGGCTTGTGTGCACTTCTCTCAGTTCTGGGACCCCATCTGGTGCAGACCCATGCAGGCTCTGTGTATACTGCCTCAGTCCCTGTGAGTTCACATGTGCATTGGTCCTGCTGTCTTTAGAGGACCTTGTTTCCTTGGTGTCCTTCATCCCCCCCTGGCTCTTACAATCTTTCCAACTCCTCTTCCACAGGGTTCCCTGATCATGAGGGGAAAGATTTGATGGGGACATCCCACTTAGGACTGGGTGTTCTCTGCACCTTGTCCAGCTATGGGCCTCTGTTTCTTCCCATGTACTGCAGGAAGAAGCTTCTCTGGTGATGGTTGAGCAAGGCACTGATCTCTAAGTATAGAAGAATGTTGCTAGGACTCATTTTATGGCTATATTCCTTTAGGAAAATTAGCAAAATAGAAGCACTTACTTTTCCCATAGGTCCCTATCTGATCTCACGTTCTAGGCCGTGAGAGACTTGTTGGAGATGGTTCCATCTCATGTAGCGAGCATTAATTCCAATCAGAGAGTGGTTGGCTACTCCTACAAGCTTCGTGCCACTATTGCACTGGCATATCTTGCTGATAGGTCACTATTACTGATCAGAAGGTTTTTAGCAGGGTTGGCATTTACCTTTCTCCTTTGGTTTGCATGCAGAACACCTTCCGGCACCATGAACACTAGTCAGCAGGAGTGAAGGTATGAACCAGCATAACATCTCCATGGTCAATGAGTTGTGGAGGTGTTGTCTTAAGCAATGGGGCTTTGCCATCCATTTGTGGAGAGCAACAAGCAGCCTTAGCAATGGTCTGGGTTGTTTGAGGGTTCCCATGGGGCTCCTTTGGCCAAAAGCTCTATTAGATGTAATCCATACCCAGTACTAGAAGCTTCTAGTGATGAGAGATGTCCAGTTGGGGCATTGTCTCTTTTGTTTTTTGGCAATTTCATTTAAATCATATTTATATGTGTGTATATTTTAGAAAGCTTCTATTATACTATGTTTTTATAATGGCCCTTAGTTTAAGTGTCCCTCTCTGTAATCACTTCCTAAGCCCTTTCTTCCTTCTCCCTCTCCATTTGATCCTCCCATTCCAGTCTTCCTATCCACCTGTAACTATCTATTCTATTTTTCCCTTCCTACAGTGATCCAATCCCACCCCACCTCATGCCTAGTTCCTTATTCTACATGTAATTTCTGTGGTGATATGGATTGTAGCCTACTTATCAGAGACTTAACCACTAACATATAAGTGAATACATACCACTTTTTGTCTTTTGTCTTACCTTACTCAAGATGATTTTTTTTATAAATCCATCCATTTAACTGATAATTTCAGGATTTTTATTTTCTTATATATTACATTCTTACCCCAGTTTATCCTCCCTCCTCTCTTCCCAGTCCCTCCCCCCACATTCCCTCACTCTAAATCCACTCCTCCTTTTTCTCTAGAAAAGGGTAGTCCTCCCAGGGATATCAATCTGGTGAAATGGAAACTCCCAGGAATCCACAAGTTTGACCCTAGCTAAGACTCTTAGTAAGCAGGATATATGGAGCTTGAAATGGTCATCTTCTGTGGCCAGGCTGGGATTCCAGTGGAAAGACTGGGACACCAACCCAGCAACCAAACCTTCAACCTATAGTTTGCCCTGCCTGAAAAATGTGCTGGGATAAAGGTGGTACAGAACTTGTGGGAGTGGCCAACCAATGACTGATCCAACTTGAGACTCATGCCACAAGAGGAAGCCCACACCTTACACTGCCTGGAGGGTCAGGAGCCTGAGTCTGGATAGCCCAAAGACCTAGGACAGACTTTCAAGATTTTATTTTATTTATCATGATATCTCTTTCCTTATTCTCCTACTCAGTTCCTGATCCAGCAAGGGCCTCCCACTCCCCTAAGCTCTCTTTCCCCTGACCCTTGCCCTCCATTACCACCCCCCTCACCCCCAGTTTGCTCATATAGATCTCATCATTGCTGGGCGATCCCTGTGTCTTTCCTAGGGTCCTCTTTACTAGGTAACCTCCTTGGAGTTGAGTTGCAGTCTGGTTATCCTTTGCTTTACATCTAATATCCACATATGAGTGAGTACATACCGTGTTTGTCTTTCTGAATCTGGGTTACTTCACTCAGGATGATATTTTCTAGTTTCATCCATTTGCCTGCAAACCTCATGATGTCATTGTTTTTGTCTGCTGAGTAGTACTCCACTATGTATATACACCACATTTTCTTTATTCATTCTTCAGTTGAAGGGCATCTAGGTTATTTCCAGGTTCTAGCTATTACAAATAATGCTGCTATGAACATAGTTGAGCATGTGTATAGGAAGAAGCAGAGTGCTAGAGAGGTCCCCAGAAATCCACAAAGATGACTCCACTATAGACTACTGGCAATGATCGAGAGGGTGCTTGAACTGACCTACTCTGGTGATTGGATGGCTGAATACCCTAACTGTCATGATAGAACTCTAACCCAGTGACTGATGGCAGCAGATGCAGAGATCCATGGCCAGGCCCCAGGCAGAGCTCCAGGAGTCCAATCGACGAGAGAGAGAAGAGGAATTATATGAGTAAGAGATAGCGAGACCATGATTGGAAAAAGTACAGAGACAACTAGCAAAACTAATGGAAACACATGAACTGTGAACCAATAGCTGAGGATCCCCCATGGAACTGGACTAGACCCTCTGGATAAGTGAGACAGTTGTTTAGCTTGAACTTTTTGGAGGCTCCCAAGCAGTGGGACCCTGACCTGTCTGTCATTGGTGCATGAGCTGGCTTTTTGGAACCTAGTGCCTATGCTGAGACACTTTGCTCAGCTTCGGTGCAGGGAGGAGGGGATTGGGCCTGCCTCAACTGAATGTACCAGGCTCTGCTGACTCCCCAGAGGAGACCTTGCCTTGGAGAAGGTGGGAATGGGGGGTGGGATGGGGGAAGGCTGGGGGTGGGAGGAGGGAGGACAGGGGAATCAGTGGCTGATATATAAAATGAATAGAAAATCTCTTAATAAAAAAAGATTCCATTTTATTAACAGCTGAGTGATTTTCCATAAATGTAATGTACATTATTTTCTTTATCTACTCATCCATTGGCAGATATCTAGTCTGCTTCCAATTTCTGGCTATTACGAATAGAGTAGCAATGAACATGGTTTTGAAATGTCTCTGTAGTAGGATATAAAGTCCTTTGGGCTTATTCCCAAGAGTAGTATAGCTGGATCTTAAGGTTATCTATTCCTAGCTTCCAGAGGAACCACCACACTGATTTTCATAGTGTCTGTACAAGCCTACACTCCCATCAACAATGAATGAGTGCCCCCTTAATCTACATCCTTACCAGCATGAGAAATCATTTGTTATATTGACCTTGGCCATTCTGACAGGTGTAAGATGAACTCTCAAAGGATTTTTTTATTGCATTTCCCTGATGACTAAGAATGTTGAACTAAGAATTTTAAATGCTTCTCAGTCATTTATGTTTCATCTTTTAAAAACTCTCTGTACTTCATTTGGGGGCATTATTTGTTTTCTTGATGTCCAGCTTGTTTTAGTCCTTTATATACTTTGGATATTAGTCCCCTATCAGGTTGGTAAAACCAATCTTTTCCTGTACTGTTGTCTACTACTTTATTGGATAGGTGGTACCCTTTGCTGTACAGAGAGTCTTTCAGTTTCATGAGGTCCCATACTAATCATTGTTCTTAGTATCTCTATTATCAGTATTCTATGTAGAAAAATTTTTTCCTTTGGCAATGTGTTTAAGACTGTTTCTCAACAGAATCGCCATCTCTGATTGGACCAAAAGCCCCAATAGGACCAAGAGTGGCTCCCTGAGACACAGAATCAGCCAGCTCATATTGGACCAAGAATAGCTTCCTGAGACACAGAATCGAATCTGCCACTCCAGTTAGACCAAGAGCTAATATTGGACCCAGAGTGGACCCCTAAGGCAAAGACACAGCAAGCACAGATTGGACCAAGAGGAGCTCATTCAGACACAGGCACCTCTTGCACCTTTTAGAGGAAGAGATGGGTAGATGCCAGTGCAAAAATACATACAACAACATAAAGAGCAATATGGCATCATCAGAACTTATCAGTATTACAACAGCAAGACCTGAACATCACAAAGTAGAAGCAGAAGAAAGTGACCTTAAAAATAACTTTATGAAGATAATAGAAGCCTTTAAAGAAGAAATGAAAAAAATCCCTTAAAGAAATTGAGGAAAAGACAAACAAAAAATTGGAAGAAATAAATAAATACCTTAAAGAAAGCCAAGAAAACCATAAAAAAGCAATTAAATATGTGAAGAAAACAGTTCAAGACTTGAAAATTGAAATAGAAACAAGGAAGAAGACACAAACCGAGGGAATGCTGGAAATAGAAAAATCTAAGTAAATGAACAGGAACTACAGATGCAAGCATAACCAACAATACAAGAGATGGAAAAGAGAATCTCTGGCATAGAGGATACAATACAAGAAATATATTCATCAGTCAAAGAAAACACCAAAGCCAAAAATGTCATATAGCAAAAATGTCCAGGAAATCTGGGTCACCATGAAAAGACCAAACCTAAGAATAATAGGGATAGAAGAAGGAGAAGAATATTGACTCAAAGGCACAGGAAATATATTCAACAAAATCATGGAAGAAAACTTTCCCAACTTAAAGAAATGAATACCTATGAAGACACAAGAAGCTTATAGAACACGAAATAGACTAGATCCCCAAAAAAGTCCCCTCGCCACTTAATAATTAAACCACTAAACATACAGAATAAAGAATATTAAGAGCAGCAAAGGAAAAAGGCCAAGTGACTTATAAAGGCAAACCCATCAGAATAACACTCAACTTCTTAATGGAGACTCTGAAAGCTAAAAGACCTGGACAGATGTAATGCAGAACTAAGAAACCATGGATGACAGACCAGACTACTATACCCAGCAAAATTTCAGTCACCATAGACTGAAACCATAGACAAGTGAACAAGACACTCCAAAACCAAGCCAGATTTAAACAATACCTATCCACAAATCCAACCCTACAGAAAGCACTAGAAGGAAAATTCCAACCTAAGGAAGTCAGATGCACCCACAAAAACACAGGCAATAGATAATACCACAGCCGCAAATCCCGAAGAAGGGAAATACATACACACTACCACCAAAAGAAAACAGGATTTAACAATCACTGGTCATTAACATCCTTTGATATCCATGGACTCAATTTGCCTATAAAAAGACACACACTAACAGAATGGATATGAAATCAGGAACCATCCTTCTGCTGCATACAAGAAACACATCTCAACTTCAAAGACAGACACTACCTCAGAGTAAAAGGCTGGGAAAACACTTTCCAGTTAAATGTACTTAAGAAGCAAGCTGTTGTATGTAGCTGAAGTTATCTTGTATCCTGCCTGGCCTGTGGTCAAAACAAATCTCTCTCACCCACTGGTCCCACAGCTGCTAGAGTCTCTCAGTCACTTTTCATGTGTCCTGTGGAATGTCTGGCAGTTTCTTCTGCAAAGCAGGAACCTGAAGGATCATTTTGTCTCGCAAAGCTCAGTGGTCAGCTTCCTATTGGTCCTGCATTACCAGTTGATACAACATTTTGTCAAGCTGTCCAGGCAAGGACAGTTTCTTGCCCAATGGCTATTCTTGCCAAGAAGAAGATAAACTCTATATGGAGTGTCTTCAATACCCATCATCCTCCCTGAAGTAAATCGGTGCTGCCAGGAGCAGACTTTAAATTTGTATCAATAAACTAAAATCTATACCAATGTAAAACATTTTAAACAAGTTGATCTTTAAAAGTAGGTTCATAGTCCACCCTTTTATCCTATCATATCTATATCCTATATTTTCATATCATATCTCCCTTTCTTCTTTTAGAAAGATATTGACTATGACCAATAACAATTTGTAACCAACAACCTAAACGAAGACAAACATCCATAATCCATTTTGGAGGAATGTGGTCACAGTTTTCTGGGCTACTTCCTGCTGATAAAGGGCACTATATTCTTATGGGGATACAAAGAAAATTTTAGGATTATGACCAAGTCTTGACTGGAGTAGTCTGTGAGGCTGTATTCTCTGAGCCAGTTGCCTTGAAGTTGGTTTTGGGTGTTGGATGATCTGGGCCATGGTGTAACTGGAGACCTTCCAAGGGTCTTGGCTAGTCAAACCATATTAGCCTGGAAGCAATCCACAGGTTCTCATCTTCTGTGGAAACAAAAGCAGAACCTCTTTTCCAAAGCAACATATCCTTAGACATAAATTTTGAAATCAAGATATCTTTAAAATATATATATTGGATTAACTCAGCAGCTTTTACAATCAAATGTCTCTCTTTCACAATCAAAACTTCCAAGTCAACACAATCAAGATTCTCCATGTAATATCCATCTTTATGTGGCTTATTTTTTATATTACCTTTACTGTCTCTTTAAAGACTTTCTTTCTTTCTTTCTTTCTTTCTTTCTTTCTTTCTTTATTTATTTATTTATTTATTTATTTATTTATTGCTTTTTCGAGACAGGGTTTCTCTGTGTAGCTTTGCGCCTTTGCTGGATCTCGCTCTGTAGACCAGGCTGGCCTCGAACTCACAAAGATCTACCTGGCTCTGCCTCCCAAGTGCTGGGATTAAAGGCGTGCACCACCACTGCCTGGCTGAAAGACTTTATTTTTTAAAACTATTTCTTTATATAACTGTTTATACTCCTTTTCCTCTTTCTTTTCAGTCTACATACATTTTTACACATACCATAAACCATTTAAAGTCTTATTCCATCTGAATCTGCCTTATTGTGAATCTATTGCTTTAAACTGCAGTGGTTAGTACTGAAGCAGCAGCCCTGGTTGCTGACTCCGCCCATTTCAGCTTTTCAACATGGTAGAGATATTCACTGCCAGCTCTGGGAGCCATGCTGTCTGCTGACTCTGGGAGGCAGTAGTTCTATGCTTCTATCAAGCAGCATATAGCCCAGAAAAAAATCTCTTTCTTTTTTCTGTATTAGCAAAGGCTAAATTCACCATGCAGTGTAATGTGTGGCTTGGAGACACCTCTGTGTACCATGGTGGGAATCCGCCATGCTGGTGGTCAAGCCCGCACAGCAGGAACCCGCCATAGAGTAGCTCAAGCCCGCAGGCTGCAGCTGACCTGAGAGAGACAACTAGGAAGCTGATTTTAGCTCTGTTTTAGAATCTTTTTTTTTTTTTAAGCTTTCTCAGGTTTTAGGTGGAAACTCTTGTCCCACATTTTGGCACCATTTATAGCCAGAAGTTCTCCTGGCCCACAGTCAGGACAAACCTCTCTCACCCACTGGTCCCATAGCCACTTGGACCCAAGTAAACACACAGAGGCTTGAACTGTATGGCCATTAGCTCAAGCATATTACTGACTAGCTCTTAGACTTAAATTAACCCATAAGTCTTATTTATGTTTAGCCACGTAGCTTGGTACCTTTTCTTAGTTCTGCCTTCACATCTTGCTTCCTCTGTATCTGGCTGGTGACTCCTGACTCAACCTTCCTCTTTCCAGAATTCTCCTTGTCTGCTTATCCTGCCTATACTTCCTGCCTGGCTACTGGCCAATCAGCATTTTATTAAACCAGTGTACAAAAGCATTATTTCATAGCAGGTGTAACAATCCTAATATCTAACAAAATAGATTTCAGACTATCCTAATCAAGCAAAAGAGATCAGGAAGGTATTACATATTCATCATAAGAAAAATCCACCAAGATGAAGTCTCAATTCTGAACATTTGTGCCTCAAATACAAGGACACCAATACATGTAGAAGAAACATTACTAAAGCTTAAATCACACATTAAACCCCACAGATTAACAGTGGGAGGCTTCAACACCCCACTCACACCAAAGGACAGCTCTGGCAGATGGAAACTTAACATAGAAATAAGGGATCTAACAGATGTTGTGACTCAAATGGACTTAATAGATATGTACAGAACATTCCACCTGAACAAAAAAGAATATACTTTCTTCTCAGCAACCCATGAAACCTTCTCTAAAATTGACCACATACTTGGTCACAAAGCAAATCTCAACATATATTAAAAAAATTGGAATAACCGTCTGTATTTTACTGGACCACCATGGTTTAAAGTTAGATTTCAACAACAACAAAAATTACAGAAAGCCTATCATTGCATGGAAACTGAATAATGCTCAACTGAATCACCAATGGGTCAAGGGAGAAATAAAAAAAGAAATTACAGACTTTCTGGAATTCAACAAAAATGAATGTACTACATACCCAAACTTATGGGACACTATGAAAGCAGTACTAAGAGGAAAATTCATAGCACCAAACGCCCACATAAAGAAGTTGGAAAAATCTCACACTAGTGATTTAACAGCACAACTGAAAGCTCTAGAACAAGAAGAAGCAAACTCACCCAGTAGAAACAGACACTAGGAAATAATCAAATTGAAGGCTGAAATCAGTAAAATAAAAATAAAGAGAACAATACAAAGAATCAATGAAACAAAGAATTGGTTCTTTGAGAAAGTAAACAAGATAGACAAACTCTTATCCAAATTAACCAAAAGACAGAGAGAGAAAACATCTAAATTAACAAAATCAGAAATTAAAAGGGAGATATAACAACAGACAATTAGGAAATCCAGAGAATCTTCAGGTCATACTTTTAAAACCTGTACTCCACAGAATCGGAAAATCTAAAAGAAATGGACAATTTTCTAGATAGGTACTACATACCAAAGGTAAACTAAGACCAGGTAAACAATTTAAATAGACCAATATCCCCTAATGAAATAGAAACATTCATTAAAAGTCTCCCAACCAAAAGAAGCCCAGGACCAGATGGCTTCAGTGCAGAATTCTACCAGATCTTCAAAGAAGAGCTAATAACAATACTCGTCAAATTGTTCCACACATCAGAAACAGAAGGAACATTACCAAAATCTTTTCATGAGGCTACAGTTACCCTGATACTCAAACCACAAAAAGATGCAACAAAGAAAGAGAATCATAGGCCAATCACCCTCATGAATATTGATGCAAAAATACTAAATAAAATACTGGCAAAACAAATCCAAGAACACATCAAAGAAATTATCCACCATGATCAAGTAGGCCTCATCCCAGTGATGCAAGGATGGTTTAACATATGAAAATCTGTCAATGTAATACACCACATAAATAAACAGAAAGACAAAAACCACATGATCACCTCATTAGATGCTGAAAAAAACCTTTGACAAAATCCAACACCCCTTCATGATAAAGGTCTTGGAGAGATCAGGAATACAAGGAATATATGTAAACATAAAAAAGGCAATTTACAGCAAGCTGACAGCCAACATCAATTTAAATGGAGCGAAACTCAAAGCATTTCCACTAAAATCAGGAACAAGACAAGGCTTTCCACTCTCCCCATACCTATTCAATATAGCACTGGAAGTCCTAGCTAGAACAATAACATAACAAAAGGAGATCAAGGGGGTACAAATTGGAAAGAAAGCAGTCAAACTTTTGCTATTTGCAGACTATATGATAGTATACATAAGTGACCCCAAAAATTCTACCAGGAAACTCCTACAGCTGATAAACACCTTCAGTAATGTGGCAGGATACAATACTAACTCAAAGAAAAAAAAACGGTAGTCTCCTATATATGAATGACAAATTGGCTGAGAAAGAAATCAAAGCAATGTCACTCTTTACAATAGCCACAAATAATATAAAATACCTTGAGGTAATTCTAACTAAGCAAGTGATAGGCCTGCATTATAAGAACTTTAAGTCTCTGTAAATAGAAATTGAAGAAGATATCAGAAAGTGGAAAGATCTCCCATGCTCATGGATAGGTAGGATTAGCATAGTAAAAAATGACAATCTTACCAAAAGCAATCTACAAATTCAGTGCAATCCCTGTTAAAACCCCAACACAATTCTTCACAGACCTGGAAAGAACAATACTCAACTTCATATGGAAAAACAAACAAAAAAAAAAAACAGGATATCTAAAACAATCCTGTACATTAAAGCCACCTCTGGAGGCATCACGATCCCTGACCTCAAGCTCTACTATAGAGCTACAGTAATAAAAACAGATTGATACTGGCATAAAAACCAACATGTGGACCAATGAAATTGATTTGAAGACCCTGACATTAACCCACACACCTGTGAACACCTGATTTTTGACAAAGAATCCAAAACTGTACAGTGGAAAAATGAAAGCATCTTCAACAAATGGTGCTGGCATAACTGGATATCAACATGTAGAAGATTGCAAATAGATCCATATCTATTGCCATGCACAAAACTCAAATCCAAGTGGATCAAAGACCTCAATATAAAACCAGTTACACCTAACTTGATAGAAGAGAAAGTAGGAAGTAGTCTTGAATGCATTGGCACAGGAGACTACTTCCTAAATATAACACCAGTCACCAGACACTGAGAGCAACAATTAATGGGACTTCCTGAAACTGAGAAGCTTCTGTAAGGCAAAGGACATGGTCAATAAGACAAAATGACAGCCTACAGAATGGGAAAAAATCTTCACCACCTCACATCTGACAGAGGGCTGATCTTCAAAATATATATAAAAAAAGTCAAGAAACTAGGCATCAAGATACAAAACAATCCAATTAAAAAATTGCCTACACAGCTAAATAGAGAGTTCTCAACAAGAATAATCTCAAATGGCCCAAAGACATTTAAGGAATTGCTCAATAACCTTAGTCATCAGGGAAATGCAAATCAAAACAACTCTGAGATACCATTCCATACCTGTCAGAATGGCTAAGGTCAAAAACACTGATAACAGCTTATGTTGGAGAGGATGTGGAGCAAGGAGAACACTCCTCCACTGTTGGTGGGGCTGCAAACTTATACAGCCACTCTGGAAATCAGTATGGAGGTTTCTCAGAAAATTGGGAATCAATCTCCCTCAAGACCCAGCTATACCACTCTTGGGCATATACCCAAGGAATGCTCAGTCATACCACAAGGACAATTGCTCAACTATGTTCATAGCAGCATTATCCATAATAGCCAGGACCTGGAAACAAACTAGATACCCTCAACCAAAGAATGTATTTTTAAAAATGAGGTACATATACACAATGGAGTACTATTCATCATTAAAGAATAATAACATCATGAAATTTGCAGGCAAATGGAGGAAACTAGAAAATATCATCCTGAGTGAGGTAACCCAGACTCAGAAGGACAAATATGGTATGTACTTACACATAAGTGAATACTAGATGTAAAGAAAAGGATAACCAGACCACAACCCACAGCTCCAGGGAAGATAGCTAACAAGAAGGACCCAAAGAGGGATGCATGAACCACCCTGTGAAAGGGAAATAGATGAGATCTCCTGAGTAAACTGGGGATGAGGGGGGCAGTAGAGGGTAGGGAATAGGGGACAAGAACATAAGGGAACTCAATGGTGGAGCTGGAGCAGGGACATTGTGGGAGAGCAGTGAAAGAGATACCATGATAGAGGGAAACATCATGGGGATAGGGAGAAAACGGGTGCTAGGGAGGTTCCCAGGAATCAACAAGGATGACCCCAGATTAGACTACTAGCTGTAGTGGAGAGGGTTTCTAAACTGGCTTACCCCAGTAATCAGATGGGTGAATACCCTAACTGTCATCACAGAGCCTTTCTGCAGTGACTGATGGAAGCAGATGCTGAGATCCATTGCCAAACACCAGGCCAAGCTCCAAGAGTCCAGTTGAAGGGAGAGAAGAGGGATTCTATGAGCAAGGACATCAAGATCATGAGGGAAACCTACAGAGACTACCAAACCAAACTAGTGGGAACTAACAAAATTTAGACCAACACCTGTGGAGCCTCCACAGGACTGGACTAGGCCCTCTGCATAAGCAAGACAGTTGTGTAGCTTGATCTGCTAAAGGGGTCTGACAGTAGGATCAGGAGCCCTCCCTGGTGCATGAGCTGGATTTTTGGAGCCCACTACCTATGGTGGGACACCTCACACAGCCTTGAGGCAGGGAGAGGGGCTTGGACATGCATCTACTGAATGTACCAGGCTCTGCTGACTCCCCATGGGAGGCCTTACCTTCTTGTAGGAGGGAATGGGTGGTGAGTTTCAGGCGGGGGAGGCTAAAGGGTGGGAGGAGGGAAGAGGGGGATCTGTGATTAGTATGTAAAATGAATAAAAAATTTCTTAATTAAAAAAAGACTGTTTCTCACTTTCTCTTCTGTGAGATTCAGTGTATCTGTACTTATCTTGAGGTCTTTGATATATCTGCAGTTGGGTTTTATGCAGGGTGATAAGTATGGATCTATTTGCATTCATCTACATTCATCCACTCAGTTTGACCAGCACCATTCATTGGAATTGATTTCTCTTTTCTAGTGTGTATTTCTGGCTTCTTTATAAAAAAAAATCAGGTTTCCATAGGTGAGTGGTCTTATGTCTGGGTCTTCAATTTAATTCCATTGATCAACGTATCTGTTTATATGCCAATACCATGCTGTTTCTGTTACTATAGCTTTGTAAGTACAAGTTGAAAACAGGGATAGTGACACCTCCAGCAGTTCTTTCATTATTGATTGCTTTAGCTAACCCAGGTGTTTTATGTTTCCATACAAATCTGAAAATTATCCTTTTAATTTCTGTGAAGAATTGTGCTAGAATTTTGATGGAGATTGCATTCAATCTGTAGATTGCTTTTGGTGGTCTTTTTCAGTGTATTAATCCTCCTGAGTCATTAACATGGGAGATCTTCCCATCTTCTGATATGTTCTTCATTTCTTTTTTCAGTGTCTTAGAGTTTTTATTATATAAGTCTTTCACTTGCTTGGTTAGAGTTACCCCAAGATATTTTGTTTTATTTTTGAGGATATGTGAAAGATATTGTTTCCTTGACTTCTTTCTCAGTGCATTTGTCATTTGCATATCGGAAGGGTGCTGATTTTTTGTGTATTGATTGTTATATTCTACTACTTTATTGAAAGTGTTTGTCAACTGTAATTTCCTGGTGAAATTTTTAGGATTACTTATGTATATAATCATAATCCACAAATAAAGATAATTTGAATGTTTCTCTTGCTGTCTGTACCCCTTGATCCCCGTCAGTTGTCTTATTGCTCTAGCTAATAATTCAAGCACTATACTAAATAGGTATGTAGAGAAAGGACAGTCTTTTATTGTTCCTGATTTTAGGGGAAATTCTTTGTGTTTCTCTCCATTCAGATTGATGTTGGCTATGGGCTTGCTGTAAATCACCTTTATTATGTTGAGGTATGTTCCTTATATGCCTAGCTATAATTAAAATTCTCCCAACCAAAAAACCCAGGACCAGATGGCATTAGTGCAGAATTCTACCAGACTTTCAAAGAAGAGTTAATGCCAAAACTTCTAAAATTATTCCACAAAATTTAAACAGAAAGAACATTGCCTAATTTGTTTTATGAGGTCACAGTTACCCTGATATCCAAACCACATAAAGAACCAACAAAGAAAGAGAATTACAGATCAGTTTCTCTTATGAGCATAGATGTAAAAACTTCTCAATAAAATACTTGCAAACAGAATCCAAGAACACAAAAAGATCATCTACCATGAGCAGAGATGTAAAGATTGGTCAACATATATAAATCAATTAATATAATCCATCATATAAACAGACTGAAAGACAAAATCCATATGATCATATCTATAGGTGCATAAAAGGCCTTTGACAAAATCTAACACCTCTTCATGATAAAAGTCCTGGAGAGATTAGGGACACAAGGGTCATATCTCAACACAATAACGGCAATTTATAAGTCCATAGCCAACAATCAATTTAAATGGAGAGAAACTCAAAGAAATTCCACTAAAATTAGGAACAATAAAAGGTTGTCCTCTCCATTCCTATTCACTATATATAATATTTGAAGTCTTAGCTAGAGCAATTGAAAATCTGAAGGAGATCAAGGGGATACGAACTGGAAAGGAAGAAGTCATGGTATCTTTGTTTGCAGATGATAAGATAGTATATAGAAGTAACCCTAACGTTCCACCAGGAAACTCAGCAAATAAGCTGGGTACAAAATTAACTCATAAAAATCAATAGCCCTTCTATAAATGAATGACAAACAGACAGTGAGAAATCAGGGGAACAACATCTTTTACAATACCCTCAAATAATATAAAATATCTTGGGGTATCCTTAACCAAGCCAGTATCAGACAATAAGACATGCAACCAAAACTGAGCTGTGTGAGATTAGAGCCTCCTTGAGGAAAATTACATAGTGGCCACCTTCCTTTCTCTAGTACAGGGTAGTCTGCCTCCTTGATAAATGGGGTCTGTCCTCACATATATGGGTATGCTCCCCAATTGGCTGATAGACAAGAGACTATATTACAATTTCTAAGTATTATATATGGGACAGGATCTTATGTAGGCTGTGATGGCTATTGTATAGCCTTTGCTGTGGGCAGTAAATCATGCAACTGAGACTAAACTGTCTGCCCAAAAAGAACTTCCCTGTGTAAGGGAAGAATGTTAATAATAAAAATACATGTGGATGCTATTCTCCACGTTGGCCTTTGACTTGGAAAGGAAAGTGGGGGAAGGGAGTGTGGAAGTGCTGGCTTGTTGTTTCTTATGACTGATAGACTGCAAGGACAAAAGAACATGAGGGATATCTAAAACTCTACCTGGAACCCAAAAAATTCAGAATCCATGGGAAGAATCAAATAATGAGGAGGATGAGAAGATGGTAGAAGTGATAGAAGATACCCAGTACGTCCAGCCTTCACCAAAGAGGAAGAAAAATAAATAAATGTTTTACCAAGCAGACAGAGGCCCAATGTGGGCAACTATGAAAATCATGGAATTGTTTACATATGAACTGCTTATAATGGGAGAAACATTTAAACAAGGAATAAAGGTCTCTTCTAACCTGGATCATGAGGCTTTGAGACATGGTGGCTAATGGGATCAGTTGGAGTGCCATGAAAACAGAGAAACAAAATAATCCTTGAGGCAAAGGTTCTGTAAATTGGTATGACACTCAAATAGCCAGCCATAGTTCCCATGAATATCAAGAACAATAGAGAGAGGATGGGCATAACTAAAGGATCTGGTCATGAGAGAGGCAGTATTTGATGTCCACTTCCCTGGGCTGGATAGGACTGTGTTCACAGGAGACCTAAGAAAGAAGTTACCTCAATGTCTACCTTGCAACTGAATGGGACTTCATTGACTTTGCTGAGTTCTGTGATGGGACATGGTCCTTATGAGGCCTGAGAGGCTCTTGAAGATCTGAATAACTTTCACTAGCATGTGAACTTGGTCCATAAAGTCCTAAAGCAATCAAGAGCAGTAAAAGAAGAGCAAAGCAGGCAAGGGGTTTCTGTCCAGTCCACTTGAAGGCAAATGTGGCAATATGTGTGTTGAGTCAGAGTTCCTCAGGCAAAAATGAACAGCAAGCCAAGTGAATTGCTGTTGAGCTAGAAGACTTTGGAGCCTGAGCAGCAACAATTCACAGATGACATAAAGCACAAAATAAGGCATAAGCTTGTCCCAGGAATAGGCAGTTACCTACCTCTGGCCCACCCCTAGAATGTGGGGCATATCTATACTCTGTGTGGTGGTTTGAATAAGAATGGTGCCATAGGCTCATACTTTGAATACTTACTCATTAGGGAGTGGTACTACTTGGGAAGGATAAGGAGGCATGGCTTTGTTAGAATAGGTGTGGCCTTTTTGGAGGAAGTGTGTCACTGGAGGTGGGCTTTAAGTTTCAAAAGCCAAAACTCACGAGGCAGAGGCAGGTGGATCTCTGAGAGTTCAAGGCTAGCCTGGGACAGTTCCAGGACAGGCTCCAAAGCTACACAGCGAAACCCTGTCTTGACCAAAAAATAAATATAAATAAATAAATAAATAAATAAATAAATAAATAAATAAATAAATAAATAAGCAAACAAACAAACAAACAACAAAAGCCAAAACTGGGCCCAGTGTTTTTTTCTTCCTTTTGTTTTGCTTTTTCTTCCTGCTGCCTGTGGATCCAGATAAGAATTCTCAGCTATCTCTCCAGCACCATGTCTGCCTGCATGCCGCCTTGCTCCCCACCATGATGATAGCGGACAAAACCTCTGAAACGGTAAGCCAGCCCCAGTCAAATGTTTTCCCTTATAAGAGTTGCCTTGGTCATTGTGTCTCTTCACAGCAATAGAACATTTACCAAGACACTCTAGGTGAACCTGTTTGCCTAGCACTGTCTTCTTTCTGCACCCTGGTGGAAATGCAAGGGCCAGGCCAGCTCCCAAGGACAAGTGACTTATACTGTAGCATGGTGACCGAAATCTGTGCCATGTAAGTGGAACAGCAAAATCAGATATCTATATCACCCCCTCTAAGGTTCAGGAAAATCATGGAAGAGGAGGAACAAAAAACACAGGACCTGGAGAAAGGTGTGGAATGTTGTTTAGCCATTTGGTCCACATTGAAACATTACTTCTTAGAGAGAAAGGGAGGATCCTAAGACTCAGAAAGTGAATTAAACAAAGCTCAGGACACTTCCAAAGCTTATAGAATTTGTAAGTCCCCTTCTCAAATCATAAAAACATACAATAATTACTAAAGAGAAGACACTCTCCTAGCAGCCAGGCTGCCTGCAGGTCATGCTTGGACCACAAGGATATAGCTTTTGTGAGTCATCACCTACACTGGGGTAGGCCTTCTAGTGATATAGCTGCTTTTGATTCACTCATGCTCCTAAGTCACCCCAGTAAGCTTACTATATTAGACTCAAGTGGAATATTTATATTGGTCTATCATTGCTGGCCTATTTTGAAGGAATAGATGCTTGTTCATATCTCCTGTGAAGTGCTCTAGTAATGATGCAATATTAAAACTATACTAAAGAGGCCAGATAACATATGCTGTATTTTAAAATACTGTGAAAACAAAAGGTCCACCTCAAAGGTCCGACCTCAAAGGTCCATCTCCTAAGGTAGGTTGGATAGTCATAAGTCACAAGAATAAAATATTCAGGAAAAGTAAACTCAAAGAATTAATCTACACTGGCTCTATATCATTCCACCTATCTTACAATGAGAAGTTTATGTTGAATAAGCTCAGAGGATTAGAACAATACAAAGGACCCTGCATCTTTACGCTATCTTTAATCTAGTATGTCACTCTTGAATTTATTTCTGGACTTCCCAATATGCTAGAAAAAAAAAGAATCACAGAATTTTAGGACATGTAGAGAGTTTCTCTACCTTGCCAATAAATAAGTTCTTAAGAGTGCAGGACTGGTCCAGTGTCATGCAGGCTCCTAGGCCCTCTGCATAGAGAGACAGTTGTATAGCTTGATCTGCTTAAGGGCCCCCCTGGCAGTAGGATCAGAATCCATCCCTGGTTCATGAGCAGGCTTTTTGGAGCCTACTACCTACGATGGGACACCTCACACAGCCTTGATGCAGGGGGAGGGGCTTGGAACTGCCTCTACTAAATGTACCTCCCCATGGGAGGCTTTTACCTTCTTGTAGGAGGGAATAGGGGTGGGTTGGGAGGGGGAGGCTGGAGGGGCAGGAGGAGGGAAGAGGGGATCTTTGATTGGTATGTAAAATGATTTTTTTTAATTCTTAATAAAAAAAGAAAGAAAAGAGCATGTGGGAATGATCACTATCATAAAGCACTGCTCTCTCCTACACACGCTGTGAGCTGGATTGAATATTTTGTATTTATTTCCTGTCTACTGTACAGGACACCTTGTGGGTATGAAGAAGACTTCCGAGACTTCTGATACATATCTGCCTTTCTTGTTGGCTGAAGAGGGTCTTATGGAAAAGGAATCCCTATTTCTCATTGGCTCTGCCTCTGTAGGTTGCAGAGGAACTGCAGAGTGATGCAGGCTTGGGAATACATTTAAAGGTCAGATGCCGACTCCTATTCCCTCATCTAGTTACAGAGAACTGATAAAACAGTGATCAGAAGCATGGACCCTGGAGTCTGGGGAGGGGGGATATAGATTCTATCACATATCAATCATAAGACTCAATCGGTGACTTGATCTACTAAACTTCAAATTCCTTATATGAAAAATGAGAACAATTGTGTCTATCTTGTGGAGCCTACTGTGTACATTAAATGACTTGACATACATAAAACACAGAACAGAGCCCCTGTTATGTACTAAGAGCCTAAATTTGAGGCATTACCAAAATAGAAACTCAAAGACATACCCATTGTCTAAATACATGAGGAAAGTGAGATGACTCAGAGACTGTGCCCGAGGATGGAGAGCAGATGGAGTGAGTCAAAGACTGCACTGAACATCTGTACCATGATGTCACTAATCTCGTGACAGGCCAGTTTGAAGTCATCCCTGCCCAAAATGGCTGTCAATAGCCTTAGTGCAATGGGAAGGAGTTTGGACCTGCCTAGGCTCAGTGTGCTGGGCTCTGCTGACTCCCCATGGGGGACCTCGATCTGGGGGATGTGGGGATGCAGGGTGGCTTGGGAAAGAGGGCTGGGGGTGGGAGGAGGGAGGAGGGGACATCTGTGGATAGTATGTGGAGTGAGTAGAAATGTCTTAATAAAGAAAAACAAAAAAAAATAAAATAAATAAAATGGCTGTCAATATCAGATATCTAACCAAAAAAAAATCATTTTTGGCCCCATTCCATTCTAGTTGCCTAGAAGTTACTAGCAGCAGCAAGGGATATATTCCTGGGGAGCTGGATATCCCAATTTCTTCCCCTCCTCTGAGGCCAGCTCTAAGACTCATGGTCTAGCAGCCTCATTACTCATAGGTGTGAGTATCAGGAATCACAGGATGTGCAATCATGTGTGCAAGTTTTATGCTCCTGGGGAGGTTCATTTGAAATACAAATAACAACCTTCATCTCTGAGAAGGGAAACTTCTCGCCTGAAACTGTTTCATCATTCATGCTCCCCAGGGGCCCATATTCTTGTAACTTAAAGAAGCTGTCCACAGAGAGCTAGATTTTTTTTTAGCTCTACTGGTGAGCAAGGGAGGAAGTGAATACTAAATCTTAATTATATAATCATTGGGCCATTTCTCATTAAGACCAGATAAATCTAAGCAAATCTATACTCCCCTGATATGTAACGTTCTAAACTTTTAATGATGTCCCTTAGGCTTTCAGGCCAATTTAAACAAAAAGAAAATTATGAAATTTTAAACAGTTGTTCATGGAACTCATGATTAATCATGTAATCAACCCTCCACACACACACACACACACACACGTACTCGCATAGTCCAAGATCATCCATAGTTAAGAGCTCTTAGCTTAACTCTTTTCTCACACTGGGCTGTTCCATGTTGGAAGATGGAGTTATTGGAAAAAGACCAACAGCTCTATTCACGCTTATTTTACTAACCTTCACCCTCTAATTCACAAGTATGGGGTAAGAAGCCTCCAGAAAATACCTGAGCCACACCTGTAAGGAGCTGAAGGGTGCTTCCATACAAGAGTTCTTTCTTCACAGCTCAGTATGTCACAGTTTTGAGATGCCACCTCCATGATGTTTTTTATTTCTTCAATGACTCCAAAATTGCTTCAGCGTCTCTAATAACACCACTATTGCAAATAAACACAAATACAGAAATGAAGAGGAAGGGTTTCTCAAGATCATATTAATACATCAAGCATAAAATTTGGCCAAATCCACCCCTTATACTCTCCCTTTCAATTCTTTCTTTCCTCCACTACTTTTTCCAACCAACTTTATGTGCTCTTCTTTCTTTTCTTTCTTTATTTTTTGTTTTTTGACTCACTGAGTCCACTTAGTGTGCGTGTGAATCAGTACAGGGACACTTACTGAAGCATGGGTAGGATCTCAGTGGATGCATTCCTGAAGAAAACTAACTCTCCACTAGCCATCAGTTTCAAATAGCTCTTCAACTTACAGTGGGACTTTGTGACCCCCCCCCAATCTATGTTGAGGTTTTTGTCAGACAGCTACTGTATTCTTCATCTACACTTCCACCCTCAATCTCATGCTTCTCTAGTTTAAACATTTTCCATCTTTAAAACAATGTCCACTAAAGCTTTATACCCTTCAAGTTAACTCACCTCTTACTGCCATTGGATCTATGGTCTGATAATTATATGTAGCAATTTTCTGTTTGACCTTCCCATATTCTGAAAACTTAATGTCTCCCTAATTTTTGATTTCATAATTTTCCGGTTGAAATATTATATGTCACTATTAACTGTCTTTTAAGATTCCTCAACTCTTTTATCTCATAGCCCACCTGTAACATCAGATTAATATGAACTGATCCAACCTCCTAGCCCTTATTCTTCTTTGGTTTGCTGTAGAACATAACACAAGTGTGCATTCTATATTGGTACCATTTCAAAAATAGGTCAACCCAACACTGTGCTCTATGGCAGTGCTCTTATACATCATAAGTCAGTCTTTCCTCATATTTTCAGTGGTTGTTCAAAATCTTTTACTTCTCTCTTTAATCTCCAGACATTACTGCCATCTCCTATCTCTTAGAAGATATACTTTCTTCTACTTCACACAAAATAGTACATTTTGTGAATTAAAGTGACAATAATCATTCCCATGCCTTAATAAGATAATCTACAAGAATTTCTTTCTTTCATATATAGAGACTTTAAGTTGTTGTTTTTTGTTTTTATTTTTTTTTCCTGAAAGGGAAAGTGTCTTGGTTACAGTTTCTAAGAGACGTCATGACCATGGCAACTCTTATAAAGGAAAACATTTAATTGGGGCTGGCTTACAGTTTGAGGTCTAGTTCATCATCATCATGGCTGGAAGTTTGGCAGCATGCGGGCCGACATGGTGCTGGAAAGGTAGCTGAGAGTTCTACATCTTGATCCACAAGCTGCAGGAAGAGAATAGGTCACACTAGGCATGGCTTGAGTTTCTCAGACCTCAAAGCCCACCCCCAGTGACATACTTCCTCCAGCAATGCTACACCCACTCCAACAAAGCCACACCTCCCAAAAGTGTCAGTCCTTATGAGTCTATGGGGCCATTTTCATTCAAACTATCACAGAAAAGAAACAGTGTCTAGGGATGCACCTCAACAAAAGAGCAAGTGCTGAACATGAGCAAAGCCCTGTGCTCTATTCCCAGTATCACCTCCCCAAAGCAAGCAAATATACATTGAAATGGCTTTCAGAAAATGAAAGATAGATATGTTGATAAATAGGTGATAAAGACAATTTAAAACATTATAAATAGAATATAAGTGGAAGGTGTACACTATAAGAAATCATTTCAACTATTTTTTGTGTTTAAATTTTTCAGTAGAAAAGGTTGGGAACTAATTTTTGTTTTCAGAAACCAAGGATATTTATTTAAATATTATTACCTAAGGGCTGTGAATTACTGAACAACATATAATAGTAGACTTTAAGTTACATGTTCCAGGTCACAGCACCCTTGCTTAAATCTTCCATTACAAAGGCCTCATTGGTTGTAGATGTAATGGAAGGCCAACTTTATTAGTTAGGTAGCTATCCAGCAGAAACAACACCAAAAGTGTTACAATTTAGATGATTAACACTGGTCCATATACTGGACAAGGTAGCTGGTTCAATATTACTTTAAGGTTTTTGATCTCTAACTTTATCTTAGTATTTTTTAAGTGGGTTTATGTTTAAAATTCCACCTTGTTTTCCCTAGTCAGCAGCTCTTTCTTCTCTTAATATTTTAAGATTCATGACTTTTTATATGTGGAAGCAGTTGCTTCTATTTGCTGCCAAGCACTCTAGATGTTGGGTATTCAAATCATCCTGGTCCAGACACATCTAAATTGATAGGCATTTGGGTTGTTTGGAGTATTATAAATAAAGCTTCTATAAGTATGTAGCATGAGTCTTAAAAGATCTTATTAATAAAAACAAACCCAGAGCCAGGTATTGGGGTGAACCCTGAAAGATCAGAGAGACAGAACAGCCAACCTCACCATGCCAATTTTCTCAGCTGATCTTGTTTCCTCAAACTGGAAGCCTCTGAGTCCTCATCCCAATGGATCTCAACTGAACTACTGCTAAAAGCCTAAAAGCTTAACAGACCTAGTTCCTAGTTTTCATGCCTTAAATACCTTTCTGCTTCCTGCCATCACTTTCTGGGATTAAAGGCGTGTGTCACCATGCCTAGCTATTTTTGAACTCACAGAGATCCAATTGAATCTCTGCCTCCAGAATGCTAGGATTAAAGGTGTGTCTAGATAAGTTTATTAAGGTGCACAATATATTGGGGGACACAATATCACCACATAAATATTTGTATTTAGGTGTGGACTTATGTTTTCATTTCTCATGGCAGATTAAAAGTGGGGTTCCTGGGTTATATGGCTATGTATATGGTTCACATAGTAGAAAAAAATTTAAAGATAATTTAGGAAAAAATGGCTCTGAAAAATTTCAAATACATCCTGGAAAATTTTTAACTCTAAAGCTTTCAGATGTTAAGATTTCTTGGTTTTAGTGTCTTCATCTATAAATGATGATAATATTCTCCTTAGTTGACTTAGTAATATAATTGATAGTATAGCTAAATAAACTGTTATTGACGTAAGATACATAAGGAATAGTTCATCTTTTCTAAAGTGATTAACCTAACCCACTGAAAAATGTTATGTATAAATATAACTTTGACTCTCTATCTCCATCTGGTGGCCTCATATAAAATTTTAGAAACAAATTCTTGTAAAGACTGTAACCCATTTAAAGGTGGAATTTTACACACTACACTTCACAGTTACTAATTATTGGTTTGTGCAAGTCCAGAATTCCATATTTAAAATTGTCTTCCAATATTGATACATCCTGTTTTTGTAAAAAGGTACCTCATGACACCTACAGCTATAACCAACCAGGGGACAATGGTTCTTACTGAGGCTTTCTGGAGCATGCATGACATTTTCTGCATAAACTTTCTAGAAAGTCTAGATATAGGACCATACACAGAAGCTCAAAACATTATAACATTATGTTGGGTCCATTTTTTGCTTTTGTAATTTTATGTTATTCTAGCTAAATGTCTTCAAGACCCAGGACTAACATGCAGCTGAGAAGAATACATTCAAATGAGAATATGATTTTAAAATACCCTAAGACTAAATAGTAAAGGATAGAGTGAAACATGAATGCCAATCTACAACATATTTTAGGGCAAAAGGCCATGAATTTCTGGCTACTCAGTAAAGGTGTGATGTGTTCCAAGATCCATTCAACTGTATATTTACTGAGCATTTATTGAATATCCCTTATGTGGGTCTGAAGTTTAGTGGATGATTGGGTAAGTTAATTCATGTTATGCCTGGTAGTAACACCCAGTAGTCTAGATCTGCGTGTATGATTAATTTGTGAAGATGTGAAAGAGATGACTTCACTTTTGGGTGGTTATCACTGCACTGACTGAGCAGGCAATCCTAGTCTCTCTCTCTCTCTCTCTCTCTCTCTCTCTCTCTCTCTCTCTCTCTCTCTCTCTCTCTCTCTCTTTCTCTCTCTCTCCTGCTGCTGGGCTTGTATACTGATACACCTGCAGATCAAACTGTCCACCAGCTTAGTGCTATCTAGAGGATGTTAAGCTCTGTTTGATGAAGATTTTAAGGAAGAACACCGAGTTAAGAACTATGATGACCTATGAAGCAATTTGGTGAGTGGGTGTGCTTAGATTACCAAGAGCTGTGATCTGTGAATCAGCCAACAGCCATTTCCCAACCAACACTTCACAACTTGGCAAAAGATAGAATCTATAACCATCTCTATCCCCAAAACATGTGCTTACTCAACCTCCAGCTCTAGATTTTGAGGAAGCTAACAATCACAGGGATAACCATTTAATATCTTACATGCTGACCAATTATTTTCTATGGAGGTGAAGCAATTTACACTGATATTAGCAACACGCATGAATTCTCCTCAATCTATCTGACTGTTTTTGTCAATTTCATCTTAATAGTCAAATAAAACATTTTTCACTGTATCTTTGACATTTTATCCATGACCAGCTGTTAAGAAATGGGCAGGATTGTGGTGGTGTCTTTGGGTACACTGAGCTGGAATTCTAGCTTTACAACCTACTGGTCAAATGTGGTTTTATGAGCCTCCTAAGCTCACTATGCTTCAGAGACTCATCTATTTAGAGATAACCAGAGGAAGGTTGTGGTGGTTTAAATAGGAATGGTCCCCATAGGCTCCTATATTTGAATGTGTAGTCATCAGGGAGTGGCACTATTTGAAAGGATTAGGAGGTATGCCTTTGCTGGGTAAGTGTGTCACTAGGGATAGGCTTTGAGGTCTCAAAAGCCCATGCCAAGCCCAGAGTCTCTCTCTTTCTCTCTCTCTCTCTCTCTCTCTCTCTCTCTCTCTCTCTCTCTCTCTCTCTCCCTCCCTCTCTCCTCCCTCTCTCTCTCTCCTTTCTCTCTCCTCTCTCTCTCCTCTCTCCTCTCTCCTCTCTCCTCTCCCCTCTCCTCCCCTCTCCCCTCTCCTCTCCCCTCTCCTCTCTCCCTTCCCCTCTACCCTCTCCCCTCCCCTCTACCCTCTCCTCTCCTCTCTTTCCTCTCTCCTCTCCCCTCTTCCCTCCCCTCTCCCCTCTCCCCTCTCCTCCCCTCTCCTCTCTCCCCTCTCTCTCCCCTCTCCTCCCCTCTCCCCTCTTCCCTCTCCTCCCCTCTCCCCTCTCTCTCCCCTCTCCTCTCCTCTTCTCTCCTCTCCTCTTCTTTTCTTCTTCTTCTTCTTCTTCTTCTTCTTCTTCTTCTTCTTCTTCTTCTTCTTCTTCTCTCTCTCTCTCTCTCTCTCTCTCTCTCTCTCTCTCTCTCTCTCTCTCTCTCTCTCTCCCCCCCCCTGTGGATCAGGATGTACCACACTTGCCTGTATGCCACCATGCTCCTGCCATGATGGTAATGGACTAAACCTCTGAAAGTGTAAGCAAGCTCCCAATTCAATGCTTTCTTTTATGTGTTGCCTTGGTCATGGTGCCTCCTCACAGCAATAGAACAGTGGCTAAGATGGAGGGCTTTAAGATAGTGTCATGCATATAGATAGATAGTGCAGGGCTGGCACAGAGGAAGTACTTAGAAATTGAAATGAGGAAAATTCAATATTTTTTGTTTGTCATCTAGCTTCCTTTTCTGTGAATGTTTTTACATTTATTTTACACTATGAAATTACAAAGTCCATATGTGTTTTGAGGTTATAAAATACCCTATGATTTTTTTAATCCAATGCCGGATACTTTACATGCTGTTGTCCGTGCCTCTTTTTTCTTCATAACTGCACATCTGCTTGCTCCATCCTCGGTCACATCTTTTCACTGATTCTCTTTTCAATTGTATTATTGGTCCATTAACCCATCTACTGAATCTTAAATATTGATCGATCATGTTTTTCTTTTCTTAATTATCTTAATATCATTTTTTCATGTATTCTTGGAAAAATATGTGTAGACAACGTATCTTGATCATATCTATCCCCACTCCCTTAACACTCCGCAGGAATCAGCAACACATTTTCCTCCCAACTTCACATTAAGAATTTCCATCTATTTTTATCCCCCTGAGTCAAATTAGTGGTGCCCACATATGTATGGGTGTGGGTCATCTACTGGGGTGAGAGGAACATGCTAGTGGTCACAGGCAAAAATATGGACTCTCCTTCACTCATCAGTCATCAACAGCCGATAACCACTCAGCTAGAGGTTGGGCCTTGTGAGCTCCATCCCCACCCATGCCACAATTTTTTAATTTTTTAATTAATTTTTTAATTTATTCTTCTCTTCTATGTTACATCCTAACTACAGTTTCTCCTCCCTCCTCTCCTCCCAGTCCCTCTCACAGAACCCCTGAACCACTCTTTCTCCACTCCCTTCAGAAAAGGACAGGCCTCCCAAAGGTATAACCCAAACATGGCATATCAAGTTGCAATAAGACTAGGCAACCCCCCTTCATATTAAGGCTGGACCAGGCAGACCAGTAGGGAGGAAACAGAGGCAGAGACAGCCACTCCTTCCACTGATAGGAGTCCCACAAGAAGACCAAACTACACAACTGTAACGTACATGCAGGGTGTGTGTGTCAGTCCTATGCAGGCTCCCTGATTCTTGGTTCAGTCTCTTTGAGCCCCTGTGAGCCGAGGTTAGTTGTTGCTGTGGGTTTTCTTGTGGTGTCCTTGACCCCTCTGGATCTTTCTTTCACAGGATTCCCTAAGCTCCACATAATGTTTGTCTGTGGGTCTCTGCATCTGTTTCCATCCGCTGCTGGGTGAAGCCTCTCTGATGACAGTTGGGCTAGGTAACAATCTATGAGTGTAGCAGAATATCATTAGGCAGCATTACTTTTTTTTACCAATCATGTTTGGTTCTATCCTAGGTCTCTGACACTAGGCAGTGTGTCAGAGTGGGCTCCCTCTTGTGGCATGGGTTTCAGTCTGGACCAATTATTGGTTGGCCACTCCCAAAATCTCTGTGCCACCTTTACCCCAGCACATCTTGTAAGCAGGACAGATTGTAGGTTGAAGGTTATGTGGCTCGGTTGGTGTCCCAATCCTTCCACTGGAGTCTTGCCTGGTTACAGGAGATGGCAGGTTCAGGCTCTGTATCCCCTATTGCTAGGTGTCTTAGCTAGGGTCAGCCTTGTAGATTCTTGGGGGTTTCCATTGCACTAGGTGTTTTTACCTCACCCAAAAATACCCACTTTCCCAGTCATCTCTTCCAGTACTTTCCCCCTCCATCCCCCCACCTGGCCCTCCTGTTCCCATCCCCAACCACCCCTAGCCCATCCAGAAGATCTCTTCTATTTCCCCTTCCCAGGGAGATCCAAGCATCCTCCCTTGAGTCCTTAGCTCCTGGCTAAGCTAAGTCCTTAGCTTCTCTGGGGCTGTGGATTGTATCATGGTTCTCCTTTACTTTACAGCTAATATCCACGTACCAGTGAGTATATACCATGTTTGTCTTTCTGGATCTAGTTTACCTCACTCAGAATGATTTTTTTTCTAGTTCCATCCATTTGCCTACAAATTTCATGGTGTCATTGTTTTTAACAGCTGAGTAATATTCCATTGTGTAAATGTACTACATTTTCTTTATCCAGTCTTCAGTTAAAGGACAGCTAAGTTGTTTCCAGTGTCTGGCTATTATAAATAAAGCTGCAATGAACGTAGTTGAACAAGGGCCCTTGTGGTATGAAGAAGCATCCTTTGCTCAAGGGTAGTGTAGCTGGGTCTTGAAATAGATCGATTCCCAATTTTCTGAGAAACTGCCATATTGAAGGAAATCTTGTCTGGTTATAGGAGATGGTCTGGTCAGGCTCCTTATCCCCCATTGTCAGGAATCTTAGATAGGGTCACCCTCCTAGATTCCTGGGAGTTTCCATTGTGCTATGTTTCCAGCTCATCCTGAGATGCCTTCCAACTCCAGTTGTCTCTCTCAATACTCTCTCTCTCCATCCTCCCCCAACCTTGAACCTCTGTTTCTGTCCCCACCCACTCCCATTCTACCTATGATATCTATTCTCTTTCCTCTTCCCAGGAAGATTCATACATTCCCCCCTTGAGCCTTCCTTGTTACTTCTGTGCTAGAATTTTTAACTGGCTTGATCTTACATGGGTGCTCTGTGAGTAACTATGGATGCTCTGCATTCCTGCATGTAACAGCCATGTCATGCCAGAAGACAGCATTTCACAGCTCTCCTCCTACATGTTTTCTCTCCCCTTTTCTAAGATGTTCCATGATCCTAGGGTGGGGGCAGGTTGATAGAGAATTTATTTTTTCTCATTTTCCTAGTTCATTTTCCCTAGGATCCTTCTGCCTTACAGGTTTTATACCTGCTTCTCTTTGGACTTACCCACTTTTTTGATTTGTTCTCCTAGAGTTAAACCAGTCCCTTTTATGGTATCTTGTTCCTGCGAGTGACCTGTAATTTTTCTGAATCATGAGCTTGTCTTCAAGAATAATGGTGTCTTAGTTAGGGTTTCCTTCACTGTGAAGAGACATCATGACTATGGCAACTCTTATAAAGGAAAACATGCAATTGAGGTGGCTTACAGTTCAGAGATTCAGTCTATTATCATCACGGTGGGACATGGCAGCATACAGGCAGACATGGTGCTAGAGAGGGGGCTGAGATTTTTACATATTGATATGCAGGCAACAGGAAGTGAACTGATACACTGGGTGTGGCTTGAGCATATATGAGATCTCAAAGCCTGCCTCCATAATGACACACTTCCTCCAATAAGGCCATACCTACTCCACCAAAGTCACATTCCTAATAATAGTGCCACTCCCTATGAGCTTATGGGGGCAATTATATGCAAACTACCACAAATGGTTTTCCATGGAAGGCCTTCTAGGACCTAGGAATAATCTGGAACAGTTTGCTGTGATTCTATGGATTCCAAATGTTCCAGAGGAAATGTATAATACATCTGGTCTCTGGACTTCCATATTCAGAAGATTTGCAGTGAAGAGTTTGCTAAAGTTTGGATCTTGAATGTCATTCAAAAGGTCCAGAAGGCTTGCTCCCAGACTGTGCTATTGGGGGGGGGCAGTATTTAGGAAATGAATCAAATGGAGGGTCACTGGGGACACACCCTTAATATCCAAGCTCCTTCTTATTTCTCTATTTTTGCTTCTTGGCTGTCATGAGTTAAAGAGGCCTCATCCAGTCACTCGACCTCCACTGTTACATACTAAAGCAATACTGCCAAGAAACCACAGACTGAAACAGTAAGTTAAAACAAACCTTTCTTTATTAAAAGTTGATTATCCCAGGTATTTGTTCATAGTAATAGAAAATTTACTTACAAAGAGGCCATACATACTGAGCTAGCCTGGGAAGTTAGTTTCTCTCCTCTAACTTTTTATATTGATTCTTTCTTGAAACTGCCAAACTTTCTAGGAGTGTCTCTAGGCTTTATAATAGAGAACATTAATTTCCTCTCCCACGGATAGGTAACTCCAAGCTTTATCTAAACGGTTCATTGATGACTCTCTGCCATGCAAAGGACTTAGATTTCATTAGCCATCCCTCTGCTATTAGAATTTCATAATTCTGGCACTTCTTGAAATAACATCTCTGAACTTATTAACCTTTGGCTTTCTGCTCCCCCCTCTTAAGTTTTGGTCTTTCATTTCTGACAACTGAAAACTTTGTTTTTCTTATTTTACAATGATGCTTCTATTATTTAAATATATATGTATATACATCCAGAACTTCTATTATTAAATATATATATATATATCAAGAACAAAGTGTGTCATGTATGTGTGTGTATGTGTGTATGTGTGTTGTGTGTGTGTATGTATGTGTGTGTATGTGTGTATGTATGTGTGTATGCATGTGTGTATGTATGTGTGTATATGTGTGTGTGTATATGTGTGTGTGTGTATGTATATGTGTGTGCGCGTGCATGCATGAGGTTAATGTAGGATGCCTTCCTCTGTCACTCTCCACATCATTTTTTGAAACAGGCTCAGTCACTGAAGGTGAAGCTCACCAGTTCAACTAGACTGCCCACGCAGCCAGGGTCTGCCTGTCTCTTCCCCAGTGCTGTGGTTTCAGGCACACACCGCCATATCCAACTTTTATGTTAGTGTCAGGATCCAAACAGTTCTTGAGCTTGCATGGAAAGTGCTCTATCTATGGAGCCACTCCCCAGCACCCCCATCTGTTTTTGTGGGAAGGAATAATCCCACCAAGTTAAGTTACTATATTATTTACACGTTCCAGAATGATCTTCCTAAAATGAAAAACGTACTTTCTTCTAAAGTTCTTCAGTGAGCTGCAGTTTTAAGCCACTTAGAGAGTGTTTACCTGTGCTCAGTCCTGTGTTTCAAGCACTGAAAAGAAATTGACTTTAAGATGAATCACAAATGCCTTATTTCAGAAGTGGCATAGTAAGGACATAGATGAAACAAGCCCTAATTCTTCTTGGTGGCATCAATGATTGCTAAATTAATGAATTCTGGAACCATCTTTTATGGATTATTGAGTGTAAAATCATGAATTCTATTTCTAAATAGTTATGAAGTTTTTTTTCATGCAAATCATCTCAGCTAGTGCAATGAATCAAGTCTCTGTGACCACAGGACCATTTGTCTTGTAAAAAAAAATCTGGTTTCTTTTTCTTTTCTTTTTTTCCTTTTTAAAAAATATGTTGCCAGGCGGTGGTGGCGCATGCCTTTAATCCCAGCACTCGGGAGGCAGAGGCAGGTGGATTTTTGTGAGTTCGAGGCCAGCCTGGTCTACAAAGCGAGATCCAGGAAAAGGCGCAAAGCTACACAGAGAAACCCTGTCTCGAAAAACCAAAAAAAAAAAGGTTTAATTTTTTAAGATTATAATATAATTGCATCATTCCCCATTTTTTCCTCACTCTGAATCCTTCCATACACCTCCCCTTACTCTTTTTCCAATTCATGATCTCTTTTTTCATTAATTGTTGTTGCATACAACATATATTCATAAATACACAAGTACACCCTGCTCAGATAGTATACTGTTGCTTGCATGTATGTTTTAGGGCTGACCATTTGGTATTGGATAACCAGCTGGTGTGTTCCTCCCTGGAAAAGACTAGAAAGCCTGGTTTCTTAGTGTTTGAAGAACAATTATTAACAGATGAAAACATTCTCAATTTTTTTTACTCTTCTATATTGTAGGTAGAGACATGTTAAATTTTTATTATCTTAAAAAACAGTGATATTCAAAAGAGTCTACTAGGCCAGAATTAGTACACAGGTGTATAGGACTTCCTAACTTTGATTAGTCAAACCATGACTACAGATAATCACTTGTTCGGCTCCTAACACCTATCATTGGCTTACAAGTCCACAATTTTAGGCTCATGAACAATCTCTGTTAAATAGTAGAGAAACAGTGGACCTCTGTACCTTGGCCCCTGAAGAAAATGGCAATGACACAGCATTTCGGTTACTGCCTACTGGGGATGCTTTTTTCAATACCATGTGTCTTAGTTAGGGTTTCTATTGCTGTGAAGAGACACCATGACCATGGCAACTCTTATAAAGGAAAACATTTGATTAGGGTAGCTCTCTTACAGTTTCAGAGATTCTGTCCATTATCATCGTGGTGGGACATGGTGGTGTGCAGGCAGACATGGTGCTGGAGAGGTAACTGAGAGTCCTACATCTTGCAAGCAACAGGTAGTGGTTTGAGACACTGGACAGTATCTTGAGCATGTATGAGACCTCAAAGCTTGCCTCCACAGTGACACACTTCCTCCAAAAGACCACACCTACTCTAAGAAGGCCACACCTCCTAATAGTGCCACTCCCATGGGGAGACATTTTCTTTCAAACCACCACATGGTGGATAGATTCTATCACTTATATTTGTAGCTTAAATTTAACAAACAAAAATTCCTGACCCAGACTCCATATCTCCTACACAGCCTATTCCTTTAATTCTACATCTAAGAAGAATATCCAAACTTATTTATGGACAAAATACGGTGACTGGAGATACCAAGATAATAATGAAGTGGGATAGGAACAAATAGACTTTTCTCAGAAAAACATCCTCACTATGGGTCTAGCTGGGTAATATTCTCAGGAAGAAGAGAGATCAAGACCAGTATTTTATACATTATAGAGTAAAGCTTACTAATGGGTCATGAAATGTATGTAATATGTTTCTTCAATGTTTTTCATTTATTTTTATTAATATACAACTATTGGGTTTTGTTATAAAATTTTTCAAACAAGTTTTATTCTGGTTCTTTCTCTTTGCCCTTCTTTCTCTATCCCACTATCCCATTCATCTGTTTTTCTTTTTACCTTCCAGTTTTCATGCCCCATGTGACATTGGTCCTCTCCTCCCTCCCTTACCCATCCTTCCTCAGCACTGTCTTGTTCCCCTGTCTTGGCATCTTGATCTAGTTTCATGATCTATACCCACTCTCACACCACCTCATGTACTTACATACGATGGCTTCAGTTTACTAAAATGGTGCTTTATTTTGATTTTCTGTTGCTGTGATTAAACACTCTGACCAAAGCAGCTAAGGAAGAAAAGAGTTTATTTCATCTTACACTTCCAGGTCACAATTTATCATTGAGGAAAGTCAGGCCAGAAACTCAAGCAGAAAACAGGAAAGAATATAGCTTGCTGGATTGCCTTCTGGCTCATGCTCAGTTAGCTGACTTGTATACATTAGGCCCACCCGCCTATGAATCATGCTGCACACAGTGGTCTGGACTCTCTACATCAATTATCAGTCAAGATAATCTCTTAAATACTTGGCCTCAGGCCAATCTGATCTTGGAAATGAGGTTCCTTCTTTCCATTTGACTGTATGCTGTGCTGAGACAACAATAAAGGCCCCCAGGCAGGGGGATCAGGATCATTCCTGGTGCAGGAGCGGGCTTTTTAGAGCCTTGTGCCTAAGGTGTGGTGCCTTGGGGTGCTTGGACCTGCCTCAGCTGAATGTACCAGGCTCTGCTGACTCCACATGGGAGACCTTGACTTGGAGGAGGTGGGAATGGGGGGAGGACCGGGGGTAAAGGCTGGGGGATAGGAAGAGGGGGGGCATCTGTGGTTGGTATGTAAAATGAATAGAAAATTTCTTAATAAAAAAAGACCATAATAAATAGGAAATATTTTAACTGCAAGTCAAGAAATCTAAGGACAGCTCATGACTATTGAGTCAATGTGTATCTTTAAGAAGGAATTTTAATTCTCAAAGTTTTAGATACAAACTACAGCCTTTTATATCTGGTGCTAATGAGAATAAAGTGAATCTTCAAATATAAAACTACTTTGAATGAAAGATAGAGACTTACAAATATCAATAAAATGGCATTACCTTGACCAGAGGAGGAAGATTGAAAACCCTGTTAAGAGTATCATTTATTAACTTTGATCATCATCTTCTCACTCTCAGATAAAAGCTTGTAATGATAAAAAGCAAAAAGTAACTGAACATCTCTGTATGCACCACACAAAAACCAAGGGAGTCAAACTAGTCAAGGAGAGAGGAGAGAAAGAGAAGCAGAGACGAATGAACCCCACTCGAGGCCAGTGGATCCAGTCTCACTGAGACTTCCCCTTTCCTTGTCCTTCAGTACTCAGATAATGTGTTCTCCACACTCATGCTGGTCTCCTGTGTGAAATTTCTTATATAGTAATGTGACATTGTCTACTTGTATATTACCTTTTCCATCACCTTAATAAAACATCTAGAGTAAAGGACTTTAAAGATAAAAGTTCATGGATGATTTTTGTTTGTTTGGCTCAGTCTGTATGTTCAAATTCAACTTGGGACAGACCCAGGACTTTGGAGATACTGGGCAGCAATGGTACAGAGTGCCTAACGGAACAAAACTTATTCTAGCAAAGTCTCTAGGCACAAAAGTACAGTGGGTGGGAATCCAGAGGCAAAAACCAGACTACCTGTGCTCAAACTGCAATTTTATCACTTACTAGCTAAGTAATCTTACAAAAGCTACTTAGCATCTCTATGCTCAGATTTCTTTGGCCAAATGGTGATAATTATAGTATTTACTTCCTGGAAGAACTCTGAGACCTAAAAAGCACTCAGCTCAACACCTGTCAAGGGTCTAAAGGTTCTATATCATGCCTCTCCCCGCCAAAGACTCTGCACTTCGAAACCTTGAATCCCATCAAGTCTTCCAATGAGAAAGTGTGCATCCATATCAAGCAAGCTCACCAAAGTGTTTGTATTCCTCTTATCATGTTTTTTTGTCTTTATTATAAGCCAGAAAGACAGCACAGCATGTTGGTTAAGAGTCTGGACACTGAAGATATTACTTGAATTAAAGTACTTGCTCCATCCTGTGTGACTTTAAGTCAATAACTTAATCTCTCATGCTTTGATTCCCTGCCTATAAAATGGAGGTGGCAATGAGAATAATCATGCTTCAAAGAATGTGACAATGACATGAAGTGTCCTATATCAAAGCACATAGCATCCAAGCAAGATGGCTCCATGGGTAAAGGTACCTTCAGCCAAGCCTGAACATGAGTCTGATCCCCAAGATCCACATGGTAGAAAGAAAAAAACAACACTTAAAAGTTGTGTTCAGACATCCAAATGTACAGAGAGAGAGAGAGAGAGAGAGAGAGAGAGAGAGAGAGAGAGAGAGAGAGAGAGAGAGAAAGGGAGGGAGGGAGAGAGGAAGAGAAAGGAGAGAGAGAGAGAGAGAGAGAGAGAGAGAGAGAGAGAGAGAGAGAGAGAGAGAGAGAATGTAGTAATAAATTTTAAAGTGTAGTATAGCATATTGCAATTGCTAACTACTCACAGATCCATCCAACATAGTGCATTTATCATGTGCCAGCCCAGTGTAAACTGTTAAACATTGATCACTATTAATATGATAAGCTAAGGATCTACAGATTAGAGCCTGTCAGCCATTGTTACCTCAATCTTGTTTGAAGAAATAGGCATTCAAGGAGCCCATCTCAGAAGATATTCCCTAGAAAAATCCAATTCAAAGAGAGCTCCAGCCTCAGGCTTCTCCCATTGATGGGTTCCAGAAATCCCATTATTGGGGGCAGGGCTAGCCCATAACCCTATTCTCTTCTTTCCATACAGGCTCTCTGCCTTTTTTAGTCACTGTTTTGAGTCAAGAGAAATAACAGAAGCAGAATGGCAAAGTGGCCAGATGATCCAGGCTCAAATTCTAGGCCTGCTGCTTCTGAGTGACAAGTTAATCTCTGTTTCCTCACCAGTAAAATGGACTAAGGCAGTTTCTGCCTTTAAGCTGCCTTGAGTAGTAGATGAGTGAATGTGGTGTTATCTTAGAATGTGCCTGGCACAGACTAAGCACTGTAGATAAAATTGTTGCTGTATATAATTTTTTGGTGACAAGTAAATATTATATGTGTTTATGGTGTGCAGCATGGCAACTTAGCCATGTAGAATGGCTAAATCAAACTATTGCAATATGGATTACTGCACATACTTACCTTTTGGTAATGAGAGCACTTGAAATTTACTCTCAGCAGTTTTTGAGTGTACAGTCTACTGTTGTTAGCAATATTCACCATAATTTATTCTACCTAGTTGAAATGTTTTGTCCTTCAACAAATATCTCTCACCATTACACTAGTGTGGTTATTACTAACTTTACAATGAGTCAATAGCACAGAAATCTACCTGATTAGGCTTGAGTAGTCCCTCCACAGAGATGTGACTAGTGATTATGTTCTTACAATCAACTCATGGTCTTCTCTTGACAATCTTGGCAGGTCCTGGACCATCAGGACACAAGAAAATAAGCCTAGAGGATCAAGGGGGAGAGAGAAGGTAAAAAATGTCTACTTTGACACTACTAGCCGAAATGTCCCATCCCTACCTCACACTCTGGGCTACTATGGGAGTGAAAAATGACTGATTCTTTATGTCCAGGAGCCCGGTCCAGCATTTCTTTCCCATCTGGAAGCATATTCCATCTCTCTTCCCTGTTTTAAGGGATCCAGTGGGAACAGTATTTTCCTATTTCAAGAGAGTCCAGTTTCAGTTTGTGACTTCAGTCACAGATACTCTCAGAAATCAGTGTTAAGATGAGATCACTTCTACATATTGAGCACCAGAGGGCAGAGCACCACCGCAGAAAAATCAAAACATTCAAGATAGGGAAATATCTCTAGAAGCTAAATGCAGTCAAGTTCCCCCTCGAAGGGATTGGGGAGGGCAGATACAAGATCTTGTTTATACTCAGATATTGAAATTCTGCTGAAAGCTCTCACCTCAGATCATGCCCCCAAAATGTCTGAATGTGTTCAGAAATTTCTGTCCCTAGTGTTCAGACATTTCTGTTGTTTGGTGAGAAAATGGAGTGAGACAAGAGAGTATAGAAGAGGATGCAGAGGCACAATACTGGGCTGTCACCTGAACATCATCTCAGGCAAGGGAAGCACATTTGTACCTCTGGATGCTGAGTGTGTTCATGTGATACAAAGGGAAGGTGAAGCAAATCAAAGTGAAAGATTCATCCTCTCCTGCTGTCAGATGATCACATTCTAGACCCTCCATAAAGCTCAAGTTTAAGATGATCTTCAGAGTTAGTTATAGAGCATTTGAGCAGTCCTTTGAGGACTGGCATGAGGAGGTATAATTTCTGAAGTTGTTGTCTTCCTAATTTAACCTAACTTAATTTTGAAGATCTGTTGGTCATGGAAACAAAGAGAAGAGAAGAGTTTAGAGGAGAAGGTAATAGCAATAGAACTCATTGCACTCGGGGGTATGGTAGGGATTTAGTTGGCAGGATTACCTGCAGCTATGTTGAGAAAGACCAGAGTAGTCTCCAGGTGCTCCAGTTTTCTGGTTTCACTGTCACAACTCAGGTAAACATTATAGTTTATTATAATGTTTATAATATATAATATATAACATATAACATAATTATATGTTATATGTAATTAACATATACATAATTATAATATATAACATTATAGTGGGATGCCTCTCCAGACAAGCTAAGGGAGGAGAGTCCTGGTAGAGACACAAAAGCCCTGCATTTAAGGTCCAGTTTGCCCTTGCTGTGCAGCTCTGTTCTGGAGAAGTTACTGAGCTGGTCTGGGTCTCAGTTTCTTACCTAGGAAAATGGCAATTACTCATAGAAGACAGTCACCTACTGAGCAGCAGAGCTGTTTTGTAATCCGGCAGCTGTTTAGGACATTTCTAATGATTCCTTCTCAAGCCTCAGGATGGCATGTGGATGAAGAATGATGACTTGGGGTTGACTTCTGAGATTGTCTTCCAAGGTCATGGCAAGTGTAGGATGCCAAATTAGTCTGATTCCGCTCTATTCTCAGATACATGCACACATTTCCCATTTCTGGAGTTTGATTGTTTCCTTGTGGTACAGGAAACACAGCACATAGGAAGAATTAGACAGACAGACAACTGACAGCTTTGTGAGGGGCTGATCTCTGAGAACTGGGGAGGAACACTGTGTACTATCCCCATCTCCCAGCTCAGCAGTGCATTGATTCTTCATTTGGAAGAAATCAATACTGGCAAGCATGGAAGACAGATTTGCTCAGATCCATTTGTCATCTGAGATGCCTTCAGACACTTCATAGACCAGTGGCATTTCAGCCCCAGTCCTCCATCCCAGCCACTTAACCAAACAGAGAAATGCCACTAGAAAGGCCATTTGGGAACTGGAGCTGGGGAATGTCAAGGTTTCAGTCAGAAGGCTCTTTGGAGCCCTCCAGTCTAATTCCTTACTACAGAGTTGTGGAGTTTCTAGCCAAGAAGTGAGTGACATACTCGGGATTACACAGGTGGAAGGTGACAAGGCTAGAACTTGGATCTTGTTCTGTCAATGCCACCCCCACGCCGTGAGCCTGGGACTGCATCATGAAGCCAAGACTCAAAGCCAGGAGACATATTTACCATCTCCTATTCTCTAATGCCCAACATGCCTCCACCAGGATGCAATGCCTTCAAGAAAAGGGGTAGCAGTAGATTAAAACATAGGCTCATAGTCAGCTGGACCTGAAAATTTACCAGTTTCTACAATAGATAGATAGATAGATAGATAGATAGATAGATAGATAGATAGATAGATAGATAGATAGATAGATGATAGATAGATGATAGACAGATAGATTGATTGATGAGAGAGATAGGCATTTTTAGTTTATCTGTAGAAGTCTTATCATATGCTGAAAACTGTTTATTACATATAAAATAACTAAAACTCAAAATTATGAAAACAGCCCTATGAATCTGATGCTCATCTTACCTATGGCTACTTTAGACTGGAGATTTAGAAGCTTGCAGCCACTGAATGCAAGTAATATAGCTCTGGGCTCCATACTTAGGCTTCTGTACAACCACATTGTACTCAAAACTCCTTCAGTTTCCTGCCACCCAATACAGAAAACATAAGCACCTGCTAGAAGGTGCCAGAACACCTAAATTGTTATTGCACATTGTGTGCTGGATGGTTGGTCAATATCTACCATTGTCTTGAGTCCAGAGAAAAGAATTCTTCAGCTCATCCCCCACTCCATGCCCTCTGCCACCACCACCCCACACCCAGTCTACTCATGTAGATCTCATCCACTTCTCCTTCACAGGGTCATTTGTGTGTCCCTCCTAGGGTCTTTCCCTGTTAGGTAGCCTCTTTGGAGTTGTGGGTTGCAGTCTGGCCATCCCTTCCCTCACATTTAGTATCCACTTATGAGTGAATACATACTATGTTTGTCCTTCTGAGTCTGGGTTACCTCACTCAAGATGATATTTTCTAGTTCCATCCATTTGCCTGCAGATTTCATGATATCATTGTTTTTTTACTGCTGAGTAGTATTCCATTGTGTATATGTGCCATATTTTCTTTATCCTTTTTTCAGTTGAGGGGCATCTTGGTTGTTTCCAGGTTCTTGCTATTATGAATAATGCTGATATGAGGCAGGGTCCTGGGGAGTCTCTCAGGAATCCACAAGGTTGACCCCACCTTGATCTGCTGGTAGTGGTCCAGAGGGTGCCTGGACCAGTCTACTCTAGTGACCAGCCTAGCAAATAACCTAGCTGTCATCATAGAGCCTTTGTCCAGTGACTGATGGAGGCAGATACAGAGATCCCCAGCCAGGCACCAGGCTGAGGTCCGGGAATCCAGTTGATGAGAGAGAGGAGAGATACTGCAGGCGAGGGACATCGAGATCATGATGGGAGGATGTGCAGAGATGACTGGCCACACTAGTGTGCTGTGGGATGGTCTGTATGTCAAGTATGTTGCTGATTGGTCAATAAATAAATCACTGATTGGCCAGTGGCCAGGCAGGAAGTATAGGCGGGACTAACAGAGAGGAGAATTGAGAGAACAGGAAGCTGGGTGAGAGAGACACTGCCAGCCGCCGTCAGGACAAGGAAGATGTAAAGTACCGGTAAGCCACAAGCCACGTGGCAAGGTATAGATTTATAGAAATGGGTTAATTTAAGCTGTAAGAACAGTTAGCAAGAAGCCTGCCACGGCCATACAGTTTGTAACCAATATAAGTCTCTGTGTTTACTTGGTTGGGTCTGAGGGGCTGTGGGACTGGCAGGTGAGAAAGATTTGTCCTGACTGTGGGCCAGGCAGGAAAACTCTAGCTACACTAGTGGAAGCCCATGAACTGTGGACTGGTGGCTGTGGAACCCCCCATGGAACTGGACTAAGACCTCTGGATACAGAAGACTGTTATTTGGCTCAAACTGTTTGGGGGGCACTCAGGCAGGGGGATTGGGATCTGTCCCTGGTCTATGGGCAGGCTTCTGAAACCCAGTGCCTATGGTATGACACCTTGCACAACCTTGGTGCAGTGGGAAGGGGCTTGGACCTGCCTAGGCTCAGTGTGCTGGGCTCTGCTGACTCCCCATGGGAGACCTTAGTTTGGGGGATATGGGGATGCGGGGTGGCTTGGGAAAGAGGGCTGGGAGGTGGGAGGAGGGAGGAGGGGGATCTATGGATAGTATGTGGAGTGAGTAGAAAATTTCTTAATAAAGAAAAATGAAAGAAAAAAAGTTGATCAGCTGCAATTCATTGGGAAACAGTATGTATTACTATGTCACTCCATGAATGTGAATTGCTGCTCTTTATCACTAGAGTCCCTATGACTGAGACTAGCTTATTTTAAAGCTGAAGGACACTGTGTCATTTGGGCAGATCTAGGACAAGCTTGGCATATGAATGGCAGCTTTTTACCCAAAGAATCTCACAGTGATTTGGTCCCACAGTGAGAATGGCCCAGACTGGATATTCTCAAACAGTTCGCCGCCCAAAATGTTAATTATTCATAATACCCTTAAATACTCTTCTATGATGAAATGTTAAGTGACACATTAAATATTCATCACGATGCACCAAATGCATAGCCAAGGGTAGAGGGAACAGAGCAAATGTGATTTCTGATTATATATCTTTAATTCAAGACACTGCATACCCACAGGAGCCTAGGACTCCATCCTATTCTGAAAGAGAGCCACGAAAGCCAATTCACAGCAGCCCTTCACATACTGCCAAACCGTCTTTATAATCTTGGCAAACAGTCCTTCCTTTTTTCTCTTTTTTTTCTCTTTTTTTTAACTTTTCAAAATTAAGGTATAACTTACACAAATATATATGTGCACCCATATAATCAACATCTTCATCATGGTATAGAATGCTTCTAGCAGCCCAGAAGTTTTCCTTGTGCTTCTTCCAAGTCAATATCCAACCCCCCCACACACACACAAGCAGTCGTTACTTTGGCAAGAAGTTGTCTTTAAATCTAACTTGTATTCTTCCTGCTGTCATTGCTTTGACTTCTTATCATTTTAAATTTGAAGCAAGGCCAAGTAGTCATCACTGCCCATTGATTTCAAGTTGGCTGGAGTTTGGAAACATAGAAAACAGGAGGCTTCTGGGGTTGTTCAGGAAAAGATGGTAGGGCTTGAGTGTGGACCAGCTTAGAGGGAAGGCAGGACAGGGAGATCTGCAGGGTGTTCTGTAAGTAGAGGCTGCAGGACTCTAGGTGAAAATGAAGGGAAAGATGTGGCCAGGTACTGCTTCTAGATAGAAATCAAGACCAGATAAACAATGTAACTAGACCTACAACCCCTAAGGAAATAGAAACAGTCATTAAAAGTCTCCCAACCCAAAAAAAGCCCATGACCAGATGGTTTCAGCACAGAATTCTACCAGAATTTCAAAGAAGAGCTAACACCAATACTCTTCAAATTGTTCCATGCATCAGAAATAGAAAGAACATTACCAATATCTTTTTATGAGGCTATAGTTACCCTGATACCCAAACCACACAAAGATGCAACAAAGAAAGAGAATTACAGACTGATCTCCCTCATGAACACTAATGCAAAAATACTCAATAAAATACTGGCAAACCAAATCCAAGAACACATCAAAAAAATCACACACCATGATCAAGTAGGCTTCATCTCAGAGATGTATGGATGGTTCAACATAGGAAAATCTGTCAATGTAATACACCATATAAACAAACTGAAAGAGAAAAAAACCGCATGATCATCTCATTAGATACTGAAAAAGCCTTCAACAAAATCCAACATCCCTTCAGGATAAAGGTCTTATAGAGATCAGGAATATAAGGCACATACCTAAACATAATAAAGGCAATTTACAGCAAGCTGACAGCCAACATCACATTAAATGGAGAGAAACTCAAAGCAATTCCACTAAAATCAGGAACAAGATAAGGCTGCCCACTCTCTCGTATCTTTTCAATATAGCATTCCAAATTCTCCTGCTCTTGACTCCTAAATGCTGAGGTTACACTCATGTGCCAGCATGTCTAGCTCTGCTAAAGGGTTTTCAAATGCCTAGGTCAGGCAAAGAAACTGAAACCACACAAAGAGTATGTTTAAAAGGCAGAGCAGAAGACCAAGATGGCCGCGAGAATATCCGCCTTCCTTAAGAATGCCTGGGCGAACCAGCCGGTGCTAGTGGTGTCCTTCTCTATCTGGGGTCTCGCTATAATTATGCCCATAATCAGCCCCTATACCAAGTATGCTGGCATGATCAACAGAGTCACACCCTACACCTACCCAGTGCCTGTACGAGATAATGGGAACATGCCGGATGTGCCCAGCCACCCCCAGGACCCTCAGGGCCCAAGTCTGGAATGGCTGAAGAACCTGTGAATACTCCTGCTGATGGAAGAGGCCCCCTTCCCTGTTGCCCCCAATAAAAATGTGAAAACCAAAAAAAAAAAAAAAAAGGCAGAGCAGTGCTTGCCTTTAAAATATAGCATAAAGTGTACTTTAAAATAAGGCCACTTTTGTTTCTCATAAATTAGCATGCCTTTTGCTTTAGAAATTTCGTTTATTATGGGCTTAGACTATTTATTTCTGTGACTGTCAAGAAACAAAAAAGGGAAACTTGATAAGAATGATGGTTGATGAATCACTCTTATCTCAGTCAACTTCTGCTGTGCAATACAAAGAACAGAATTCCTTGTTTCTGGCTTTGAGTCATTCTTCTGACAAGATGACGAAGCTCTGTCTGCTCAGACATTCATTCTCTTTCTGAAGTTAATCTGTATTTATTCTCCAGTCTAAAAAAAATCTTTGATATAAACACCAAAAACAAACAAACAAAAAAGACTGTCAGTCTAATGAGCCCTTCTTTCAAGATTTTAAAGAAAGGTAGATTACCATGGACAGTTGTTTTATAGATAGGTTTACTGATCTAAATGGAAAAAGAATGATTGCTAAACTCACTTTCCTCAGAACACAGTGTCACTAAATCTCAGAACATGGAGCAAATCTCAGAAAAAATTACTCATTTTCTTATCTATACCATATACTGTATATTGTAACTAGCCATTATTTACTGTGGTCCCAGCAGGAAGTATGTATTTCTCCATACTTCTTTTTGTGTGGCTTCTCCAGCTCCTGTATGTACTCATGATTGTTCAGAGGAGATTGGGGGACTGACAGTGTGTGTCTCAGGTTTGCTGGCTTTATTTGAGCTACTTCATCAAGAATCTTTTCAATCTTAGATGCCTCAAAGGAGACATCTGTCCTCCTCTCTCCTCTGAACAGATTGCCATTACCTTAAAATCATTTTATGCATATTCTGGTCTAGCAAATATAAGGCTTACCCTCTTGGTGCCATGCTTGACTGAGAAAGGCATGTATAACAGAAATAAGAAAAGGCCACCTAGGAATTTTTGAAATTCATTATCATAGATTTCTCATTGACTGGAAAAAATATCTCAAAACCACAGTAAAAAACTGAAGTGTGTCCATTATATTATCCATGGACAGGAACTAGTTATGGGAAAATGTAAGTGATCTTGGCATTGCTTTCACATTGCAAACACGTATGCAAAGCATACCTTTCATGAAGAGCCGAGGGTGGGGATGGATATGATCTTGATGGACACAATAGAACCTTCAAAGAGGATGAGATAGAGAGGGATGTTGTTGGAGTTTTCCTGGTCCTGCCTGGCCCATAGTCAGGACAAATCTCTTTCACCTGCCAGTCCCACAGCTGCTCAGACCCAACCAAGTAAACATACAGAGACTTATATTGCTTACAAACTGTATGACCATAGCAGGCTTCTTGTTATCTAGTTCATCTATCTTAAATTAACTCATTTCTGTAGCTGGAGAGTTTTCTCTCCAGGTCCCACCAAACCCCAGCCATCCGACAGCCCACTTATAAAATAAACACACAGATGCTTATATTATTTAAACTGGCCTAATGGCTCAGGCTTCTAGCTATCTAGTTCTTTCATCTTAAATTAATCCATTTCTGTAAATCTGTACCTTGCCACGTGGCTTGTGGCTTACCGGCGTCTTCACATGCTGCTTGTCATGGTGACTGGCAGTGTCTCCCTTCCCTTCCTGTTTCCTCAATTCTCCTCTCTGTTAGTCCCGCCTATACTTCCTGCCTGGCCACTGGACAATCAGTGTTTTATTTATTGACCAATCAGAGCAATTTGACATACAGACCTTCCCACAGCACATTTCTATAAATCTATACCTTGCCACATGCCTTGTGGCTCACCGGCATCTTCACATGTTGCTTGTCCTGGCGGTGGCTGGCAGTGTCTCCCCTTCAGCTTTCCTGTTACCAGAATTCTCTTCTCTGCTTGTTCTGCCTATACTTCCTGCTTGGCTACTGGCCAATCAGCATTTTATTTATGCAGAGCAATATCCACAGCAGAGGGATGTGTTTAGAATATTTGAGATAAATAGCTTGATAACATTGATGTGACACCTACACATTCTCTCTAGAGCTAAAACAATACAAAGATCATATTCTATTATATTTAGATGTCAAAATGATGCTCAACATCACAAAAATGCAAAACAAACCCACAATAAGATACCATATCACAATCAGTATGAGAGCCGTTATTAAAAGCAAAACATAAAACGGCAATTGTTGACAATGTAGTGAGCAGCTAGATAAAAGGGAAGAAGGGTAGAAAGTAAATAAAGAATGTGCTTAAGGGCAAAGAAAATAACCCATCAACTGTGGTAGATGCTTCCAACAAGAGAAGAGCAAACATTACCCACTGGATCTGAAGACAATTGATCCCAAGTGAAATGGGAAAGAAACTCCCTGAATAAACTTCCTGAGGCAGGTATGTGCAGTGTCTTATAAGACTAGCAATCACAGTTGTATGACTCTATTAGGAGCAGGTCCAGGATTACAGGACCAGCAAACAGCATGAGGAATGAATATGAGCCTTCATTGCTCAGAGCACTGGCCAGAGTGGTCTTGAATCCTTGATGTTTTCTGTGGATGAAGGCTCTGGGATACTCTATTATGAAGATCTAATGTATGTCATATGCCTGCTGTAGTTCATCTATCTGAAGGTCCAGGTGTTTGGGGAAGTAAAATCTAGGTCAATTTATGTGCAGAGAAATTCTCTCCATTTTTTAAACCACTAAGGCCCCACTTAAATCGCTAGGCCAGGCTAATAACAAAGGCAAGATTCACTGAGGAGGACTCTCTTTTATTACCTTGTTCACCAATGACCAGTGATTGATTGATTCACTGATGTCCATGTCCATACATTATTCACTCATTCATAGCTCATCATTCATAACCCTTACTGAGTACAGGCATGCTAATTAGGGATACATAGACCCATGAACATTGATTCAAAGTCATAGAGCTGTGAGGCATGAAAACAAGTGAAAGTTGTGCAGTGGGAAAGAAGAGTGCCAGGAGGGAGGGAGGAAAAAATAAGAGTAAGGAAGGGACAGGAATAATCAGGGGAGAAGGAAACAGCTGCAGGTGTGGCCATAGCTTATCTGAAGCTGAGAAGAAGAACCTGGGTTCTCCAGATGGGAACAAACAGGAGGGAGATGAAACAGAACCCACAAAGACAAGAAACTTCAAAGCTTTGGAAAGTCAGAACAAGAACAGTGAGAAGGTTTACAAGAGCCAAGCCTGCCCGGGCAATAATAGGAATTGTTAGCAGAAGTCACAGCATTGACTAACGTTAATTTTCTTAGTTGATTAATGACATTTCCTGAGTGCTTGCCATGTGTCAGGCTCTTTATTTAGAAAGGACATTGTTGTGTGTCATTTAAATGCAGCTATCTCATTTTATGTTTACCGAGGCCCCAGGAGGAATGCTATGTATAGACTCTGCAGTCTGAAGTGCATGCCAGACCCTCTGAAGGAACTTGCAAAGGAGGAGACTGAACGATGATTTTTCAATGATTTTATGACCTCTGTCTGCATATCCACAGCAGATCACAGAGGACAGTCTTGAAAACTAGATGACTCCTATATGAAGGTTTCCTATGCATTGTGAGCCTCTCCCAACTCACTCCACCACCCACCCTAACCTTCTTCTAATCTGGAGTCATAGACAGTGTTTTTCTCTCATTGGAGGCTATTGAGAAAAACCCCAGGGAGTAGGAAGTAGGGGGACATGTGGAACACTAGTTTTCTCTTGCTTCAGGGATACAGTTAGATAGTTTGACTCACCTTTAATCATGGTCCTCAGTCCCAGCATTTGTGGAGCAGAGGCAGGAAGATCACAAGTTTGAGACCAGTCTGGGCTTCCTTAGCAAGACATTGCCAATAAATAAAAAAGATATGAAGGGGTTGAGAAGAAAGGAAAAGAGAGAAAACATGTTAGTGAGGATGTGAAGAAATTGGAGCACATTTTCTCTGTTGATAGGGATGTAAAATGGTGTAGATGCTATGGAAAACAGAACAGCATATCCTCAGAAAAATTAAAAATAGAATTACCATATGATCTATCTATTTCTGAGTGTATACCCAGAATAACCAGAAATCAGAGTCTCAAGCAGACACTTGTATTTGCATGCTCATAGCAGTATTATTCATAGTACCCAGAAAGTAGATGGAGTCCACATGTCTTCATCCCAAAACATTCACAGTCAAGTGTCAATAGCCAGAAGGTAGGAGTGACCCAGCATCCTACTGAAGCTGAATGCCTCCTTTATTTCTTTTTCTAGGATAAATTTGTTGCAGATATGCTTAACGGTATTGATTCCTTCACCTGATTGACCCCAAAAATGTTTCTCTTGCAGTGTGGGGCGCTGTGGCTACTCCACAGTTCTTCCTTTGGCTCATCTTTCAGCTGATCCAGGGTGCCCTTCTCATGTATGCATGTGAAGGCTACTTATGCTCCCAAAAGGTTGTCCATCTTGCCCCCAGGTCCACTGTCTACACTGATTAAAAAAAAAAAAAAAAAAAAAAAAAACGCTTCTTAGAAGTAGTGTCAGCTAATCAGAGTCACGAAAAAAGAGCAGAAATTTGCCAGGAAAACTGGGGCATTTCAAGTATAAGGAGGAGGAGGAGGAGGAGGAGGAGGAGGAGGAGGAGGAGGAGGAGGAGGAGGAAAAGGAGGAAGAGGAGGAGGAGGAGGAACTGACATAAGTCATTAAATTTTGAAAGTACTCAGAGGCTCTAAAAAGAGCAAGTATTTTTTTTTCCAGAGACAGGATATCCCTATGTAGAGCTGGCTGTTCTGGCTGTTCTGGAGAGAGAGAGAGAGAGAGAGAGAGAGAGAGAGAGAGAGAGAGAGAGAGAGAGAGAGAAGGCTGTCTTGGAACTCACAGAAACTCACCTGCCTCTCCCTCCTGAGTGCTGGAATTAAAGGCATGAACCACCATGGCCAGGCTAGAGCAAGTATTTTAACTGTAGATAAAACAGAAAGGATTGCTTTGATGGGCTTAGATCAAGCCTTCTGAGGTGTTTGGAGTACAGTATCCCTAAGTACCTCATTAGTTTCTTCCTTCGGAGCTCCTACATCTCTGCCTTGGTTCCAGAGTCGGGAGACTGGAGGGAAGAGCCAATTTGGTTCTTAATGACATTAGTGGATCCTGCTCATTTAGACTGTAGATAAATTTTAGAGGCTGTGGTGGACCAAACAAGACAAGATCATACATAGTTACATACATGCATATTTATATGTACATATATGCATCTACAAATGGAATTCTGAGTGGAATGCTGAGAATAGTACATGGGATACAGTGCAATCATGCATCACATGACATTTAAGTCAATTGTGGGTCACATTTACATCAGGGCCCATATATACTTAGCTGAAATATTCCTTCCTCTAATGATGTCATTACCACAGTGACATCACACTCTAAGGCAATGCATTAGTCACCTGTTTGAGGTGTTGCTGGTATGTATAATTAGTGCAACTGTGCCACCAGTCTCATATAATTATATATAGTGCATGATCCTTGACAATTATAATAAATGACTCTGCTATTGGTTGTATTTTTTCAACTGTACTTTTTTAGTCTTAGAGTGTACTCCTATTTATAGAAAGAAAAGAGCTCTGGAAAACAATGTGCTGTATTATCCCTGACATCATTCATCATACCTTGAGCATCATTTTCTCTTATGTTTGACTTAACTGTGTGTTATTTTGGTTCACTGTGGCCTCTAAATGAACAGGATCTAGTGCTAATGTTGTTAGTAAGGGACCACAGTGAGTGACTGGCCTAGAAACAAAATTAAAAATGATTAGGAACCATGAAGTACAAAATCAATGATGGTTATTTCTCTCTAGTCAGGCATGTCTCATTTAGCTCTGATCTTGAAGAAGAATTGCTAAATGTCAAAAGCTGTGAAGTCACTGAAGGTAACCACACAAACATAGCTTCAAGAAGAGCCTACATCAGATGTGGAGTAACTTCTGATGATCTGAGCTGAAAGCCAGGCACTGAGCTGCATCAGCACCAAGACTGTAAGGACAACGCAGTGTGTTTTCAGTGCTAAAAGAAAGGGCAGGCCTGATTTTGACATTGAGTACATTGCAAATACTGGGTGGTTTAAGTGATTCTGGACTCATTATTCCATGAGTTAATGTGAAAACATTTAAGAATTTTGGGAAACTCGAGATAAGCTGCTTGTGAGAGGGAATTCCTTTCCAGAAGAAATCTGCAGCATGGATAAGACCTCCCCATTCTGGAATGGATGCCTGAAATGCTAGGGGTGCAATAGGCTACTCATCTAGGTTTGTGTAAATAATCTGTAATATTCACCTGAGGACAAAATAACGTAAGGGTGCATTTCTCAGCACCTCGCTCCTGTTAAACAACATCTGATGGAGTGTCTGTATATTGAGCTGTTGTCTGGCTGCTGTCATCATTAGTAACTTCCGTGAAACCAAATGGCAGTGAGGGAAGAGGGATTTGGATTCACCTGGAAATGTGAGATACCAGGCAGAATCAGCTAGGGGTTTCCTCTACAGGCCCCATGATCTCCCAGAGACTGTGGGAGGCCTGTGGAGACTGCTGTGGGAGGCCTCCTTCTTGGAGCTACTGTAAGAGACAGACAGTGGTAAAATCGAACCACATTCCATCCAGATTGCTTCTCCTTCTCCTTCCAGACATGTTTGTTTCTTCTTGGGTTGAGACTCAAGATGTGGTTCATCTTTGCTGAGAAGTCCTCCTGGTGAAGCGCTTCACTTTCAGGCCTCCATTGTCTTATCATGCATCCAGGAAGGAGCCTCACCCATGCAGCAGGAAAGAGCCTCAACATGAAGCAGGAAAGAACCTCTTTGTGAGTCTGGCAGCTGAAAGGAGGCTCTTCTCTCTACTGTAGTCTCCCGTGGTTACTCCTCTGGGCCAGAGAGTTTGCCTGAGATTCTCCAAAAAGGATCCTGAAATCCAAGATCCATCTCTCTGTCAAGAAAGTGTCACCCAACCCCCTTCACATTTAAAAGAAAAGCTATCTTTCCCAAGACCATGGAAATAACTGATAGAATTTTGAAAACAAAATTAATTTTCAGTAGCATAGCCTTTTCTTTGGACAATACTCAGGTTAATTTCATGAGAATATTTCCAATAGATAATATTGAACACGACATCTTAACTCCAGCAATTTTGTCACTACATTTCATAAACACAGCAGAAAAGGTGAGTTGTGAAGTTGGTATCCTCACTCTCATTGAGGAAGCAGCAGGAACCATGGTGCTGAGACCCTAGGCCTGTATCATTTCCCACTCACCAGCAAGTGGCGCCATTATCCACCTTGTCCCCGGGAAGTTGTTTTGTTTCGTTTTGTTTTTTTATTCCTGCAGCCACTGACTTCCTCCGTTTGGGGAATTTGACATTGTCCTAGGTGTGGTTGGGTTTTGTTTCTTTTCTTCCTTCTTTATTTAGCAAGGTAGTCTCTGCTTTCTCCTTTTTATCTACCAGTCTCTCAGGTTGCCAAATCTTAATGATTCTGTCTGAAGTGTGTATCTCAAATCCTTCTTCTCCCTTTTTAATTTTAGACTTCTAAAGAATATCAAACACATACATGTAAGAGGCAAACAATTATTAGCTTAAAAAAAAAAAACTGCGGGGCAGTGGTGGCGCACGCCTTTAATCCCAGCACTTGGGAGGCAGAGCCAGGCGGATCTCTGTGAGTTGGAGGCCAGCCTGGGCTACCAAGTGAGTTCCAGGAAAGGCGCAAAGCTACACAGAGAAACCCTGTCTCGAAAAACCAAAAAAAAAAAAAAAAAAAAAAAAAAAACTATGGTGTAAATCCCATCTCATCATCTCATCGTAACCTTCCCCAGCCCTGGTCCTGCCCCCAAGAGAGAGAGATGCTACATAAGCTTCCACATTAATACAAATCTCAACTTGAAGAAGCATGAAGAATAGTTGTTCCTTGACTTACATGCAAGGTTGAAGCCAGGTTAATCCATCATAGCTTGAAAAACGTCTTCAGCCTGAGTACATTTAAAGCACTTAATAAGATGAACTTCAGAACATCTGAATTAGCCTACTGTTGAGTGAAATCATCTAACACAAAGTCTATTTCATAATAATTGCTGCATACCTCCTGTATATGCACAGATGGGTATTTTGTAGACATTATGGCATGTGAAAACAGAAAACAAATTATCCAAGAACATTGATGCCATAGTTCATAGTTGAGTACTCATCACCTATGATGAAGAAATAGAGCTTCAACTTATGGCTGATGCCAAGCATTTCAAGAAATTGTCCTATTCTATATTGGTGGGCCCCAAAAAGGTCAAATTTAAAGTACAGTTTTTATTTAATAAGTATCACTGTCACACAATTGTAAGCCAGAGACAGCAGCCTGGGATTGGAATTGTGCTCTCTAGAGCCATTCACTGCAAAAAGCTCAGTCAGTAGTCATCATAGATAGTAATATAGTCAGAATGAAACCATTTTCAATTCTTTTAGCTATGTCAGCTCGTATTTGTCTTCATAATCTACATAATAAGCTTGTAGTGTTTGCCCAAGTTTTCCAATATAGTTGTGTGCTGATATCCCAATGTAAGGCTATTTGACTTCCTCAAGCTCCCCACAAGCCTTCCCCATGGCTTTTCTTCTTGATCTCTCCGTATAGTTACATTGTAATTTTCTTCGCACCAACAGTCAACATTTATCTTGTCAGAATCCTGTACTCAATATCCATTTCTGAGTCCAACAGTAGTGTACATCACTCTGATTGCTTCCATCTGCAACCTTAGGTTTTTAGCATACTTATCACTGGCCTCCTTGTTTTTTCAATTCTCTTAGTACTCTACTTATCAATAACTGCCTGAATCTTCTCATTTCCACCAGCAGCTTCTCAAATACAGTTTCTGATCATGCCATTATTTTTCTTAAAGATGTACCTCCTCCACCTTTGATACTCCTGCTCTGTAGATCACTTTTTTTCTGAATCAGCTACAAAGCCACTATCCTGAAATTCCCTCACATACATATTCAAACCCAGCCTGAGAATTTCTTTCACTTCTCTCTTGAAGGCATCCTGTCTGTTGTGGTTTTCATGTCTCTGCTGTTGTTGTTGGGTAGAGCATGTTGTCCTAAGTTTTTTGAGACACAATACATTGGAGGTAAGTTTGCTGAAAATACTGTTTATAATGTATCTGTGGTACATATTAATGATTTAGCCAATCATATATTCCTAGGCAGGAAATAATGTTTCTTTATAATGCTGAAAATAGTTCTCCACTAATGTCTGGTTTCCAAAACAGGTGCTGAATATTGAAGCTCTGTAAGTAGCCTGTCTTTTGCCTTTGGAACATATTTGTTTTCTTTTTCCCTAGTGTACTGAAATTTTCTAAGTATGTGTCTTGGTGTGGCCTTTTAATAAGTTTTATTTTGAGGGAATGGTTTTTGTAATTTTAATCTAAATATCAATGGCTGTAGTTTTCCAACAACAGCTATCAGGAATGGGAGAAGGCTCAGCAGGTAAAACAGTTGCAGTGTTAAGCATGAAGACCGGAGTTCAGATCCCCAGAACCCACATAAGAAATTGGGTGGCCATGCTGGCCCCCCTGTAATTCCAGCAGAGATGGAATCCTGAAACTAAGCCAGACAAGTAGCCCAACCAGGGAGTTCTGGACTTAACTTGCCGCAATGAATAAAGTGAAGATCAATTAAGGAAGACAATTGATATCAATTTTGAGACTCCACAACCATGTGTATATGGGCAGGTGCACCCATGCACACACATGGACTAACATACCAGTAAATACACATATACATACAAATGCACATCTTACACACATACACATGTGAAAAACTTGTCAAATATTTCTTTGATAATTCTGTTTTATCCACTTTCTTTGTTCCATCTTGAGTAGTTTCTACTAGTTGGTATTGGAATCTTCCAGTGTACACATCTTTTTCTTATTATTTGTATCTTCCTGTTCTGTTCTCAATGAAATTTCTTTGATTCTTTAAAATTGTCAATTTTAGTTACAGTATGCATTTGTGTGAGTACATTTTAATTCATTTGTTACTTTTTAAGCATTTTTTCTCTGGGGATGTTAATGTTTTCGTTAAAGGAAGTTTCTGTTGCTTTTTTGGAGTTCTTTCTCCTTTTTAAATTTTCGTTTTATTTATTATTGTATGTGCATGATATATATGTTTGAGTGTGGGCACATTCATACGGGAGCCAGAGGACAACCTCCAGGAGTTGCTTCCCTCCTTCCATGATAGATTCTAAGAATTGAACTCAGGATGTCAAACTTTCTCAGCAAGTACTTTTACCCACTGAGCCATTTTGCTGGTCCTTACTCGTTTGTGTTGTAAGCTTTTCTAGGATATCTAGCTTCCTTGTTTTCAACTTGTTTTTAGCCGGGCGGTGGTGGCGCACGCCTTTAATCCCAGCACTCGGGAGGCAGAGCCAGGCGGATCTCTGTGAGTTCGAGGCCAGCCTGGGCTACCAAGTGAGTTCCAGGAGAGGCACAAAGCTACACAGAGAAACCCTGTCTCGAAAAACCAAAAAAAAAAAAAAAAGAATCAACTTGTTTTTAAGAATGAGACCCTAAAGGACTGAGGTGAAGCCTCTTGTGATTGGGTGAGGCTTGATGACTTCTACAGTCCATCTAACTTAACTTAACTTCTACTCACATCTAACTTAAGACTGATGACCTTACTGAGTTTTATGTGCATGAGCATGCATATTTCTTCCTCTACAGAAAGGTGATTGAAATTCCCAGAGATGCTCCAATGTCTTCTGTTAGGTTTAAGAGCACAAACAAATGTCCTGAGGACACAGAAAGGGTATCCAGTGCCTCCTAACTCTTCTCTTATAATCCACACTTCACTTCTAACCAGGTATGACTGTATCCTACCCACACAAGCAGAACTGGATCTTTCCCACTTTGTTTAAACCACCCTTTCCCTGTCTTATTTACCTCTCTACTCACAAACCATTTTTGCAATAAGTATCTACTGAAAAGCTATCATGTGCCAGGATCATACCAAGTCTTCATGAATACAAGATGAAAATAGTGTCTGCATACTAGAAACCTCAATCCTCCATTCGATCTTGTGGAATGAATGGATGAACTGATACATGAATGACAGCTATTCCTTCTACATGGCATAAGCTTCCCATACTCATGCCTGTCTGCTAAAATTCTACTCATTTATAGTCAACCTCAAGCCCAAATCTCCTTTAACTCATGATGAAATTAGTTTAGTCATCTCCTCCCCCACTCTCTTAGTCACCTTCTTTATGCTGGTAGTTAAATACTAAATCTAGATTACTTTGAATATGCTTATAGGTATGCTGTCTACGTCTCCCTCACCTGATGGAGAACTCCTGAGTGGCAGGAACTACGATGATATCTCATGATATATAAAAAAAAACCATACAGTTAGAATAAAGCAAGAACCCATTTAAAATGTGGTGAAAGTAAGTTTCTTTGTTACCAAATTCAAGGGAGAAATGTTCGGTTGGTTATATAAGTGAGACTGAGTTGCTTTATTCTTTCTCTTGACATTCAAACATTTATTAACCTACTTCGGGCAAGGCCCTGTGCCATATGCTGCAGTTACAAAGATGAAGAAGGCCCAGGCATGTCCTGAAGTGGCTCACAGTCAAGCAAGCGAGGATGCAGGAGGCAAACAACTACAAAAGCATGTGTTCGGCCATTAACTGTACTGGGACCAGGGTGACAAAAGCTTAGGATCCTGTCTAAGAAAGAAAGATGTTATAGCTTGTCAGAAAGAGGTTATATCCAGCTAAGATATGAGGGATGAAAGCAAGAAATGGTCCCAAAAGAAAAAAGAATATAAAGGAAAACTTAATAGATTTTTGTTTCATTTTTGCCTTTATTGGAGAAGAAAACCCAGAAATATTTTTGAAGTATTTTTCTTCCAATATTCAAATATTTATTGCAGATTATGGTACCAGGCTAAGTAGATAGTTTTAGTATGGGTTGTCTAAAAAGTAGATAAAGGGGCAGAACATTTCAAATTGAAAAAGGATTTTATGCAAAATTGCTATAATATAGTCCAGATACATTTTAATGGCCTCTAAATTCAAAGAAAAAGCTTAGAGAAGAACACATATAGATAACATATCCATTAGTCAGTTTCTCTGGAGCATCAACCGTCCCAGGGAACATTTGGCAGGGGCAGCACTGCAATCAGTTACTGTTTGGATTTTCTGATGAGAGTCGGAAATGCTATTATTCTGAATTGTTGATTAAAGGGAGATTCGCATGCTTTACATACCAGATGTGGAGGAGGTGAGGCCAGCTGCCTACGCTGAATGATGAAGGACCTGATTTATATTCTCTCTCAGAAACAGGGCCATGTACTTCTCAAAGTGGCTGAGGAAGGAGAGTGAGGAGAGTGGGGGGGGGGGGGTCATGGGCAGCACACACGCATTTAATACTTAATTCATGCCAGGCACCAATCTAGACACTGTACAGCATCTACTTTGCTTTTTGTCTTATGTGGATGCCTGGTGAGACAGAAAATATTTTTTATGCTCTAGCAGTTACTTAGATTTATTTATTTTAACAGGGATGATGCCAGCCAGTTCTCAGTGGAAACGCAATAGTCACCTTGGAACACACTTTCTGTTTAGGGAAGAGTTATTTGAGTAGCCTCTCGTGTTTATGTTAAATGTAAGACAAGCTGGTGTTCTCTCCCTGAGGAATGTTATGTAACAGCACCTGCTTGGTGCGTGGCCATGTGTTCTCTCCTAATTTCTTGGAGTTTCTGGAGCTCAGAAGTGGAAAGGAACTAAGCACATTTGAATTACACCAGGAAGCAAAGTGGTGGGAACCAAATCCCTGTATTTTGGCTCCAGCTTTATTAGGACTTCTTTGAAGAGATGTTCCCTCAACTTAAAGGCCCACTCCACAAACCTGGCTTCTCTATAGGATCTCTAGATGATGGCAATCATATAACAGGTGCTTGGTAAATATTTGTCAAATGACTTTTAGCCCTTAATTTCTCAGTCTATGCCTCTGCTCCCCAATTTGCGTATTAGAGTGCAATTATTCCTTTTTATTAATTCTCCCTTCATTAATCTTCCCAAAATAACTATCAAAAAGCTTGAACAGATGTCAGTCTCTTCATCCATTAACATTCAACTGAAAACTACTCAAACAATGTCCTCAAATAGAAAATGATGTCCGTCTCTTCATTATAACCAAACACTGTAAAACTCAGTCATCTAATATTTACACCAAGTAGTTTAATAAGCCAAACAGAAGGAATAGATTTTTTAAATGGTAGTTTTGAAATTTCACTATTGGAATCATGTCTACTATCAGTAGATCCTTTTTCTGGTTTTTAGTATTAGATATCTTTATAGTAATCTATTATAAATTTGTTATTTAGGGATGGTATGATGTTTGTAAAAATGTTTAAACTGAAGTTTTTAACTTGGGATTTAGCTGACTTCTATTCAAAGTATTTAAAATAAATATACCATCATTGGTTTGATGGTTTTGGTAGTTTCTATTAACCCAAGAGAAAGTTAGACAGAATTGATTTTATACTGTCAATAATATGTGTAACTATGATTTGAAATAAATGTTTCAGTTCAACTCAAAAGACATTCATTATCAATTTTGTGCCAGGCATCGCGATACAAGCAAGAAATACAAAGATGTGGCACATGATCCCTCCCCTAAGAAGGCAATATTCTACCAGAGAGAAACAGGTGACTAAGGAGTCAGATTTGGAGCCAGATTTAAAGGGCTGATCTTTCATAGGGTCATGGTAATGCCCATTCACTATAATAAATGAGAGTAAAAGGTATTAATTCTATAAGTATAGGTGGTTTCTCTTCAGAAGTATAAAATGGTTCATTCCATATTTTCCTTTTTTTTTCTTTTGCTTTGGTTTTTGTTTTTTGAGACAGGGTTTCTATGTGTAACAGTCTGGGCTGTCCTAGAACTCATTTTGTAGATCAGGCTGGCCTTGAATTCAGAGAGATCCTCCTGCTTCTGCCTCTCAAGTTATGGGATTAAAAGGTGTGCACCTCCACCACCTGGATCCATCCATATCATTCTTTTTTCTGATACCATTTTTATTAAGAAATGTTTTATTCATTTCTCCATATTATTCTTAATCCACTTGATCCCTCTACTACTATTATATATATATGTGTGTGTGTGTGTGTGTGTGTGTGTGTGTGTGTGTGTGTGTGTGTGTGTGTGTGGTCATATTTAGGACAATAATATTTGGTTTAAAATGAGCTTCAGAAATCATTGGTGACTCTGTCTCATTTAGGACATCTGTCTGAAGGACTGAAATAAACAGTCAAGGGTAGACAATTAATGACCAATAATTTTTGACTTCTTGGTTAAGACATAAGTAAAATTTCATCTCTAGTTGTCTTAGAGACTATCAAAAATATTTTAAAATGTTATGATATCTTAGCTGTGTTTTCATCTTTTAGTCTTTGGAAGAGTAACCAATGAAGAAAAACCCTATGACCATATACAGTAAAAATTATGTAATTCTGTCTGGAAACTCCTCTACACTACTATGTCAAGCAAAATATCTCTAAAAGTATGAAGTTTGGGGAGTATTTTCATTTTTCTGCTATTATGACTTTTTAAGTATGTTCCAGGAACACTGGGCTAAGCCTTTCACCTGCATTATGCCAATTATGCTCAGGACAATTGTATAAAGAAGCAGTAGAGCCACCAGGATATAAGGTTTCTATAGACAGAGATTTTCTTCTCTCCTTACTTGTTTTCTCCCCACATAGTGCAGAATGAAGCCTAGCATTACACCACTGCTTATAGTATTTGTGGACTAAATCAAAGGACGGTCAACCAGATGTCAAAATCACACAGCTAACAAAGGGTAACTTAGGACTTAACTCAGATGTGTCTGTTTCTAACCCCTAAGCTCTATTTTCTGCTCAGGCTTGAAGTTGCATTTTTCAGTCAGCTGTGAAGAGAGGAAAGATCAGGAAGTCCCAGGGGCTTGGAGTGAAAACTGGCCCAGCTAGTCTTTATAAGAAACAAGACTATGAGTTGAGGATCAGTCCTGTTGTAAAGATGACTAGAGGCTAATTAGTCTACAGATTCCCTCAAATTTGGAGACTTTAGAGATACATTGCAAAAGCTAAAGAGATCTGTATGTAATGCATTTAAATGGTCCTTGAAATTTAGTAATCACTAGGCACTTTATACTCTATGGATTCAGGAGCTGTGGAAGTAGCTGTAAATTACACAGAACATATTAATGGCTATAATCCTAAAATCCTGAAAGAAAATTATGGTAAGGCTTGAGAGTGAATTTAAATGAGAAAACCAATGTCCAGCACAACCGTTGTATCATACCAGATAAAATCATTTCAATTACATAATAAGCCCCTCTCTTGTCCTCCTATTTTAATACAGCAAAGATATTGAGTTTTTTTTCAGTTCTAAGCTGAGTCCTTTGCAAATCTTAACTTATTTAACCTTCTTAACCTTTGAGGTGTATGGTGTTGTGTTTCCACACAGCCTGCTGGTAATCAGTCAATCGATTATTTGAGAGGAAATGAAAACACAAACAGCTCAGAATTGTCCAGAATCACCCAGCTCCTAAATGCAGAGGCTGGATTAAATCCAGGAAATATGGCTTTAGGTCTTTACTCCTTGTCCATACACTAGAAAAGGGAGTGGTGTAGTCAGTCTTGTGAACATTAAAAAAGCAAATAAACAAAGGACAGCAACAGAAAACAGCATAGCTCTCACCTACAGTTTTATTCTGAAGCCAAATATTAGTGACTATGGCTCAGGAATACAAATTTAGGTTACCACAAATTCCATGTTCCAATGATATAAAATTCCCACGAAATATTCTGAGTAACAGAACAAAGAAAGTCATAGATTGAAACACTTGTCAAAAACGTCGGTGGATACTTCAAGTATGTGGGTAACAGTAAAATCAGAGAATCCTCTGCTATAAGCCTCAAATGTTATCTGATAGCATTCTTAGCTTTTGAGTTTGTGAAGCTAGAGTCTTTTTATGCATTACAAAAGTACTTACAATGTTATGGTCATATATACATATACACATCATATATGATGTTAGGTCATATACACAGATGGACAATAAAGGAATATCCAAAGCAGTCTAAGATAGTCCAAAGTAATTAGATTATTAACCTGAAGCATCCCAACCTCTCTACAAGCACTGAATTTCTAACTAGTAAACCAGACTTTGAAGAATGTTCAATGCAAAATGATCTCTTCTGGGAAATGTAATTCACCAGTCTAACTCCTATGCCTTCTGGAAACCTTAAATAGCTCTCTATATAGCTCTACATGAAGAGTGTGTGGCAATCTTTACAATTTTGTAAATTACAAATTCTTCACATTTGTAATGTTTTCGAACTTTGTACCTCTAAATACTTTAAATATCTTTATTAGACCAAGAAGAAAGCATAAACTTAGTGATCCAAATTTACTCCCACCTTAATAAGCTGAAATCAAAGAGAAAATTAAATAAGTAAATAGAAGAAAATTATCACAAGAAATCAATTATATAAAGATGGTCAAGCAGATAAGAATCACACAAATATTGTCTATTTGAAAATATTAATGAAATTGATAATCCCCATCACCACCTGTACTGATTGGCAAGGTTAAACAACGTGAATTAGATTTTTTTCTCTGTTTTTCTCATCAAAAGACAAAGCCTGCACTAGCCTCCCTTAATCAAGGCTGGCTTTGATGATTTGCTCGAAACTAATAGAATTTGGTGGATGTAGCACTTATTTACTTTCCAAACTATATCAGAACAGGGAAATTAACTTCCACCTGATTTCTCTTGAGATTCCTGCCCTGGAGGAAGACAGCTGATGAGCGACCTATCAGCCCATAGTCAGCATCAACAGCCAACCTTGTGAGGAAGCCATCTTGGATGTCCAGCCTAGAGACTGACATGACCAAACCCCTCTGACAGCTAAATACAGCTGCACTGAGGATTCCAGTGGTTCAGCTGAACTGTTTTAAAACATCTGAGCCACAAACTAAATTGGTGGTTTGCAGCTGCTAGCATTAAGGTTAGTTTGCTAGGTGACAATAGCAATTCAAATATTGATAGAGAATTAGAGGAGAAAATTTAAATTTCTAATCTCAGAAAAGAATGAGAGGATTTCACTATATATATCACATATGTGAAAGGGAAAATTTATCAATAAAATGAACAAAATCATGCCAAAATGTTTGGCAATTAACATGGAAAAATTACTAAAATGTGCACAAGACATAAAAAAAACATTTTTTGTGTGTTTTATTAATTAATTAATTAATTTTACACCCTGACCACAGTCTCCAAAAGAGGGAGGCCATAAAAAAATCTTAATAGCTATAATTCTACATGATAAGTGAGATAACTCAAATCTACGCTCAAAAATCTCCCCATGAAGGAAACTGTAGTACCAATAGTTCAATGACAAATTATGTCAAAGATTTAGGCAAAAATGATACTAACATTATATAAACTTGGGAAAATAGAGGTTGGGACTATCTTCCAAATTCATTATAGGAAGCAGCACAAACCTAATACTGAAGAAGATAGATAGATAGATAGATAGATAGATAGATAGATAGACAGACAGATAGATAGATAGAATATAGATATAGATAGACATAAATACAGATAGATGTGTGTGTGTGCATAAAGCCTGGGACTAGAAATAGTTTACTTCCTTAAAGTTGTTGGAATTAAGGACCCATAGCCCCCCATACGACAAACTGTTGACAATGACGTGGTTACCCTCCAGAACTTGGTGGTAATAACCTCTTGCTGAAGATATCTCAAACTTGAGTCATAGAACACAGTGAAATTAAGCTGCTGGCAATCTGGAATTTTTGCCACTACTAGTTGGCTTTCACAGTGCTCAAAGACTCTATATACACTACTAAAGAAGAAAAGTGGGCATCAGTCTTACCTATCAAGGAACCCTGTGAGCTCCAGTAATTACAGGCCTGGCAGGACACGCCTACTGATACAGTAGTGGCATGAACATCATGAGAGTAACCAACTATTTTTCACTTGGATTTAAGTTCCACTCCACAAGATGAAACTCATAGCTGACATCATTATCAAGACAAGAATCTATGGCTAGACAGGTCATAGGCCTAGAGCAAAACTCCTACTATTACTGTTGAATGGATATAGTGTTAAACTGACTCCTAATGACTTATTGTACATAGATTAAGGCATCTCTCAACCCTCATCAGAGAAGTTTCTTTCTATTTATAGCAGAGAGTGACTATCACAGAGACCTATAACTTTTCAAGGTGCAGAGAGTAAGTGAACTTCAAATGCTCAGCTCTAAATATAGCAATTATATCACAGTCACTCCTCGAGGCTCAGGGATAATTGTGGAAGATAGGGTGAAAAGAATGTAAGAGCCAGGAGCAATGGATGGCTACAAGAAAATGATGTCTTTTAAATACAGGAGGACTTTTGCACATATGAACTCATAGCATTTGTGACAGCATGCACAAGACCAGTGAAAGCCAAACTAGATCAAATTCCAGCACGGAGAAGAGGGTGAACATGAAATCCCACCCGTCACTCAGGAACTATCTGCCATTGCTAGCTGCTTGAAGAAGGCAGGTCCATTTTCTCTAAGAATGTAGCACTTCGTAAACTCACCACTCCAGTAGAAGGCCATACATCCAAGAATATTTGGGCATCCCAAACTGATCATGATGGGTTCAAATTTTTAAAAATGGATGCAAAGTTGGGTAGGTAGGGAAGAGTGTATGGAAAGCACTTGGAGAAAATGGGGTGAATATGATCAAAACATATTGTATGAAATTCCAAAAGAACTAATAAAAATACTTTCTAAAAAGAGCCTGACCAACACATTACATTATAGGAAAATAAAACTTCAGACTACCTACCAGTTTCCTGTGAAGATGGGTGCAAATATCATTAACAAAATTTGGAAAATAGTATCTAAATATCTAGATGATAGTAAAGATACTGTATCTTTACTTTCTGAAAGTTTCTTTTTAATAAATACATATCCATGTGTTTTACAAAATGTTAGAGCATGGTTTTGGCAAACACTTTTTAAAATCCCTCAGGAATTTAACTTCCCAAAGATGAGATAAAATTGCCAACTTGACAACTTGATAGGACCTCAAGTGAAATTAAGTGACGCCTCTCTGTGTGCCTGTGTAGGAATTTTCAGAAAGAATTAAGTGGAGGGAGAAGACCTTCCCTCAAAGTGAATGATATCTTCTGATGAATGGTCCAGATAGATAATGCAACTTTACATGAATTTATCACAGAACATAGAGTTAGTTCAACATTTAAATGCAAATCAAGTTCATTATATAAAAATTAACTGAATTACTGTAAAGTTGACATGAGCAACTGGAATAAAAGAAACTTAAAACTATCACTTGCCAAAATATTAAACATCCAGAACTCTAATGAAAAGTGCCTATGCTGAGAACTATAAAACATTGTGAAGAGAAATTGAAAGACTTAAAGAAATGGAAATACATATTATGTTCATGTTGCAAGACCTAATATTATTAAAATATCCATTCTTCCCAAATAATCTAGAGATTCAATGAAAACATAATCAAAATGTCAGTGTTTTCAAAAGAGAAAACTAGGTTTTAATGAAGAATGAAAAGGATTTAGAATAATTAAAACGATTTTTGTGAGTAGTAATGTGTGTGTTCATGTCTGTGTCCATGTGTGTTCATGTATGTGCATGTGCATGTATTTGTTCATGTGTGTATGTATATGAGTTCGTGTGTGTGTGTGTGTGTGTGTGTGTGTGTGTGTGTGTGTGTGTGTGTGTACCAGAGGACAACCTCAGATGTCATTCTTTCTCAGGTACCATCCACCTTGTTTTATGAGACAAAGTCTCACAGAATAGGTTCCTATCCCCACACCATGACAGGCTTTAGTAATTCTTAGAGGAAAATTTGTTCCATTTTTCCCCTATCTTGGTGATTATAGCATCTTTTTAACATCATGTGCATCTGTTTTTCCTGCTTAGTAGGTCTGGGGCAGGGCCTGAGATTCTAGGAGTTTGTTGTTTCGTTTGGAGTTTGGGAGTTGTTTGTTTGTTTGTTTGTTTGTTTTGAGGCAGGGTTTCACTGTGTAACCTTGGATGGCCTGGAACCCATATGTAAACCAGACTGGCTTCAAATTTACAAAGATCCTTCTGCCTCAGTCTCCTGCACACTGGCATTAAGGACATGTGCCACCACAGCTGGATCTAAGATTTTGCATTTTTAAGAAATTCTTAGGTGATGCCAAAACTGTTTGACAATGCCTTGAATAGAGGGCTCCTTTATGACGTGATAGCAGGATAATGAATTATTCTCTTCTTCTCCTTGTAGGTGTGAATAAGTTAGCGAGGAATGTGGCATCAGAGAAAGTTGAGGAAAAATAAGAGAAAAGCAGCTATGGGTCTCCTCTCCATCTCCAGGCTTGCCCTTCTTACTTCCCACTTATTACAAATGGCTCTCTTTCTGAAGCACTATATACACTCACCCCCTTGACACCTGTCTTCCAAAGATATGTCGGAGGGTACAAAAGGCAGGATTACTCATATGGTCATGATTCTTCTGAGTCCCACATTGCAGGTGGAACAACTGAGGCCTGAGGGGACATCTCAGAGTATCCTTCTGAACACTAAACTAATGCAACACAAAGCACCACCAGTGGTAAACGAGACTGCATACTACTAGAATATAGGTGTGTTGGTGGGGTTTTCTTAGTGTTTATGCATTAGAATTCGAAGTGGTTCTTTTATCTATATAGTTCTTGGATGAACTCAGAGTAATCTGTCATTCTGAAAGGGCTCCCAGCTCAGCAAGTCATTTCCTTCTCTCCCTCATCTTCCAGGTTATCTTCTCTCACTAATGTTACTGTTTTAATTCAACAAACATTTGTTGAGCACTCATTAGCCAGGCTTTGTGTAGTCATTGTTGAATATCAAGAATAAGAAGCTCATTTCTTATGCTGGAAGAGACAGACATGCAAAAAAATCAAAACTATGAGCTTTAGGAAGAGGATATTTATCATGTAGTTACTACATGCTGGAAACTGTACAGTCTTCTTCAACATATAGGAAAGCACAGAGTGCTTGACTCTACCAGGGAGAAAGGAATTGCTCCCAAGCAATCTCCTCTGAAGTCAGCCTTGAGAAATGAGTGGAGTTCGTGGACAGAAAAAGCACAGATCATCCATGCGTTCTGGACAGGAGGAAGACAGCTTGAGCAATGGTGTCAGATGACATGATGTGAATGGGGCTTTGAGTGGCTCTGGGGGAAAGGAGTCTGAACTGCATTGAGGAGCTTCCCTTCCCAGCTGCAGCCTTTCCAGTTGCTTCGGTGTCTTTGTATGCATTGTCTTACGTGATCTGAGCAGTCTGACATTCCCTTCTCAGCCAGAGCACTAATTACCTGTCAGCTAAAATGAGAGAGGCTTTGGACACACCTAGGAAGAGCTGGAAGGGATGTTAATCAAAGCCATTCTGAGAAAGTGATTAAAATTCCCAATGTGTTCTACAAGCCTTCTGCTTCTCCTGAATTTTCAGTGCAATTATTATCTCATTCTTTGGGAGCAGTCAGCTCTCCAGAGAGGTATCCTGAGCAGCCCTGACATTTCAGAATCAGAGCATGAGCTCCCAGCTGGCTGAGGAACCTGACAGCTCCCTCTGAATCTCCAGCAGCGACCTGGCTGCTGCCCTGCGGTGGCCTCTGTTTTGGACCTGATTTTCCTGCATTTCTCTGCTGGAACTCTCAACACTGCTGTTGTGGCACATACCCACACTGGCTCCAAGTCCCCTGGCTACAGAAATGAGAGCCAAGGAGCGTAGAATGCTCAGGAACAGATGTTCAAACATAATACTTTCCAAACTTCTGTGTGCATTTTATGCCCTCCAGAGGCTTGTTAAGAATGCAGGTGGTTGCTTCCCAACATAAATAATCAGGATTCAGGGACTCTAAAGTCAGCTCTGAAATCTCCACTCCTTTGGAGAGAGGGTCAAGATAGGATCTCATTCTGTAACATAGACTTGCCTGGAATGCATCCTGTCTCCCAGGCTACCTTAGCACTCAGGACAACCCTCCTATCTCAGCTGTCATTATAGATGTAAGCCTCCATGTCTGACTGAAAATCCACTTTTTAAAAGAGTCGATATTTTAAGAATAGAAACCAAGAATTTAGGTTCTGAAATCTCTGTGATCAGAGCATCCTCGCACACAGACCTGAGCTCATCAGTGTCTGATGAGACATGAAGGTGAAGTCGAATGGCACAGATTAAACTCCATAAAGCACCTCAAGCCACATCAATAGAGTTCATTACTATTCTTCCAGTCCTATTTGGATGACACACCCACAAAGGCTCTACTCTTTCCAGAGACACTGAGGACCTCTGTCTCACAGCTTGCCAACTCTGGGGACAATGCAGCCCCAAGGAGGGTTTTTCCACATGGCTCCAAGGTCACTACCTTCCCTGCAGCAGCCTCTCTAACCCTGCCTCGCATGCCTGAGCAAAGAAATCTTTGAAAACCACTTCCAGCCTGGCTAATGATGTAGTTCTTCAAAAGGTGTCACCAGGATGAAAAACAGCTCAAAATGGTGAGTCCTCCTTATTTTACCAGCACAGCCGGTGGGAAGTTCCTGCCAAGCAAGATCAAACTTCTTGGGAATGTTTTGAAAAGCTGATGGAAACAAGGGTCCCTGTCACACTTCTGTCACACTCCACCCAGCTTGTGGGAAAGCTCTTTTGGAAGATGTAGTCAGTCTCCGAAACTCACAGAAGTGATGCCTCCTGGTGCACTGTCCTTTCCATTGCAAGCTGAAAATACACCCTCTTGTTTCTAAGGCAGAAAGGGAAAGGTTAGAGAAGCATCCAGGCTTTCCCTAAAATAACTGTAGCAGCTTGAAGGTGCTATCTAAAAAGATGGCTCCCCAAGCATCCCCTGTCCAGACCTGCCAGAAGCCTGAGCTGGGCACTGTTTAATCTCCTCCACGCATTCCTTGGCTTCTGTGTAGTGGTCCAGGTGCCCTCTGTCTGTGGAAAGCTGAGCCATCTGTCAGGCATCTCTCTCCTGCTCCCCAGGCTTTCCTTTCACCTACACATCTTGATTAGCAGATGATGGTTCTACTCTGACGTTTGTTTTATCCTTTGACAGATTTTCAGCTAAATAGCAAGAGGACAAGGGATTCTTCACAGCTTCCTTTCTCCTTCACAGAGCTAAATCAACTTTCCTTGGCTCCCCTTTCCAATATGCCCAGGAATGGCACTGTAGGTTCATAAAGGAGGGAAATAATAAATAGTCAAGGCCAGGTCTTCCTTGCTCTGTATGATGCAGAAAATACTGGTTTATTTCTCCAAGTATCACCAGGTTGACACTAAGTGGCAGACTAAAATAGACAGGGGATTTATCCTACAGCTCAAAGCAAATACTGAAGTCAGAAGGGAGGTTGTTTTCTTGGAAACAAAAAAAGCAGATTGAATCACATGGCCATCTCTAATTCCCTAGTCTTCCCCTGAATCACCTCTCATCCCCTGTCTGCATTGTCCTGGAGTTTAGTTAAGGTCTCAGGAGAGAAAATAAGATACAGAATTCAGAGATGAGAACAGAAGTGGGGACTAGAGTGGGAAGGTACACATCCTTCCTCAGATCACTCAGCCCAATGAACCACTTAGAGACTCAATACTAGGATCCATTTGCCTGATGAGTCAGTCACACGCAAAAAGAAAGTGTGATGCAGTAAGAGCCAGAAATGCGAAGTGTGCTCACTCCCTCCTCACTTCCCTCACATTCTACATTCAACCCATCATTAATCTTACAGTCTGACTCTCATGAATATGTCAAACCCACCTGCTTTTCTCAATTCCATGGCTCATAGTTCCTCATACTATTTGCTTTTGCCTAAGTGAAAATAGCCATAGACCCCCAGCTGGACTATCCATCCCTTCCTTCTGCTCCCCACAAAGTACCTTAAGAGGCCTTTCAAGGGTACAGAATTCATGTTATTTCTCTGATAAACATCTTTCAAGATCTGCATCTCTCCCCTTGTGAAGGCCCTGCTTTTCTATTCGAAGCCGAAGGCCATGTATGATCTGGTCCCTATTTATTTCTCCAGCTACAACTCTTATGACTTTCTGCCTCAAATATTGGGCTCCAGAAAACTATACATCTCTTCTTACAAGTAGGCATTTCATTTGTGGGCCACTCTGCATGTTTTCTCTGCTTGAATCATCTGACATTTCCAATCACCCTTGATTCCTTCCTGAACTCTGAATCTCCACTATAACTACACTTCCTCTAAACTACCTTTTCTAACCCTCAAAATGGTGTGTCCTGGATTCTCCTCTGTGTACCCCCAGAAACTTATACATCCTACTTCTGGTTCGTATGATCCAAGAGTGCAGGAGCCATGGCAACTAGGAGACTTAGCCTGCCTGGCCTTGGATCAGAGAACAAAGAAAATTGAATATGGATTTTGTTTGTCTGTTTTTGCTTAAGCAACAAGAGAGTTATATTCTCACACTTCTGCAGATCAAAGCCCAAGATCAAGATAGCAGTAGGTTTTCTTTCTCCTAAATCTTTGTCTCTGACCACTTTCTTACTGTGTTTTTATGTACTCTTTGCTCTGGATGTGAGAATCCCTGGTATCTCTCAGTATATTCAAATTTTATATTTTCAAAATTTTTAATTGACACAGTCATTATACATATTTGTGGTCTGTGGCACAGTGTAATTCAATACAAATTGCAGGATATAGCAGTCAAATTTGGGTAATCAGAATATATCATATCATCTCAAATATTTATCATTTCTTCAAGTTGGAAATATTCAAAATTCTATCTTCTAGTTATTGAACATAATAGATCACTGTTACTAATAGTTCCCATACTTGCTCTGTGTACAAAACTAGAAGTAAATCTGTGTATCCTCGGCTAGCCTAGAATGCACTATGTAGACCAAGCTGTTGTGGGGTATTTGTACACTGTGAAGAGATATTGCTGTGATTGCTGTAATAAAAAGTTGAACGGCCTTTTTATTTATGGCTAGGCAGGAGAGATAGGCAGCACTTCTGGGCAGGAAGAGGAAGAGGAGAATCGAGGCACTGGAGAGACACGAGGAGACACGGAGGAAACAGGATGGGCAGTACTTGACAGAACATATATTAATAGAAATGGGCTAATTATAAGAGCTAGTTAAAAACAAGCCTAAGCTAAGGCCAAGCTTTCATAATTAATAAGAAGTCTTCATGTCATTACTTTGTATCTGGCTGGTGGGACAGAAAAAGACTTGTTACACCAAGCTAGCTTCAAATTCATAGGTGATCAATCCCAAATGCTGAGGTTAAAGGTATATGCCACCATGCCTTGCCTAGCTATATATATATATATATATATATATATATATATATATATATATATATATATGTGTGTGTGTGTGTCTGTGTCTGTGTCTGTGTCTGTGTCTGTGTCTGTGTGTATTTTACCTATTGGCTAATACTTGCCTGTCCATCCCCTTCATATACCAATCTCTGTTAAACCACTATTCTACCTCTCCACTTCTGTGATAATTAACTATTTTTACTTCCATGTGTGAATGAGAACTTTTGATATTTGTTGTTCTCTACCTGGCTCAATAAGGATTTTTTTAGATAAATGAATGCCTGTATCTTCCTTTTTTCATATTAAATGCTTAAAACACTTTAAATGTGCTTTACTTTTGTCTTATAACCACGAAATTGTTTCTCTTAGTTCATGAGATTAAGGTGAAACTGGTATCTATTCCTTTTCCTTCTTTTAATCTTCAAACTCTACCTGTCATCTCTCTCTCTCTCTCTCTCTCTCTCTCTCTCTCTCTCTCTCTCTCCCTCATTGCATTTTGGTGGAAAGACAACATATTCCTTGAGCTAGACCCAGTCCAATTCAATCTCTGAAAGTGATATACAATATCTCAAAACTACAGCAGTCTTGTCTACAATACTTGCTTGGCTGTCAGTCAAGTACTTCCTTATGATAAATCTCTTGTCTTAAACTGTCCTAATCATGACTCAACATTTCACAGTTTTATCAAACATCTTCTAGCAACACTGTGAAGTATCGTTAGGACCAAGTCATTTTGGAGTCCTGTCATAGAAGAAAGGAGTATTTCTTTTCTACAAGAAATCAAGTCTACCTATAAAGGGAAATTTTGTCATTAAATATTGAATGGATAAGTAAGTGGTACACAATATAACTTAGGCCTGTCTATTTATGGTTAGTGCTGAAGCCCACTGCAATAGTCCTAAATGTAAGAAAGGCCAAGGTAGTAGCTAAAAGATTTGAAGAACTTGTAAGCTGGAAGGGCTTTAAGGCAAGAGATGAGGTTTTTCTAGAATAAATGGTACTGGGCAGCAGAAAACTGAATGATTCAGTTACTTCTGTTAGTTCCCATGGAAGAAAAAGCATGTTTATTACTGGGGTGGAATGGTTCCTATCAAGAAACCTCATTTAAAAGTCTTCAATCTCCACAGATCCCAGGAGAACAGTCAAGACACATCAGACTTACTTCAACAGTGACTTGACAGCTGCTGAGCAATGGAAGGAACTCTGGGTTGAGAAGTCAAAGGACTTAAAATGCCTTTCAAGAGAAGCTGTAAATTACTGTTTTGTTGGCTAAACACTTAACGTCTCTCAGCCCCACTTTATTGCATATTTATAAATAATCCCCTGCTTGGCACAACTACTTACATCCATGTTGCTGTGGTCAAAGCATTGGAAAGGATGACACTTCAGAAGAGCTGAAAGATAAATCAGGAATGCAAAATGTTTACATTGTTATTTCTTGGTAGCTTTCTTGGCCTTGGGCTTCTTTTTTTTTAATTTTTATTTTGCAATACAATTCAGTTCTACATATCAGCCACAGATTCCCTTGTTCTTCCCCCTCCCGCCCCCCTCACCTTTCCCCCAGTCCGCCCCCCCATTCCAATCTCCTCCAGGGCAAAGCCTTCCCCACAGACTGAGAGCAACCTGGTGGACTCAGTCCAGGTAGGTCCAGTCCCCTCCTCCCAGGCCGAGCCAAGGGACCCTGCATAGGCCCCAGGTTTCAAACAGCCGACTCATGCAACGAGCACAGGACCCGGTGCCACTGCCTGGATGCCTCCCAAACAGATCAGGCCAATCAACTGTCTCACCCACTCAGAGGGCCTGATCCAGTTGGTGACCCCTCAGCCATTGGTTCATATTTCATGTGTTTCGGTTCGTTTGGCTATTTGTCTCTGTGCTTTATCCAACCTTGATCTCAACAATTCTCGCTCATATAAACCCTCCTCATTCTCGCTAATTGGACTCCCAGAGATCCACCCGGGACCTAGTCATGAATCTCTGCATCCAGATCCCTCAGTAGTTGGATGAGGTTTCTAGCACGACAATTAGGGTGTTTGGCCATCCCATCACCAGAGTAGGTCAGTTCGGACTGTCTCTCGACCATTGCCAGCAGTCTGTTGTGGGGGTATCTTTGTGGATTTCTGTGGGCCTCTCTAGCACTTTGTTTCTTCCTATTCTCATGTGGTCTTCATTTACCATGGTCTCCTATTCCTTGTTCTCCCTCTCTGTTGTTGATCCAGCTGAGATCTCCCACTCACCCAAGCTCTCTTTCCCTCAACCCTTGCCCTTCACTACCCCCACTCATGTCCAGGCTGTTCATGTAGATCTCATTCCATTTCTCTGTCATTGGGCGATCTCTGTGTCTTTCTTGGGGTCCTGTTTTCCAGGTAACCTCCCTGGTGATGTGAGTAGCAGTCCAGTCATCCTTGTTCCACATCTAGTATCCTGCTATGAGTGAGTACATACCATGTTTGTCTTTCTGAGTCTGGGATACCTCACTCAGGATGATTTTTTTCTAGATCCATCCATTTGTCTGCAAACCTCATGATGTCATTGTTTTTCTCTGCTGAGTAGTATTCCATTGTGTATATGTACCACATTTTTTTTATCCATTCTTCAGTTGAAGGGCATCTAGGTTGTTTCCATGTTCTGGCTATTACAAACAATAAATTGGGAATCCATCTCCCCCAAGATCCAGCTATACCACTCTTGGGCATATACCCAAGGAATGCTCAACCACACCACAAGAGCACTTGTTCGGCCTTGGGCTTCTTATCCCACATGCCACCATCACCCTGGAGATAGGACAATGATGAACTGAGCATTTGATAGAGTTTGATGTTGTGCACACCACAAGCCCATATGGCTTCTTATTAAGAAGAGACACTATAGAGAAAAATACAATTCTCCTGAGTTTATTGTCTTGGCTCTAGATTCTTGTTTTATTCAAAGATTAGAAACAACTATTTAATTTACTATTCTGGTAAGGTCTACTATCTAGACTCTATTATAGATGCCCCTTCTCTGTCCTATTTAATCTGTTAACATGTTGTAGAAAGAGGAATAAACAACATGAAATGAATTTTACTAGAAGAAAACAATACTTATAAATTTGCTCTAGGTTCTTTAAACATATAATCAAAAGGTAATTGTTTATTTTTATTTCCAAAGAATACATTGAATATCCATTATATGCTAGTGTTTTGTTAAATACTAATATAAATGAAAAAGCTGTAATAAGACTTATTATGTAGTAGGGGCAATCCATAAACTTGTCAACCTAATGTCTTTAAATGTAAATCACAACTGAAACACCATGGCAGCCACAAGTATAAGGACTAGCAAACAGCACAGCTTTTTATAGCAACAGCATGGGGTTGATATTTGTACTTTCAGTACTAGGCAATAAGACCTATTCTTGAAAAGTGTACATGCTTTACTAGAACACAAAGGAGCATGGAGTTGCAGAGATCAACTTCCCATGCCACTCTTAAACATCTATGTCAACAGACACACATCTTGTGCATTTTAGCATTTAACACCCCATTTCCTATGAAAGTAGAGTGAAGCCTTGTGTCCCATCACTACCCTCAGGCACCGCCATGTGGCAAGGACAATGGGCACATTCAGGAGAAAACTGTTCAGTCTTCGTTTCAGCACCAAGGACAGGGGTACCAGAGACAACTTGACTCCCCTAAATTGACTGTGGTTTGGGAACTGGATCCAAGGCTGCACCAGAAACTCATCCTTTCTTCTTCTGTTTACTAGAGTTCATCCATGAAATCTTGAATCTCACTTCAATGTTATGTGGCCTTATTAACTTGAATCCTGAGATGTAGAAACTATGTGCTTAGTGGTCCACGGCAACGTTAGCACTGACATTCTCATTCAACTACCGCCCATCTGCCTGGCTCTATATCTACTGTTTAAAACCCATCTGTCCGCATTAAAAATTGCCTTTTCATGTTATGGTTTATTATTTTCTGTTCTACTTACAAATCACAGTTCCAAGGGCTAATCCACGTGAATCCTATCAACACTGTAGAACTCAATTCGTCCCTGAGGCCAAGGTAAAGATTAGATACCTGGATTATAGCTTGAATAGAATTGACTAGGTGGGAGATAATCAGGTCCACAGAATAAGATATAGGAGGACACAGGCTCAGTAAGCATTCTTCCATGAGGAATTTTATTACAGATTGGTAGTTGATATATTGTGCACCTCAATAAACTTATCTGGGGATCAGAGAATAGAACAGCCACTATATTAAAGATAGGTTTAGGCAGTGGTAGCACTGCTGTGGGATGGTCTGTATGTCAAATGCTCTGATTGGTTTACAAATAAAACACTGATTGGCCAGTGGCCAGGCAGGAAGTATAGGCGGGACTAACAGAGAGGAGAACTGAGAGAACAGGAAGGTGGGAGGAGACACTGCCAGCCGCCGCCACGACAAGCAACATGTGAAGATGCTAGTAAGCCACGAGCCACATGGCAAGGTATAGATTTATAAAAATAGATTAATTCAAGATATAAGAACAGTTAGCAAGAAGCCTGCCACAGCCATACAGTTTGTAAGCAATATAAGTCTCTGTGTTTACTTGGTTGGGTCTGAGCAGCTGTGGGACTGGCGGGTGTCAGAGATTTGTCCTGACTGTGGGCCAGGAAAGAAAACTCTAGCTACAGTAGCACACGCCTTTAATCCTAGCATTCCAGAGGCAGAGATCCATCTAGATCTCTGTGAGTTCAAAGTCACACTGGAAACTGTAGTGGGTAGCCATTTCAGCTTTGATCTGGAAATTCTAACCCCCATTGAGGCTTCAGTAACTGTCATACCTACAAGGCAGGGCTGAGAGAGGACCCTGAAGACCCGAGATCTGGATGCACTGTCTCTCTTGGTTCCTAGACCCTGGATACTGGAGGTAGACCGAGCCGAGTTCTTCAGAGAACACCTTTGGACTGCACTACACCTTTCCCAGACCTTGTTACCTCTCCCTCCACTTGTGAGTTACCCCACAAAATAAACCTCCCTTTTAACTACGTGGAGTTGCCTAAATAATTTCACCAATATCTGGTGCTCACGTGGGGCAAATTCCAAAGGCCTGGGTGGCTCCCTGGAGCTTCAGGGTGTGGAGAGTTTCAGGCTACTCTAAGCCCCTCTCTGTCTCTACAGACAATAGGTCTGCCATCAGGCACAGCTCCAAGCCCTCTCTGTAGTGGGTAGCCATTCCAGCTTTGTTCTGGAAGTTCCAACCCCCATTGAGACTTCGGCAACTGTCACGCCTACAAGGCGGGGCCAAGGGAGGCGCCTGGGGACCCGAGATCCGGATCGGCGAACGCTCTCTTGGTTCCAGGACGCTGGATGGTGGAGGTAGACAGAGGAGAGCTCCAGAGAACACCGCTGGACTGTGATACACCTTCCCCAGACCCCGCGACCTACCTATCCCTTAATTTGTAAGTTACGCCATTAAATAAATCTCCTTTTAACTACGTGGAGTGGCCTAAATAATTTCACCAATATCTGGCGCTCACGTGGGGCAAATCCCAAAAGCCTGGGTGGCTCCTGCCCTCAGCCTCCTCCCCGGCTAGCGGGTACCTAAACCCGCCTGCAAAGTTCCATATAACCAGGGAACACCTACACGGTTCCATTCCCGAAAAAGGGAGCAGCTAGTCCGGTCTCAGCTCCCTAGCTTAGCCCCGAGACCAGCGAAAGAGGCACTCCCCAGCTTCCTGAGTGCACGCACGCCAGCTGCGGCTCGGCTCCGCCATCTTGACTCCAGCGATCTGCAGTCAGCCAAGATCACCAGCAGGCCCTGCTTTGGAGCTGTACCATCGCCACCTGCTGGCTGAAAAGTGCTACTACACCCCCCAAAACCACGAAAGGTAAGTAAAAGTACCTGATAATTTTACACCTTAAAATTGACTGACAAATTTTGAGTAATTCTGGTAATATGGCTGACAACATTACCTCACAAGAATTTGAAAACCTTTTTGCCTGTATGATGAATAACATCTTCCTGGAAATATACGACCTTCCTAAGGCATATCTGGCCTGTACCATTTTGGCATTCATCGTAATAATTCACACAGTATTCAAACACTGGTTTAAAAACAAGAACAAAGATGAGTTATTATTGGGACTGATACAGGCTTTAAGCGAGAGCAATGACGGCTTACAGAAAAAGATTCTATCTCTGGAATCTGCTTTAATGGATAGCAATGAGACCTTAGAGAAAAAGATTCTCTCTCTGGAATCTGCTAACCAGGATTTACAGGCTTTCAAAACTAACAATGATGGCTTACAGAAAAAGATTCTATCTCTGGAATCTGCTTTAATGGATAGCAATGAGACCTTAGAGAAAAAGATTCTTTCTCTGGAATCTGCTAATCAGGATTTACAAAACAGGCTTGTACCAAAAATTGATCTTATTGATAATAAATGTGAATATTTAATGGACAGAACACTAACTCTCCAGACACTATATAAGGAAGAAAGATTATCATTAATTGATAAGATAAGGTCCATGGAATCATGTGTTTCTGAGGAACATAAAAACTTCTATGATTCCATGAGAAATCTGGAGTCCCTTGCCAGAGAGGAGGTTCACTCCCTAGAACAGACCCTAGGTGCTCGTTTGCAGGCCTTAGAAGAAACTCTCAGTAAACATGACAAGGGACCTAATAAGCAGAAGGGCAAGGCCATAGAGGTTGTAACATCTCCAAATGGCTCTCACACAATGGCTTATCCTGTTATCATCCATGAGAAGCCAGCGGATGACACACACCCCGAGCCATATAATACATATACATTACAACCAATTTCAACAAGGGACTTTAAAAATATAAAGGAAGCAGTAGTTACGTATGGGATACACTCCACATACGTAAAACAATTGTTAAATTCATGGTCTACCTCACATAGAATCATCCCAGATGACTGGCATCAGTTGATTTCAGCTGTTCTAGAATATAGTCAGCAGCTACAGTGGAAAAGCTGGTTGAGAGAAGAGGCAAAAAATTTAGAACAACAAGGTAAACTCAGAGGTTTTGTGATCTCCCAAGATCAAATACTTGGTGAGGGATGTTTTGCTGACAGGAATGTACAAGCCATTTATGATGAACATACAATATCCCTATGCCGTACAGCAGCTCTAAATGCTTGGGAAAAAATTCCAGAACCTGGAAAACCAACTGAGGTATACACAAAGATATTTCAGGGACCGCACGAACCCTTCACTGATTTTTTACAAAGACTGAACACAGCTATAACAAGAGCTGTATCAGATAAAGAATTAAGAAAAGTATTAACTGAGTCCTTGGCATTCGACAATGCTAATGCAGAATGCAGAAGAATACTTACACCATTAAAGATCAGATCAGCTCCTTTGGAAGAATGGATTCAGTATACTAATGGTGTTGAGTCTCGTAACTACAGTAATGAGGCTTGGATAGGAGAGACAAATCCCAGAGGTGAAAGAAGGCCCCGTGTTACCAAATGTTTTAAATGTGGTACACCAGGTCATATAAGTAAAAACTGTACATGGGGTACTCCTAGGAGTAATACTCCTTTTAGGAATAGCCTAAACAGGAGACCCCAACCACCTCCCGGATTATGTAGAAGGTGTGGCAAAGGCCGACATTGGACCAGTGAGTGCAGATCAAAAATAGATATACGAGGTAACCCTTTACTGGCGGGAAACGCTTCAGGGGGCCTCTTGCAGGCCCCCAAATCAAATGTAGTACGAACATTCCCAGCCACTGTGGAAGAAATTCCTCTCCAGGACAACTGAATAAACCATTGCCTAATGTAAAAACCGATACTGCAATGGATGATAAAACAGCTCTGATGGATGGATCACAGTTTACAAAGAACACTATAAAACAAATATTTTGGCAGACTTCCATAAATGGTCAAAGACCAAAGCTTAGAATTCGAATTAATGGCCTGGTTATGGAGGGACTGGTAGACACAGGTGCAGATGTGACTATAATTACACCAAAATCATGGCATCCGAATTGGCCTCTTCAAGAGGTAGATGTCCAACTTTTAGGGATTGGCACCCTATCTCAGATAAAACAGAGTTCGAGATGGGTTGAATGCATAGGGCCAGAAGGACAGAGAGGAAGACTGAAGCCATATGTAGCAAATGTAGCAGTAAATCTTTGGGGCCGAGATCTGTTACAACAGTGGAATACCCAGATTAAAATTCCTACACTTTCAGAAAAAGAATACAGACCAATGCATGTTTCTAGGAATAATATCATCGCATGCTATAAAAATCAGGCACCAACCATTCAGGCTGTTCACAAACAGAGCACAACTGCTGTTGAACTCTCAGAAGTACCAACTGCCTTACCTTTAAAATGGCTAACTAATAAACCTGTCTGGGTTGGACAATGGCCTTTGACAAAAGAGAAGCTACAAGCTTTAGAACAGCTGGTTCAAGAGCAGTTAAATGCTCAACACATTGAAGAATCTACCAGCCCTTGGAATTCTCCTGTATTTGTTATTAAAAAAAAGTCTGGTAATTGGAGAATGCTGACAGATCTGAGAGCTATTAATAAAGTAATTCAGCCAATGGGCTCCCTACAGACTGGGATGCCCTTGCCCTCTCTGCTACCTAAAGAATGGCCTATAATAGTTATTGACTTAAAAGACTGTTTCTTTACCATACCCTTACAAGAAAATGATAGAGAAAAATTTGCCTTCACAGTACCTAATTATAACAATTCTCAGCCAGTCAAGAGATATCAATGGAAGGTCCTCCCACAGGGAATGTTAAACAGCCCTACTTTGTGCCAATACTTTGTGCAGAAACCATTGGAGATAATTCGTGTAAAGTTTCCACAATCCATAATTTATCACTATATGGATGATATCCTATTAGCTGATCCAAAGTTAGATACATTAGAAAGCATGTTTGAAGAAGTAAAAAAAGTTTTGCCTCACTGGGGACTGCAACTTGCTCCTGAAAAAATACAAAGAGGAGATTCTATTAACTACTTAGGATATAAGATAGAGCTACAAAAAATTAGACCCCAAAAGGTACAGCTAAGGAGAGATCGATTGAAGACTCTTAATGATTTTCAAAAGTTATTAGGAAGCATTTCCAACTTACTGGGTATCATGGGAATACCCAAAGATGGACTACAAAATTTGGCTAATACTCTAGAAGGGGACAAAGAATTAAATAGTCCAAGAGAATTATCAGCCGAAGCTGAGAAGGAATTGGCTCTAGTAGAAAAGACAATTCAAGAAGCACATGTGGATCGTGTGGATCCAGAACTTAAATGCATTCTTGTCATATTCCCCTCCAGACATTCCCCAACAGGTATTTTGATGCAGAGGGAAGATATTATATTGGAATGGATATTCCTACCACGTAAACCAAATAAGAAATTAAAGACTTATATAGAAAAGATCTCTGATTTGATTCAAAAAGGTAAACTAAGACTTCGCCAGTTGACAGGAATGGACCCAGCAGAAATTGTAGTACCTTTAACTAATGAAGAAATTTCATCACTATGGAAAGATAATGAATACTGGCAGAGAGCCTGCAGTAACTTTTTGGGAGAGATTAACAACCACTATCCCAAAAGCAAGAGAATAGAATTTATAAAGAAAACCGAATGGGTCCTTCCTCACATTGTACGACAAAAGCCAATTTCTGGAGTCCTCACATTCTATACTGATGCAAATAAATCAGGGAAAGCAGGATATAAATCAGGAGACTTAAGTAAAGTGGTACAAAGTCCATACAGCTCTGTACAAAAGGCAGAACTGTATGCCATTCTTATGGTACTGATGGACTTCACAGAACCCCTCAATATAGTCACTGACTCTCAATATGCAGAGAGAGTTGTTTTACATATTGAAACTGCTGAATTTATTCCTGATAATACAGAATTAACTTCATTATTCATACAATTGCAGGAAATCATCAGAAAAAGGGAACATCCTATATATATAACACATATCAGATCCCATACAGGTCTGCCAGGACCTCTAGCACAAGGTAATGATGAGATTGATCAGTTACTAATAGGTAATGTGCTAGAAGCTTCAGAATTTCATAAGAAATACCACACAAATAGCAAAGGTTTGAAGAAGGATTTCTCCATCACTTGGCAACAGGCTAAGGATATTGTGAAAAAATGTCCTACTTGTTCCATCTATAACCAACTTCCATTACCTGCAGGGAGCAATCCAAAAGGTATACAAAGAAATGAAATTTGGCAGATGGATGTGTTTCATTTTGCAGAATTTGGAAGATTAAAGTATGTACATCATACCATTGACACCTATTCAGGATTTCAATGGGCAACTCCTATGAGTTCTGAAAAGGCTGATTCTGTGATTACACACCTATTAGAAGTTATGGCCATCATGGGGATACCTGTACAAATTAAGACAGACAATGCTCCAGCATATGTCTCCAATAAAATGAGACAATTCTTTGCTTATTACAATATAAAGCATGTTACAGGTATACCACACAATCCCACAGGCCAAGCAGTCATAGAAAGATCCCATCGAACTTTAAAGGATATGCTAAATAAACAGCAACAGGTAACAATGACTCCTAGAAATAGATTGCATAGTGCTTTATTAACCTTGAATTTTCTCAATGCTGATGAGAAAGGAACAACAGCTGCAGAGAGACATTGGACGACAGACAAAACTCCCGAGCTAAACCAACCGGTTTATTTCAAGGATGTGCTGACCTCAGAATGGAAACCTGGATATGTTCTACGTTGGGGAAGGGGTTTTGCCTTTGTTTCTGCAGGAGAAGAAAAGCTATGGATACCAACAAAATTAATAAAAATTCGATTTGAACAGGAAAAACCCCTTGATGAGGTGAAGTAAAAGATCATCCACCAATGTGACATCTCTACAAGTTGTAAGAAAAATTTAACAATCAAGGTTGGGGTAGGGTTCTGTTTTTGTCTTTCCAGGATAATGGAAATACCCATCTTCCAAAAATCATAAGGCCTTGGATATCCAGATGTTTACAGCAGAAAGAAAGAATCTATTGGTACCAATCTACACACGGTAAAATCTCACTGTCTAACATCTATCTCTCTATTAATATAGAAAAGTTGTGGTCCCAATTCAATTATAAGCCAAGCTGGCTTTGGAGATGGAATTGGCTCACTCCTTCTCTAAACCCAAGCACATTGCTAAAAGAAAAGTTTGAGAGATTCTTCAGTACCATATCAGAAGAGCCCTCTGGTGTGGGACAGAAGGAAACCAATAAAAAGGGACCATTGTCTTCTAGATTCTAATTCTCTCCATGCTTACTCTTGATTTCTCAGAATCCTTTCTTACATGCTATGTCCTCTTTAAATCCAAATCTTCCATTTTGATAACAAATAAGTTTTTCTAATAGCAATCTCAGAAGTCTCCAGAAGGAAGATGGGGCCCCAACAACAACTCTACCCAATCCAGAATGATGCCATGGTAATCATCATCATACTACACTTCTTACCAGAATTTCAGACAATCTTACCCATTACTCTAAGACTTGCTGCAGAACCTACAGTTAGTCTAACTGAAATTTAACTATCTGCGCTTTCTCACAGTACCCAACAGAGATAACATCACCCCCTAAACAGCAGGAAGCAATCCTAAGAAAACGACGCCCCTTCTCCCTTAGGTTTCATAATTCTCAGGGTTATGGATGATGGTTACAGGGTTGGGGGTGGAAGGAAATATTAAACTCAGTACTCCCAAAAAAAAAAAAAAAAAAAAAAAAAGGGAAAAGAAGAAATGGAATGGATACGTATAAGACATTATGGTAGATTATTGTGTATACTAGTAAACAAATTTAGTAAAATAGCAGCCTTAAATAATTTGCACTGTAATTTACACTGTTATGGATTCTTATATGTTGATACAAATGTAAACTATTTTTATATTCCTGTTTAAGATAATTTGTATATTGATACAAATACAGAACTATACTTGGTATAATGTACATATATTTCTACTCTTATTTGAAATGTTTGTATATTGATACAAATGTAAATTTATATCTGTCATACTTTATGTATGTTCTACTTCTGTTTAGGATATTCGGTATATTGATATATATTTAAGATTATTGTCATATTGCATATCCCACTACATACTCCTACCTCTGTTATAAATATTGATATATATTTAAGATTATTGTCATATTGTATATCACACTATACACTCCTACCTCTGTTATAACATCTTGTGTATTGTCACAACTTTGAAGTCATCGTTCTTTACCATACACTTGCTTATAGACTGTCTACCTTGTTTACGTGAAGCCTTAGTCCTTAGGTTATTTCAGTAGATAAGACTTGTAGATTTATAGTCACCTATGCTTGTCATCTCTATAGTTACGTTAGTCAGGTTATACAGATTTACAGATACATAGGTCAGATGGACAGGTAATCTTCAAACACTTCATAGACCTAGAGAATATGGCATTTAAATAACTTAGAATTCTGTTGATGCGAGACACAATTGCTCCTGGCTGCACCAATTTGATCCCGAGAGAATGTTGGGCTTCTAGACATTTCCATTTGGAAGTTTGTCTTCTTGGCACAAAATGGCCTACTGGGCAAAGAACTGCCCTTGCCTCGACAGCTGACAGTACAAATGCAATGCTATCCTTTCTGGACAAGCGGGACACAAGGAAAGCGACCACTGTACTCTGCCAAGACAGGGTAAGATGGTCTTTCAGAATTCCTGCTTCTGAAAATGGTCTGTCAGATACTTTAGGCCTGTAGCCAATTTGAATGCACCAACAATGCTGAGAAACATTAGGTGATTGTCCAGGCTGCCAGCTGTCTCGGTCTACTCTCGCAAGATTCCCGAAAGTTGCTTGCATCCATCTACCATTTCTCAGGTACCATTATATTCCTTCTCAGGTCTTTGATGGGATTGAAGACTAGCAGTTATAGTTACAACTTAGTAGATAGAACATATTAAGTATTAGATTCAGGTTCTTTAGGGTAGGACACCTTTTGGAATGATCTTTGTAACATGCCATTTATCTATGCTCTATACTTCTCTGGATTTTAATATGTGTTTCTTGCTTGATATTGTTTGCATTGGTTGTAGTTCCATCTTATCTAGGTCATTATCCCTCATTATTCCTGGACAATATTTGATAACCATTCCTTTGTATATAGTCTTGTATTAGGTTAGAACCTTCTTATTTAGACAAAAAGGGGGAGATGTAGTGGGTAGCCATTCCAGCTTTGTTCTGGAAGTTCCAACCCCCATTGAGACTTCGGCAACTGTCACGCCTACAAGGCGGGGCCAAGGGAGGCGCCTGGGGACCCGAGATCCGGATCGGCGAACGCTCTCTTGGTTCCAGGACGCTGGATGGTGGAGGTAGACAGAGGAGAGCTCCAGAGAACACCGCTGGACTGTGATACACCTTCCCCAGACCCCGCGACCTACCTATCCCTTAATTTGTAAGTTACGCCATTAAATAAATCTCCTTTTAACTACGTGGAGTGGCCTAAATAATTTCACCAATACCTCTCTGTGCCTAAGTAGGGTGCTGCTGGGGACAGTGCCGTGTCTATTTTAACTAGGTGAAACTGTGGAAGCCTCAGGCTAGAGTGGGGAGCCAGCACTCAGGGAGAAGGGGGAATGCCTCACTCACAGCGGCATTTTGCTGGTCTGGGGGCTAAACTTGCCACAGAACTGAGACCAGATTAGCTCCTTTTCAGGAATGGAATCATGTAGGTTTTTTCTGGTTTTATGGAGCTCTGCAGGCAGTACCCTGCAGCTTCAAGTGCCCACCAGCCAGGGAGGAAGCTGAGGGTGGGAGCCACCCAGGCCTTTGGAATTTGCCCCATGTTGGGCACCATTAGTAGCTGGAGTTTTTCTCTCCAGGTCCCACCAATTCCCAGCAGTCCAACAGCCCACTTATAAAATAAACACACAGACACTTATATTATTTAAACTGCTTGGCCATTAGCTCAGGCCTTCCATTGTCTAGCTCTTACTCTTATACTCAGCGCATTTCTGTCAATCTGTATGTCACCACATGTTCCACAGCTTTACTTGTTGCCTTTACATGCTGCTACCTGGACAACAGGCTGGTGTCTCCTCCTCTGCGCCTTCCTGTTCTCCCCATTCTCCTCTCTGCTAGTCCCGCCTATACTTCCTGCCTGGCTACTGGCCAATCAGTGTTTTATTTATCAATCAATCATCCACAGCAGGAAACAGTAAGGCATGGTGACACACACCTTTAATCCCAGGAAGTGATGGCAGGAAGCAGAAAGGTACATAAGGCGTGAGGACCAGAAACTAGAGCCTTTTTTAAGCTTTTTGCTTTTAGCAGCAGTTCATCTGAGATCCATTTGGGTGAGGACTCAGAGGCTTTCAGTCTGAGGAAACAAGATCAGCTGAGGAATTGACAAGGTGAGATTAGATGTGGCTTGTTCTGTTTCTCTGATCTTTCAGCGTTATTAATAAGACGTTTTAAGATTCATGCTACACAGATTGTGAGCTATGTGAAGACTGAAACTCAATCTTCTTACCACTCTATTTCAATTACTTGGTACTTAGTAGCCATCCCTTAAGAGTCCCTTAAATAAATTAATAGTCATTGTATGTATCTCCAAGGTCTATGGAATTTTATTTTATTTAAATTAACTTTTGGTCTAATAGGTAAAACAGAGTCATGAGTATCCAAGTACAAATGATTATGAAACACAGAGCAATTCAGTATGGAGGTATACAGTATATATACACTCAGAATAGGGGTATGCAGCAAGTGAGAATTCAAGTAAGTGGGAGAAATACCCACTGAAATCAAGCAAATTCCTGAATGTGTGAAGTCTTGAGTGAATATGTATTATTGACGTGGATACTTCCATGTCAAACACTCAAGGCCTTGGACCCATGGAAAATTCAAAAGCCATTTCTCCCATTTGGGCCAGCCTCAAGAGGGATGGCAAAGCTTTCTTTGGGAGTGTGAGTGCGAGTCAGCCAAGGAACAGTGTGCACCAAAGCAAGCAACTGCAGCTTCATCCTCCTCCCTTGGATGTTTACAGCCTGAAACTGCTCACCTACAGAGACTTCCTACTGAGACCAGCTACCCCTCCCCCTGTGCTGTATATAATAAACATGCTGATGTTCTGGGTTGCAGGGATAGCACACCCCATCTGACTCCATCTTTTTCTGTATATGTGTCTAGTGAGGGTTTTAGTACCCAAGCCATGTGGATCATGGTAAATCCCCATCCTTGTGACATGATAAGAATTAATTTGTCTCTAGTCTCTAATATATTTAAAATGGTGGATTACAGAAGACAACTCATTCCCTGTTTACTACATTCCAAAAAGAACTCGTTAACTCCCTGCCCCCCAAACCAATAAATCAGTAAGTTTTCTCTGTCAGTCTATTCCTGACCTGGGTTAACTGGGGTTTTACCAGGTATAGAAGCTACCTCATCCTGCCTCAGAACTGATCCTTGTTGTGCTGATCCTTGAGTCTGCTTTCTAGTGTCATCTAGGAGCCAAGAGGTGTGCATTCTGCTTCTGAATCTGCCAATGCTTGTTGTTCTCCTGTACAGTGCAGACACCACTGTATTTAGCCTGCCTGTCTGTCTTCCAACATTTCCTAGGGGCTCTGGGAACTACATAAACCAGGTAAGCCGTTTTCTGTTCATGTTTCATGATATGTAACCTCTATATCCTGCCCCCATGATCCCTCTACCTAGAGAAGACTCCCCTAATTTCCAAAGCTTCATATGTGGAAATGCATCCAAACTCTGTTGAATAAAGCCTTGAAGATTCCTGGCTCTCCCTGCTGTGGTTCTCAATATCCTGCTTCTCTCTACTCCCTGAATTGAGTGGTTTCCAACCATAACAGTATGTTAAAACTATGTGAGAAGATTATAGAAGCATCATTGCTTGGACTCAACACCAAACACTTAAATATTCACTTTTGCTGGTGGTCAGTCTGTTGTAGAAACTTCCGAGATAATTTTCATGTGAGCCATGGCTAAGGACTTTAACTGCCCATGTTTCTATTTTTATTTTTATATCAATTTATTTATTTTGTGTATGAGCATGTATGTATGTGGGTTCATACATACCATAGAGTCATGTAGAGGTCAGATGACAAATTGTAGGGATTAAGGAACTGGTTTTCTTCTTCTACTATTGATCCTAGAAGTGAAAACTCAGATCATCAGACTTGGTGGCAACCACTTTTATCTGCTAAGCCATCTTATTGGCCTTTGCTGCCCATATTCCTATAGCTACATTTCTTCTATAGTGTTTGACATCAATTCATAAAATCCTTGAAGGCAGAGAGTGTGCATAATATTATGAGTCAGTGACTAACTCAGAGTCAGTCATTGGTGAGCAATTGTTGGATTGAATTTTGCTGTATTGAACTGATCACTAGAAGAAAAAACCTGTGGGCACTGTTCATTGGCTGCAACTAATCATCAAGACAGACACAAGCAGTGTGTTCCCTCCTCTGATTCTCATGAGAAAGATGAGAATTGGCTTTGGGAGCTGTCTCTCTGCTCACTTATACACACTCCTTGCTTATTTCCTAAAGGGGGGAGAGCTAATGTGATGTGACAAGCACCTGGTACAAAGGGAAGCACATCTCCCCGTAGACAGAGTCTCTCTACCTTTAAAGAAAAATCCCACAGCCCCACACCTTTTCCCCTTTGCCTTGTGTCCTCTTCCTTCACATGGGGAAATACAATGTCATAGAAACACCATATTTACTTCCAATAGGCCTCAGGTTTATTTTTTTTTCTTTGAAAAAAATGAGATCATTTAATCTACATTTTCCAGGCATCTTCCAACTCCAGAATTCAAGAATTTTGATTGCATATGAAAAGAACAACTCCCAAGGTTGATTGTAGAAGGGGCCAGCTCTTTCTTCCATTTTTTAAAAATAAAATTCTGCTGGCTTTGAGGTCATAAGAGAGGGAGAACTGGCCCTGCCTCTCATCAGCAGCAGCACTTGGGACAGTGGCTCCTGAACCTCTATAGTAAAGTGGGCTACAGTAGAACTGGCCCCGATGGTGCAGGTGTGGGAGAGCCATCCCTGAGGACATGAAAGCAGGAGAACTGGCCCTGCCCCTTGCTCGTTGCTGCAAGGAGTGAACTAGCCAGGGCAATGCTGGAGAGCTCACATGGTGGTGAGGACAAGGGAGACCTGGTAGGCTGAATAAACCTGCAACTACCCAGGCCCAGAACCAGGGTTATGAGTTGGCCCAACCCAACATCCACCCCATCTAATGATCTATTGGAGCACGTGAAAGGGCCAGTCCTGCAGACCCAAAGCTGCAGGATCTCCACAACATAGGGCAACAACAAGATATCCAAGAGGAGTTCCGGTGAGGGTCCAGCATCGATAGTGTAGAAGAACCCAGAGGCCTCAAACCAGAGCAATGATTCTCTGTGATAAACACTTGCAAGTAAAGACATATGGACAAAAGGGTTTACTGTGTGACTTACTGTGTCACACTACAGCTTCCATGATGATATTTTTCCTTTTTTTCTTTTTTTTTCTCTTAAATTTTATTTTATTAGGGGAGGGGTCGCAAGGGCAGAGGGTGGATATGAAGGAACGAGGAAATGAATGGGATCAAGATGCATGATGTGAAAGACACAAAGAATAAATAAAAAGAAAGTTTAAAATAAATATATAAGTAAAAATAAAAAATAAAATTATTCACTTTTGTTCTAGCCTCTCAGTGTTTTGTGTGCATATGCATACCACACAAACACACACACACACACACACATCAGTGTTTTGAGCACGCTCCCTGACTGTGAGAGGTGTGAACATCAGCAGAGTTATTCTGGTGTCACCCACAGGGTATGTGAACTTGAAAACAAAGTAGGTGCAGTGGAAACCCAACCCACATCCTGTCTCTGCCCTGAAGCCTAGACAAGCAGACATCTCCCACCAACTACATAACCTATCAGAGAGTTTGGGCAACAACAGCTAAGACCTCTTTTTATTATCTAAAGTTAGATCTACCTTCCAAAGAGAAATGCAAAATTGCAGCAATAAGTCAATTCAAGTCTAAAAAAGTCTCAAACATCTTTAGCAACCAAAATGCTTAACATATGTCTCCTTTTGTGGTTTTATTTTCCCACCATGCATAAGCTTTCTTTTCCATGTATTTTGTCATATCATTTACTCTGGTCAAGTTTAAACTTTATTGTAAATGGTCTTATCTTCCTTAGGATATTTTATCAACTCCAGAATGGCAGGGGATATTTGTTTTTCGACATCTATACCTCTTTGCCACAGCAACAGTAGAAGAGTGTGTGTTTACTAGTTTTCTGAGGCTGCTGTAACAAAGCACTAAAACTAGATACCTTGGAATAATAGGAATCTATTCCCTTATGGTTCTGAAGGCTGGGAGTCTGAATCACAGCATTGACCGGGCCAAGCTGGCACTGAAGGCGCTAGAGAAGAATCACTTCGAGGCTCCCTGGTTTCTGATAGCCTCGAGCATCTCTTGGTTTTAGTTATGTCGCTTCGATGCTGCGTTGTCTGCACATGAGCGTTCTCTCTGAGTCATCACACCATCTCTTTCCTATGTGTGTCCCACTCTGTGTCCATGCCCACTATTAGGAGAACAGCAGTCCTACTGCACTAGTACCTACCCTAATGACTTCATTTTGATACCTCTGTAATTTGTGAAGATCACATTTTCAAATAAGATCATAGATACTGGAATAGCATAAGCCATAACAAATACAGGCTTCATTTCTTTTATACCAGTATAGAAATGATTAAAATATCTTAACTAGTTAACTAAATAATGACCCAAAGTTCTTTCCTTCTATACAACATGATTGTCAGTAAATATAATTCTGTGTCTGCTTCTCAAAAGCATCCATGATGTGGTTGACCACCAAAATCTCAGAGGATTCAGAGGTAAGCTGTCTCAACCACTTCTTATTTTCCCAAGGTGTGAGATCTGTGGCCTCTCAACTTTGTTTACCATCACCACCCCTACACACACTCCAGGCCAAAGAATTTACTGGGAATATCCTTTCTCTGCTCAACTTTGTAGGTTAAAAAAAAAGTTTCTTATATTGAATACAAATTTCCCAAGTTATCATCTAAAAGATCAAGCAGAACTTGTCTTGGGTTATACAGAGGCCCTTCATATCTCACAAGGATGTGGAGGCTGTCCTCTGTCTAATGTGCTTTGTAGACCAGCACGAAGGACCAGAGGGAGAGTCTGTGCAGATGCCAGCAGAAGAGTCACATCCTGTCTTTGAATTGTGGGACTGTGGCCTGAACAGTTATGCTCCCTTCCTGCTTTAATAAGTATGCAGCATGAACAATTCATGTACTCAGCACTTAGTGAGCTCAGAAAAGATTTCTTCTGGTGATTCCAGCGATTTAATGCTCATAAAAAGTCTGGGAAATGTTTTTACTAATAAGAAAAATAAAATATAATTCTAAAACATGGACTTAGCCATAGGTCTGTTGGTTACAAAGTCCAGGCTACATTCATGTTTTAGAATTCCATGCCTAGTGTGCTTTCCATTATTATTGTGATAGTATATCAAAATCATGATTTACAACCTTCATTGGGATAATTAGTTGATCGTAGCACAAGCCAAGCATCCAGCCCTGTCACACCTTTGGATATGTCCATAATACACTAATAAAAAATTCAATAAAGATTCAGGTCCAAACTAAATTTTATCTTTCAGATAAATCTTGCACATTGACTAATTTGATGACTCTTAGCATCAGGGAACTTGATATAATGGGCCACTTTGCAGTGAGACAAGCATTTCTGGTCTATCTACTTCTGCTAGGCATGCATTTTATTTTCATTTTTAACTCTATGAGTTGGCATCGTGTATACCTTTACAAGTTCTTCAGATGTAGATAGGAGATATGAATTATATATAATTATAATCATTGAGTTTTTAAAAATGTGGTAAATACTATATTCAATCCCTTCCAAATAGAAATTAATTCTACCTTGCAACATCCCTATGAAATAGGTACTATTACTATCCTTACTAAAATTATGAAAAAATTGAAAATTGAATGTTGTCACTCTAGTTGGTGACATGAATCTGGGAGAGTAGGTCCTAAAAATGAGTTTCCTACAATCGTCAACTTTATTTAGAAAATCAGACAACTATTACTCTGAGGGTTAAGAAGAATCACCTGAGTAAAGTGCACAATCACAGGACAAGTCACACATGGCAAAAATATGTTTTGTATAGAAGCATATAAATAAATAACAATAGCCAGCTGTAGTAAATAATCTTAAGTAAGCTCACTCCTATCTGCTCTACCTGGGAGGGGCACAGAAGTTCATTCTAAGAAAAACTAATAGAGGAACAGAGATTACAAGACTCTTGTCTTGTTTCTTGGAGTTTTCTCACAAGGTCTCAGAAATCTCACACAGCTTTCTTCATGGACCATGTTCCTACAACTTAAGAGTTAAACAAATGGTCATTCATTCAATTATAGTGTATCGGAATGACATGTACCAGTTTTAAAAGAAAGAAAAATTTATGTACTAACACAAAAAGATGCACAAGATATTATAATGATAAAAGAGCAAACTGTATGATAACAAAACAACGGTTGTCAGTGTATGATCATTGGAAACTATTCCTGTGGATACATAAACAAATGTCTACTCACCCTAAGTAGGAAACCAATGATAGACCAAAGTGAGGATACATAAACCAATAAGTATTGTTGGGGGTACTTCCAAGAATGTATGTGAGAGGTTACATATAAGAGCATAAATGACTCAAAGACAGCTGTGTCACCAAATGTCACCCTACCTTGGGTAACAACACATGAAAGCTGAAAACCCGGCTCACATTGTACAACCTTCAGGCTGTTCAAGAGGCTAGAGAGTATCCTTTCCCTGTATCTTAGTTGGTCTGAGCCTGTCTCAAACAGCTGACCTGCTCTCTGATTCTCCCAGACAGCTTGGTTGGTCTACAAGTGTCCACAGAAGTCCTAAGTGTTGTATATACCTGAGGAAGGAGGGGCTTAGTGAATCTAGTCAGTTTCAGTGACTTCCTGAAGCTACTGCATTGTTTACTTCCTAAGCTTAATTTGGGGTAGAATGCTTCACCTCCCTTGTAACATCCTGTGTCTTAACAATCTTTCCTTCAAGATAGAAGACTTTGGTCTTAGAAGAAACACTCAAACCATGGGGGATTTTTTTTTTAAATTTTACCACATCCATTTAAAATCACAGGCAGAACACTGTGATAGTTAAATGTTATTGTCAATTGATTGGGTTTGGGAATCACCTAAGAGATGTGCCTGCTAGAGTGTATCCAGAGAAGTTTAAATGAGGAGGGAAAACCCACCCTGACTGTGGGCCACGTCATCCTAACTGAATAAAAAAGTAAAATAGAAAACGTGAGTGTCAGAATCCATCTCTCTGGCTCCTCAGTCTGGACGAACTGCGACCACTGCCATCTCTTTCCTGCCTTGACAGAGTGTGAGGCAAAATAAACCCTTCCTCCCTGGAGTTGCTTCCTGTCAAGTATTTGGTTACAGCAATGAGAAGGGCAACTAATGGAAGTATACAGGGAGAGATTATCCTATGGGCGGGAGAGTAGGAATGTTATGCAGAAAACATCTTACTTTTCATGTTAAATACATTTCTGTGATTTAATTTTTACTTTTCATTAGTTTTGTAAAAGCCACACAACTAGTAAATACCATGGTGATATCTAAAACCTGAATTCTTAATCAAAATGCTAAGGTGGTGCATGCCATTAAATCACAGCAATAGTTGCCTTAGGATTTTTTGTTTTTTGTTTTGTTTTAAGGTTATTTTTTTTTAGTTCAATCTCTTCCTCCTCCACAGAAGAGGTCATAGATTAATACCTCTGCATGATGACTGATCTAGGACAAGCAGGCTTAGGGAGAAGGTGCTGATGTGCTCATTCAGAAGCATGCAATGTCTGCGTTCAAAGGATGGGTATAACCAGCGTTCTAGAACCCCTCTAAAGACTATAAACTTCACAGCCTTCATTCTTTTCCCAGGACAGGAAGAGATTTTCAGGGGAAAGAAAATTCATGAAAGCAGGTCAGGTTCCTTTGGGTCACTTAACATAACAACTCAGCCTCAAGGAAGAGGATTCTCTCCTGGACTTAAAATACAAAAAGAGTATAAATGCCACTGAAAAATTCATAGGTCAAGATTTCCATCTGCACTGAGTCTCCCCCAGGCCGTCTGTGGGTAAAAATAAGTGCATCTAGTTCTCCCTACCAGGAGGGGCCTGCACTCCACCATCAGTGGTCTGCTTGAGAGAACAGCTCTTCCATGATCCTTGCAAAGGAAATAAAAAAGTCCTCAAGTTGGCAGTACCTTAGCATTCTCTGCTCAAAGTATGTTCAATGGGATCTATGTAGGGCAGGATTCAGAGCCAAGGCTGGCCTGCCATGGTGTCCATCTACTTTCATTAGCAACTGGGACAGCAGCTTTGAACAACTGCAGCAGCAGCCATGCTGCTAGTTAGTTCAGAAATCACTCACACACACACACACACACACACACACACACACACACACACACGGCGAAAGAATACCAAATGAATGAGGTTATATTGGGGCTTATGCTCCAGCACAAGGTAGCTAGCCAACAGGACAGGTCTCAAGAAAGTAGGGGCTAAAATTTATATAGGAGGCTTGTATAGGCAGTCTGGTAGCTGTGATGCCTGACTTGGGACTTTTTCATGTATCCCTTCTGATCTTCAGCTCTGGCATTAGGGCAGTTCACAACCTGTGCTTTGCTCAGACATGCTGGATCCCTTTGCAATCAGGTCACACAAGACAGTAGAGTTAATCACTATCACCACCCTAGGAAGGTCATATAGCAACCTGGGCTGGGCATTCTGCACACCTGTAAATTAGAGAAAATTGCTTTCCGAACTTTGAAAGAAGCAGGTGGCATAAACATGCTAGCTTAGGATGTGCATCCTGTAGAAATCTGCTTTTCACTAAAGACAGAAAATGTTCTTAGGACATCAGCCTTTTCTATTCAGCCTCACTGTGGAGTAAAATGCTGGAAATATCTGTTATTTGGCTCTTTAAAGATGTGTGTGTGTGTGTGTGTGTGTGTGTGTGTGTGTGTGTGTGTGTGTGAACTCCTGGCTCAAGAACTCACTAGAAATATAGAACTGAGGTCTCACACAGGTTCCTAGGGTCCTTGTAAACAGTTTGATGTTTGAAAAGCAGTGACACTTCTCTGGAGGTCCCTAGGTCTTCTCTGTCTCCACACATCTGTAGGAGGCACTGAATCTAAAAAGAATGCCCTAAGACATTAGCATCCTCATGGTACCCTAGAGCTACAATGGAGGGAAATATGTTTGTTAATAAATGCCTGGGGAGAGGGACTGATCAAAGTCTCCCAGGACTTCAAGGGTGACCTGACTTTTAAAAATTCTTCAGATCATCAAACTCCCAAAAGATGTATGTAGTGGGTAGCTGTTCCAGCTTGACCTGGAAGTACTACCCCCAGTGAGGCTTCCGTTAACTGTCCACCTACCTATGACCTGCCCCTGAGGAGGAGCTGAGACGGGAGCCCTTAAGACCCCAGAACAGGATGTGCCAGCTCTCTTGGTTCCTGGTGATCCTGGATGCTGGATGGTAGACCAGACCAAGCAGAGTTCTCCCGAGAACCCAGCTGAACTGCACCTCACCTCTCCCAGATCCTGTAACCAACGCCTTTACTAGCTGTAAGTTAACCCCCAAAATAAAGCTCCTTTTTAACTACATGGGAGTTGCCTTAATAAATCCCCCACTAGATGTAGGCAATGAAGAGCCCCAATGTCACTGATACCGAACTTCATGCTTTTATTCAGCATCATGGCTGGTTTTTGTGAAGAAACTCTGCCTTAGGAAGAGGTCCCATGTCAACTTTCAGAGGCTACTGGGTGCTCCTGAGGGAGTCAAGGAGTGTCCAAGGTGAGAGTGTATAAAAGGACCTAGGCTTACAGGGGTATGGGGGAGTTTGCACTGGGCCCATGCAATGATTCGGTGTGCCCACTGGAACCTTTTTCACACTACCTTGACTCTATAGAGCTGATGTAGCCAAAGCCTCATGTGCAAGAAACAAGAAAGAGGCGCAAGTGTCCAGCGCTCATCTGGTTTGGCTTCCTTACGAAGTTCCTATGGTAACCAAGCTGCTAGTGCTCACTCAGGGTTGGGCATGCTTTGTCCTGCCCAGGAAGCTCTTAGGGGGATCTGATAAGTAAATGGAGTCTTTAGCTAAGGGAGGTTTCTTTCTCAGAAACAATCAAATCCAATTTGAAAACCCCAAGAGGTATATGGTCAGTTAAGTGGGGGATTCCTCCACCACTTCTGCCCAGACTCCTGTCTCCTAACTCCCACCACTCACAATCTTACTTCTGCAGTCTTCAGGTCCAGCTCAGGCCTGACTCTTCCCTGGGTGTGAGGTGTTCTTTCTCCTTTTAGCATTTTCTCCTTGCCCTTACCATGCACCCTCACTGGACCTAGAGTCAGTCCCCTACTAGCTCAGTAGGCCTCAGAGACCCTTCTACTGGAGACCAGATTCCACTCCCAAAAGAACAGAGAGGCCTTCATAAAAGTTACTTTGGGGATCTTCAATAGGATGCGACCTGTACTTCCATTCCTATTTCCAAGAGCACATAGAGCAAGATCTCCTCTGGGTAATGGTGGATGCAACCACTGCATGAAGAAAGAGTTCCTGAGGAGCAGAAGTTGGGAGGCTAAAAGGCATGAGGAGCTGGTCCTAGGTTCTTAGCTGCAGTGAGAGGACTGTTCAGGCCTGTTTCTGAGAAGAGGCCTAGGGCACTGAGTCTGCCTTCTCTCTTCCTTCTTCTCCCTCAAAACTTGCTCTGAGTCAAAATTTAAGGTAGCATGGTACCACCCTAGGCCGCCTGCATGCACACTCCTGGGTTTTTGTTTGCTTTGTGAAAATTGGTCAATAAATGAAGAAAGATGAAGGTAGCAAACCAGGAAAGTCTTTGGAGGCACGGTGTACTTCTCACTGAAGCATGTCAACAGACTTTGTGTGTGCACAGCCTGAGACCAAGGAAAAGTAGAGTCCTAACATCAGGGGCCCTGCTATGCAGAGGAAAAACAGTGAGTTGGCCCTGGAGGAAGATAGGAGCTCAGCTGTCTCCCTCCCCACCCTACTCATTCTTTTTCCTCTCTTAACCTAATGTGTTCTCCTCTTCCTTATGCTTCTTATCCAATTGTCCTAACCAGTTGCTTTGATGTTTCCTTCTAAATATTTTTTCAGAGCTCATTAGGTAGCAGAGCAGCCTCCCTGCACACCGAGTAAGCGTTCAGCTGACATTTCTCAGTGCCTTCAGTACTCTCTGAAGTCCTCCATCCTCCTCACCCTGGAGCTCAGAGGACAGGCATCTGCCTATAGCAAACACAGACGTGGCTCTGCAGACTCAGCCCCCAGGGCTGCCTATGAGAGACAGGAGAAAAGAGAAACCGCCTGCTAGATTCCCTTTAGGGTTTCCTATCTAATTAACGAACACTGTTGGCAGGCAAGAGAAATGGGGAGCTGAAAGGAAAATCATAATAGTTAAAGAGAAATCACCTTGTTTTTGCATCACAGTTTATATATAGCCCTCTATGTTTCTCCTGTTTCTTGTCTATTGTGCTTTTATTTCGGTACAGCTGCTATAACAAAGTACTATAAACCCAGTGGCTTAAAGCAACAGAAATTTGGTTGCAGAAGCTGGAAGTTTAAAATCAAGCAACCGCTTGGGCCATGCTTCCCAGGACGACTCTGGGAAAGAGCCTCTTGTATTTTTCCTTTTGGCTTCTGGAGATGTCTAGAAGCCAGCTGGATTCTTCGTCATATGTCTACATGACTCTGTTCTCTGTCGCTGCATGGCCCTCTCCCCTTGTGTCACTTCCTCTTCTGGTGGTCAGTCCTTGGGTTTGGAGCTCACTGGTTTGGTGTGCTTGTCTTATCTAATTTCCATCTTTAAATACTGAGGTCGTATTCTGAGGTTGGGGTGGATATATGTCTATGGGAACACCATTCAGCCCAGCCCGGTACAATTTTGAGAAGGCTCATCTCCTAAGTAGGCCCTCTTCGGCAAATACTCAGCTGTGATCTTGGGTCCTTCTTCCTCACTTTTGCTGCAACTTCTCATCTTTCCCAATCCTATTCAGATGTCCCTCCACAATATCTCTTGTATCTAAACACAGTGTATTTTGTATTTATCTTTGTACCTTTTAAGTTATGTTCTTCAAAAATTGGACTTTAACACAAACATTTGATTACAAATCCTTATTTAGAAGACATTCCCTAGAAGCCCCAGTACAGGAGTTGGGAATGAGAAAAGTCAGGAAGTCAACATTGGTATACTGAGGGAATGGGCTCAGTTTCATGGGGAACATCTAGCAGACTATGGGGAACACATTCAGAATTGTTCTGTATAAGAGATCAGGAAGTATTTATCCCCCAACTCTCACTTGTCATTAACTGAAAACTTCTCCCAGGAGCATCAGCTTGCCTTACCTCAAACTTGTGCTTGGCACAGGCTGAGCAGTGCCCTGCCACCACAGAAACCTGTAAGGCCAAGGGAGTCACAGATGGTGCCAGTACATAGTGGAAGGCTTGCTCAGGCAATAAGTTTCAAAGAAATAGGTATATAAGCGCTGATGGCACATGCTGTGACCAGTATCCAAACTCCTTACAGGGCCTGCCAGGTTCCTCTTGGTAGGCACTTAGTGAATAAGTGGTGAATTGCATTGCCATAGTCATTTGACCGAAGAAGAAAGATAATTCAGGCACTACCATGCTCTGTGCACTGTGACAGAACTTGGAGAGGCCAGCCTCGTGGCCTTTTGAGCTTGGTATAAAATCGTTGCCCTAACCAACAGCCAGTGTGCTGGTTAATTTTTTGTCAGTTTGACACAGAGTCATCTGGGAAGATGAAGACGCAATGGAGAAAATGCCTTCATCAGATTGTCTGCAAGCTGGTCTATGGGACATTTTCCCCATTAACGATTGAGATGGGAAGGCTCAGACCTCTGTGTGTGGCACCACCTCTGGTAAGGTGGTCTTGTATTGTATTATAAAGCAGCTGAGCAAGCTCTGGAAGAAAGCTGGTAAGCGTGTTCCTCTACAGTTTCTGCCTCACTTCTTGCTGCCAGGTTCTCCTGGCTTGCTTGAGTTCCTTCCTCAGCCTCCCTCAATGATGGACTATCATCTGAACATGGGAGTCAAATAAGCCCTTTCCTCCCCAAGTTGATTTTAGTCACTGTTTTATAAGAGCAATTAAAAATAAACTGGACCAGCTAGACCAGCCACCAACCCTGATCTTCACCCAACATCCCTGACTCCACTCTCCAAACTGACCAGCTTCAAAAACAACAATTCAGTCATGTACTGGTCTCTGTACAGGGTTTTGCCAATTAGGAAGTTAACATGGAGAACATGAGCCCCAGAATTGAGTAAGGATCAAAAAAATATTGATATTACTGACACTGAGACCATGTCCATCCATCTTCCCTACTCCACTAACATCCAAACCACCCAGAACTGCCTTTCTCAGTACATGTCCAGTACCAGAAACACTCTACTCACCTTGCTCCCACCCTCAAAACAAACAGTGCTCCAAAGTCTCAAATTGGTTTCTTTTCTTCTGTTGTCTTTTTAGGGTGAGCTGTCACAGGGCAGACAATTCCAAAACAAACCCTTCCCAGTAGCCAGGCTGTCTGGTGAGCAACATTCCCCAAGGTCAAGCTTGTCGGGAGATCAGCACATCTGGGGCTACAGCTCTAGCCTAGTGTCAAAGCTCTGCTTCTCTCTCTGCATACTGACAAAGTCCCTGTCTCTCTGCCTCCCTAGGTCCCTTGATGTGAGCTTTTAATATTCATCCCCCTCTCCTTCCCTCCATGCGAATTAAAAGAGCAACTTGCAAGGCAAACAAGAGGAAAATAACAGATTGCTGCTGCTCATTAAAGCTTTGGCTCAAAAGAGTCTGATAAGAGCTGGAGACTGGCCCCTCCCTGCTGAGGGTGGGGCAGCTGGGGGCACCTTAATTACAGTACCTTGAATGTGCTGTGAGTGCAAGGGATTTCACAGATGGAGCTTCTTCCTGAAGCTTTACTATCTACTGGAACCTGAGCCTAGGCTTATCTCTCTCATTTCCTGACATGTAATCTTAGCAAATTCAATTCCAATTCCGGGTTTCATTTGGCTCCTCTACCTGAAAATAGGGGGTGGGGTGGTAATTTCTAAATTAACTGTAGGGCTAAAAATCCAATTAAATGTCAAAGCATTTTGGAAGAATTCTCTGTCTCTTTCTCTCTGTGTCTGTCTCTGTCTCTTGATCTGTCACTCTGTCTCTTTCTCTCTGTCTATCTGTCTCTCTGTCTCTCTGTCTCTGTATTTCTGTTTCTCTGTCTCTCTGTCTCTATCTGTCTCTATCTCTGTCTTTGTCTCTGTCTCTCTCTCTCTGTCTCTCTCTCTGTCTCTCTCTCTGTCTCTGTCTCTCTCTCTCTCTCTCTCTCTCTCTCTCACACACACACACACACACACACACACACACACACACACACACAGTATTTAAATCTGCTAAACAACACTTTTAAACTTCAAAGCCAACGCTCTCCTTGGATCACAGGTCCTGCTTTAGCTAGTACCCTGTTTCTTTTCTCCCTTTGAAGTCAAACCTTGCAAAAAAAAAAAGTCTATATTTGTTACAGGCATTTCCTCACCTCCCACTCCCACTCCTCAGTGCTCAGCTTCCAACCACATCACTCCCCTGTAACACTTCTCACGTGACCAATAACACTGTTGCTAATTCTAACTAATATAACTTTAGTCGTCGTCATCTAATTTGACCTTTTCTTTCTCTAGCTGGCTTGTGGAACACCATCCTTGGAGCATAATAACCTTCATTATCATCTTCACCAGAAGCATTCGTGACTGCTCAGGAGATACAATCAAGATAGGGCTTTTGACATTGGCATTCCCTCACAGAGGGAAGGGATAGGGAGAGACATCAGACCCTCACCAGAGATCTCAGCCACTCCCTCATACCCCTCCCGCCTCCTTGTATGTAAGGGTGTAATAGAATAGGTGAGAAGTTAACTGTAGGAAGCTCTATCTGTACATCTATGATGGTGTCGCTCCTGCTTGCTGTGAGACTTTCTGGTAAAGCAACTGCTTTGGAGTCCCTCACACACCTCTAAGCAGCACTTCATGGATGCCCTGTAAGTAATCCCAGTAAGCTGATTGGTTCACCAAGCTGGACTGTGGTGGAATGGTTATTTTGGTCCGTCACAGTGCCCTGTCTGAAGGAAGTAGACTTCGTTTGTGTCTCCCCAGGAAAAGTTCAGGAAACACACTGGTATTCTTCACTTCTGTACCTAATCCTCTTGCCTTGACATCTAAACATCACTACCTCTAGATCTTCCTCTTACATTTCTGGTTAATCCTTCTTAGGCAACTGCCTCCATTTCTCATTAATCCCGGTTTTCCAGACCCTCTTCTCATCACTAGTTTGTCTAGGATCTAAGAAACCTACTTATTCCCCAAACTTCATCTTCTATCTGTAGCTGAGTAGCTGCTATCTACAGCTCCACTCAAATTTATCACCAGAATCTGACCCATCTGCCCTTTTAGGGACCTTACAGTAACATCCTTCTGCAGGGCACCATCCCTACTTCTTTGACCGAATGTCAGCAGCAGAGGATTGGGCCTACAGCCTCATTTGGGGTGGGTAGGGCTCCTTCACATCTTTTACGTAGGTGAGAAGCACACCAAAACTATAAATTTGTCTGAGAAAGTAGCTGAGAGCAGGCACCAGAGTCAGGTCCTCTGAGATCGGTCACTGATGGAGAACAGAGCAGGACTACAGGAGGCAGCGAGACACGGACAAGGTCTGCTGAGCTGATATCCTCCCTCCACCAGCCTGCTCTCCCTGCTCTCAAGGACCATTATTTGGAGCCTGAGATCTGACAGAAAGAGCATTGAGAGCAAAGGGAAGATCATAAGAAAAATATCAGTCATGCAACATGGAATGATTCCTGGAAAACCACAGTTTCCATGGATTGTCATTCTCTCAGCTCCCCACTAGGTAGCCATGACTACCAACACTGGGGTCCGATGATCCCATGAGTATCTGACCAAAGCTCACCTTCATCAATTTATTTTTGACTCATTTCCCCCTTCTCCTTGAGGTCTTAGGACTATCTTTTAACCCTGCTCATACACACATACCCAAACATTCCACCCAGAGCTGCCTACAAAATAACAAAAAATGAAAATGGACAGTTCCGTGTTCAAAGTCCATCAAAAAAAAAAAAAAAGCCTACTTTTGAAGGTTACTAAAACTATTTCTTTCTCTCAAGTCTCTCTTTTGACTAAACATGGTGGCTTTTACTTGACATTTAATTTCATTCTAAGTAAAAGGGGAAGTGTAATTATCAGTGTGAGTTTCCATTCATCTTTTCATTGTATAATTTCAGCATTAAATGAAAATATGAGTACTAAACTCATATATGGAATCATTGACATTACATGTTATATTTCCTATGCATCTAAATATCAGGGTGGGTAGATGATGGTGGGTAGGATCACTACAGAAATATGACAACCCTATTTTCATTCTATTCTTGCTGATGTGTATGTCTGCCAGTGTTGTACTAATGAGCAGGAGAGAGCTGCAAGGTAAGCTATGAGGTGCCTGCCTTCCACCTTCTTTCTTTGTTGCTGTTTTCAGTGTAAGGGCTGGTGGATAGACAGAAATAATGCATGAGAACACTCCTTGCTTGCTTGTGTTTTCTTAAAACACTGTTACCTTCTTTCTGCATGAACCTAGCTGTGGTTTAAATGGAAATGACAGCCTCTGGGACTGTAATTAGCGTCCTTAATTACTCGGTTATCCATGCAACATGCTGATTCTTGTGTGTGCTGTGTCATCAATTTCCACACGTGGTAATCCCACCAGAGTTCTGTGTTTGCAGATGTTGCAGTTCCTGTGTGCAATCAGGATATCCAGGATCAGCTCCTAAAAGTGCCTTGCCCTTTCCTTCTTCTCATTCTCTTTATCCTCAGCTTGCCGTGTGTGCTTCTGTGTGTCAGCTTGGAGCCCCTTCTAACATCCCTGTCTCAGAAGTCAGATCCCCATTTGGTTCTAAGTTCCTGATTTGAGCATTTTTTATGGTGTCAAGGTGAGGCATCCTCAACTTCTGTTCTGACAGGACCTATCATTTGGAGAAGTCTTCTTTTTCAAATGCCACTACCTCCTAGTCAGGGCTGGAAGACTCAGACATAAAGTTCTGTGTTCATCAGAAAATAAAACACACACACACACACACACACACACACACACACACACACATACACTACATGCACTTACCATATACTATACACATACCACAAACCACATACGTACTCCATGCCACACATACACACATACTACACATACAAATATATACATACCACACATGCATTCTCCATACAGTGCACAAACACACCACAAAAATACTCTATATACCAAACACACTAAATACACACAATCATATCCTACATACACTTTCACATACACACGCCACCACTTTATTGCACTCCCACTGTGTCACTTTAGTAACACTGTGCCTTTAAATATCATATTCCAAAACCAGAAACTGTTTACATCTTATTTCCTTCCATTGGGACAATTCTTGATATTGGATAGTCTTTTGCTTCTCAGAATCTTTTCCTTAGACTTCCTTTATGCTGAACTAGCCTTGTCCCCTCGTTTCAGTAAATACACAATTCAGTGTATATTTTCTTCTCTACATGTGGCTACAGAATTTCCTCAAAACTCAAACCTTCAGCATCAGCATCCTCCTTTCTTAATTCACCTCCCGTTCAGCCCTTGACTGACAGCCCAGAGTCTGCATCTCCCGGTCTGACACCTACCCAGCAGTCTGTTAACACCACTGCTGAGCAGTTTTCCTTTCAGCTTCTAGTTCCTGAACTCTGAAATGAGAAGTTTGGGCTGGGCTATCCCCAGCTTAAATAACGTGTCTTCTCACAAACTGCTTCTTCTTCTTTCTGGTTGACTTAATCCCACTGAAGGCCCATCGTGAAAATTGGAATATTCTTATCAGCTCACTTCCATGCCTCCTCCCACCCTTTATTAAGGGGATAGAATTGGCTTTACACTATGACTTACAGCCTTTTAACTTAGATCCTTGATAGAATTTTTTTTACTCAATTACCTCTTCCAAACAATGGACTCCTAACAACAGCAGGACATCACAGGTCAAACTCCACACTGCACATCCCGGTAGGCAAATTACAGGGCTGTCATTTAATCAATTCTTATTGACTACATCTTAAACAGTAAGTCTATGTTTGTACATTTGTTTGTTACCATCTTTGTGTTTTGGCTCTACAATTTACTCAGTCCCAGTACTCAGAAGACATAATTCTTTCTTGGTGAGTGCTAAGCTTCAGGCTACTAGATCCTTTCTGTAGCTACTTCGACTTAAACCTAGAAATACTCTTCTGTTGCTTGCTTGTTTGTTTTATTGCTTTGGTTTTTGAAACAGGGTATCACTAAATAGCTCAGGTTGACCTTGAACTCTGGATCCTCTGGTGTCAGCCTCCTAAGTACTGATATTACAAGTGTGTACCACAATCCTGGCCAGAAATGCTCTCAATCCCCACCGCCACCACCACCACTCCTCAGAGTCTAATTCTGAAGCTTCTTTGTGGGACACTGCATTTTCCTAAGCCTGAACTCAAGCCAGCCTCCTTTTGTGTACCAGGAACCAAACAGCAGCTAAAGTGCAGCTCTGCTAGCCTATGGAGTTGACAGATTGGCAAACCATTCTCATCATAAATCACGAAGACATCTCAGCTTTTTATTTAATAATGACAATCCATTTTCTACCTGGAGGGGCATAAAAGACAGCATTTTCTACCTGGAGGGGGGATAAAAGACAGCATTTTGTACTCAATTTTAAAGTGGGGAAGGTATTTATTTTCAAAATCAGTCAGATAGATTTCAATTATGAGTCATTCAAGCTCATTCTCCTCATCCTTTTCCTTCGTCCTCTTTGTTCGAAATTCAGTCAACCAGGCCTGCTGGGTGACCTTCTTCCTAACTGTCTTTCTTTTCTATTCTCAAGTAATTGTATCTGGGCCATCATCATGGTCCCCTAACTCATCTCTGACTCATCTCTCTGCCTCTAGTCTTTTATGTGACCTCTGCAGATCTCTGTAATAGTCTCCCCTGGGTTGTCTCCTGGATATCTCACCCTACTCCAAAATCTTCACTGAATAAATACAAAGTTTCCAGGACCCAGCAGAGTTAGTAGAGACAGAAGGAAGTGGTAAAAATGTAATGAGATCAAAATTAAACAAAGCAGGCACCAAGTCCAATTCTACCACTTGCTAGGTATATAAATATGGAATACGTCACTTCTTGTAGCCTCAGTTTTCTGTGGAATAGGAATAATGAGGTAGAGCCCCGAGATGGAGAGATGATGAAGCAGAACAATGCATACAAAGTATACATTCTTTAGTGCACTGCGATTCTAATGCAACCCTCCAGACTTAACCCAGGGTGAGCACTCCCTATCAGCTGTCCGCTTCAAGCTCCTGTCCTGACCCTAAATGGCACAAGCTACACATAAATGTTTGGGGTAAGTCCCCCAGATCTCTGTCACCAGGACAGAGGACTTTTGGAGGATGGAGTCTTGGAACTTCTTCGATAGACGTACTGAATCACAGACTTGGTATTCAACAAATATATGAATGAAATTAAAGTTGCCTCCATGCTATCTTCATGTGGGGACATGTGAAATATGTTTGGGACACTTCACTTTGGGAACTGTCTTTCCAAGATTGATGTTAAGATGTTTCTACCTTGTGGGTACTTTCTGACTAGCTTTAGCTAAAGCAGCAGATGTGTGGATTGGAGACTAGTAATGAGAGTGTTAGCCTGGGGGGAACCGCTGACTTCTACATGCTCTGCTGTCTTTTGCCTAATTTCTGGTCCTTTCTCTAATTTATAACTCTCCAAAATGAGCACCATCTTGTTCTCCTCCTTCCTCATAACATTCAGAAAACACGATGAATTGTTTGGGAAGAAAATTCTGTGCCCTACAGGATCTATGAAGTGACAACAACCCTTCTCTTCATGACCCACATACCTATCTGGCAGAAGAAGTGTGGCATGGGAAAAAATGCTGTTGCATAGCAATGTCCTCAAAATTGAAACATTCCACCTTGGGGGTGGGTCTTGTTAGGACTCAGAAACATGAAAGGATCATGATGTACACAACACAAGTTTCAGGAAGTTCCTGAAACAAACACAGTGACAGGGCCCCTTCCCAAATTATATAAGCAGTAAGGCCTGCTGGAAACAGAAAAGAGTCTGATCAGATAAGCTGCCTGCAACTTATATGGAGAACTCCAGGGATGCAGCTTTCAGGAATTGGTACCCAGGCTAGGGTGGGCTTTTCAGTGATGCAGCTGCCTCTGAGTCATCCATGCTCCTAGAAGTAATTCTTCTCCCATACTTTTATAAGCCATCCCAGTAAAGATATGTATTCATCAAGTTGGACTTTGGTGTTGTTACTTTGGTCTGTCTTCTGTACCCAGTTTGAAATGAGTAGATACTTAATCTCCTTAGCAAAGGTCAAAGGTTCCAACTGCTTCCACTAAATGTGTGTCTTCCAGTCCGTTCCTACTTATTGTGCCAATTCACTATTTGAGAAGGAAAATCCAATCAGGAAACTGGCATTCATGCCACCAAGTTATAAAGACAGGAGTCAGAGTCACAGAAGTAAAAGAACAAAAGGGAGAAGTACCAAGATGACCAACGGCAGAATGCTGCTCTCAACCCCAGAGCTGGAAAGAAAGAGAAAGGTGTTACTTTAATCCCAGCAAGGTGGCCAGACTTTGGCAGAGGTGGTCCAGTGGTGAGGGTCAAAGTAGACATGCAGACTCTCCTGAAGATGCTGCCAACAAGAGTGGCGAGAACGGACGCTCCTGGCTTGCCCAGTTCTCTTGTCTCTAATTTTCTGCCAGCTCTACTCAATTGTCAGAGAACAGAGAAGCACTGGAAATGTCACACTGAGCAGCATGGGAGAAGGATGTTGAACAAGGAACACCAGTGCTCATCTAGAGAGCTGTTGCCATCACCCCCAAAAGACCCCCAAACCTACCCCCATTAAACAATCTAACTTCAAAAACTGCTCTCTTTTCAAGTTCACCATTAAAAAAAGTGTGTTAGCTCCTCCTTCCCAACTGTCCAGGTTAAGTTCTTGCATAGAAACTCTAGAACCGGAGCCATCCCTATTACCTCTGGCCCTCCAGGACTGGCCTGTGAGGTAAAGAGGATGGCCATGCCTCTGGAGTCTCTGGGTTGACCTTCTCTACAGAACTTTTCTAACTAAGCCACCACACCTTGGCTCAGACAAGGCCTGAAAATTCGATGGCCACGTGGAACTGCTGTGGCCAACTGGCCATTTTTCATGCCACTCTTGAAGGTCACAAAAGTTGGAGACTTTCAGTTGCAAACAGTCTGGGTGCCAGAATGGGGAGCTGCCAAGGAATGACAAGTGGTAGGCACAGTCTCCGGGGCAGGGCACAGCCCAGCTGTAATGACTAATGGGTTTGGCCTCCTTTGGTTGGTGCCAACCTGTCAGACATTGATAAAGAGCTCACCAAACACTTTGCTTTTATGAACCAGAACAGAAAGAATAGGAAGGGTTTCATTTCCATCTGAAGCACAGGCTTGGGAGTGACCTGAACAGGCAAGGTGAACAGGGAGCCCTGAAGGAAGCCAGCGCCTTCCTGTCCTTCCTGCGAGCTCCCCTGAGATTTCCCATCTCCCTAAAGTAATCAGCGCTGTTCACCTCAGCAAGAAGGGACCCCTTGAGGGACAAACAACACACAGAAGATAGATTAATTTAGCATCCAGGAGGTGATCCAGCAGGGAACAGATTGTGGAGGCATTAGAAGTCACCAGGGAAATTGGGGTATGTTTCTGAGATCATGGTAGCCATTTAGTGTGCTGTGTGTGTGGTGGGGGATGTTCACATGTGTATATGTGCACATGTGTGCATGTGGAGGCTAGAGATCAACACAGGATGTCTTTTTCAATCACTCCCCAAATTATTTTATATTATGTATTTATTCTTTGAGAGCTTCATACATGTAAAATCCACTGTAAACCTTCCCCTAGAACTCTTCCCTGATCCCCACCACCACATCTCCTTCTCTCCCAACTTCATGTGCTTTCACTGAAGCCACTGCATCCAGTTACCGCTGTAAGTATACACACAAGCATAGGACCATCCTCTGGAGCATGGGCAACATATCCAGGGTGGTATCCCTTAAGAACCTGATCATCCTTTCCCCAGCAACTATCAACTGCCAATAGCTATTCAGTCAGGGGTAGAGCATCAAGAGCCATCCATGTTGCAATTTTGACTGGTTTGGTCTTATGCAGGTCCTCTGTATGCAGCCACAGTAGCTGTGAGTTCATCAGAAGGCCCGTCATGTCCAGAAAATACTGTTGCACAGCAGTCCTCTGAGACCTCTGGCTCTTAACAATCATTTCTTCTCCCTCTCCTTCAATCATCTCTGAGCTTTGAGGGGATGTAGATGTCCTTTCAGTGCTGAGCACTCTGTGTTTCTTATTCTCTACGGTTTTACCCATTGTGGGTCTCTAGGAAATATCACTGTGCTTCTGAGGGTCTCATATTGATCATTTTAAGATACAAAGCTCTCTGGGGATTGTCTTTTCACCTTCACACTCTCTGCTCTTGCCTTTCACCTTGAGGTTTGAACCATACCAATGTCTGAGACTGACCTCACTTCAACAAGGAGAGGTTCTGGGCAGTTGAGGGGCTGGTTTTACTCCTCAGGGTTCAAATGGGGATTTGAACAACATAACCACATGTTCAGTGGATGGAAAAAGCTTGAAAATAGTTTCCTGAGCTGCCTCTGGGTAGAATGGACTCCAGTGAAGATGAGAGGGAGGTACTGTCCACCTGCTGCCAACCACCAGGGCAGTGGATGGTCCTCCTTTCCTCCATCTGAAATGTTGTGATTGATGATCACATTTCTAAATAATCTGAGATTTTTTTAGAACAGTAAATAAAAGATTTTAATCTTGTAGGGAAAGAAGAACCCAAACAGATTAAAATCCTAATCTCACTAGAGGAAACAGCAGATGAGGGATCAAACAGTGCTTAGGACTTAGGGATGCTACTGTCCTGAGGTGAAAGAAAGGACTGCTTAGGAAACCAGATTTAATAGTTCTTCTTTGAGGTGTGTTTTTTTTTCACTGAGTGAACCATGTGTGGATTTAGTGTATTCAGCAAAGAGAGACTGCTCAAGGGTTCTGTCAGAGAAAGGAGCTAATACCAACTATGTAGACAATGCTGGTCCTACCATCCACTTACTGTGTGACCTAAGGCACGTCTCTCCTCTCTTTATGTCTCAATTTTTACACCAGATTGTAACAGCACCCACCTTAAAGGGTAATGTAAAAATGAAAGTGGGGTGGAGCTGGTATTTATATAATGTACAGAGCATTTATCATCAAAGCAAGAGTACACAATAAAAGAAAATCAAGACTTCCATTGGTATCTCAGATGAGTTATTAGCTATCATTTTTTAAAAGCTGCATATTAGATATAATGGGCTGGTTAGTAATTCCTCTTCAGTGCCGTGTCTTGTGAGGAATTTGTAATTAGATGAATTAATGATCACACAAATTATAATTCAGGATTTCCTACAGTAATTTGGCCCAGACAGAAGATAAAACACAGAGAGAGAAGCTAGCTCGTCCATCATTTCTCCAGTAAGGCCCCATGGTGAAAGGGAATCGTTCACTGAGAAGCCGCATAAACAAGGGAATTTATTTTCAAACGACAGTGCCAGGCTATTTTTCAATCCCAGCTTCAAGTGATTCCTTTTATTTTATCTTAAGCTGAAGAAAAAGAAAATCTTAGGGAAAAAAAAATAGTGAGAAGTGGCAGAACACAGGCTTATGAGAAGTAAGTGCCACAGAATGCAGGGTCAGTGGCTGGGTCCACTGCAGCTAGGCTACCACTAGAAGTGTCTTCTATTGTGGGAGTTCATAAGGAAATCTCCCTTGCCCCAGATAAGATCATGTGAATCCTGGTCTGCGCCAAGATGCCAACTGTGTGCATTCACCCTCTTCCCAAGGTCTGAGACCATAACCTTAATTTCTCTTTGTCTTGCATTGAAACAGTGACACTAGCAACTATTAATGGAGAATTCAGGATGTGTAAAACTTCCTAAGCATGGAACATAAATTGCTTCATTTTCTTCTCAAGGAAACCATGGGGCAGACTCTAATCTCTGTTTTACAAGTGAACCAACAGATGCGTTAATGACTTGCCTGTGAACCCAGAGTACAACTCTGGGGCTCGTGTGCATAAATACTGTGCAAGCCTAGTTCCCACTGTGCATGCAGCAGCTGTATAAAGTTTCTCTGTTGGATAGGTGGATGGACAGTTTGATAGGTGAACAGATGGATGGGTGGATGAACAGAGCTGCCATAAGAAGGAATGCAGACTTTATTCCTAAAATCTCTCCTTCCTGTGATCCTGACTCCGTGAATAGCTCCTATGAGACAAGTGTCTGCCTTTTTCAGACCTACTTTTGGTGATCAAAACAGTACTTGGACTTGTTCTGGAATCTTCACCTTGGCTCACAGTGCAGTAGCGGCATTTAGAGCACCAATAAAATCTCAGCTATCATCTTCTGTGCATCATGAGTGCAGTAGCACACACGTGGAATGCAGACCCATCTAGCAGTCAAGTGTCCTTCAAACTAGTGGCTCCTGCCATCTCTCCTCTCTTCTGCCACATCTGCAAAACTCACAGAACCTTTGAAAAGGTATTTTCTCTTTGTTTACTTGGAACAAAAACAATGACTTCCACATTCATTCAAGGTGGTCTTCGAAAACTGAGTCAAAGGGGCCAAAGAGAGAGCAGACCATTAGGACCGAGACTCCGTGGCTGGAGCCAGCTGCATGGGCAGATAGCCTGACAAGAGAAAAGCTATGGGATTCCTGCTGAAAGATGAGCTCTCACTCCAATTCCCTGGCCTCTAGCATTGTCAGCTGCTGCTTTCAGCCCTGAAGAAGGGGTAACCTGCTCCCGTTCCCTAGCTGACGATGAATAAGCATTTGGTCCATCCATCAGGCTGGGGCCTTAGTAAACAAGTCTCCATCTTACACTGGAAATTCACTAGCTAAAGAATCACAGCTTTGAGTCAGCTCCATTTCCCAGGGCTGTGCAGCATAGCTCCTGATTAAATTCCAGCAGCTGGGCACAATCTCTCTCCTCAACAATGAAAGTAATTGGGAGGGGGGCAAACAATGGAATTTGCCATGTTAATATTCTGTGCATTCTGTCAGGAGTGGGATGCATACTGAGTGCTGTGAGAAGCTCATCCTCCCACAATTGGGGTAGGGGGCGGTGAAGTTAGGCTCTATAGGCTGAAAATGTGCTGGTCTGAAAGAAAAAGCCCCTTGGTGACAGTCATTGAGCCTGAGAGAAGCAAGTAAGCTCTCCCTTCTTAGATGTGATAGTAAATGAGCCCCAAACCTCAGACTGGAGTATGGGACAGCAATCCTGTGCCACTGAGGAAGGAAGCCTTTTTCAAGCTTATAAAATAAACTTGGAAGTAATAACACTGTTTATTAAGTGCCTGCAGTGAATCAGGCACTGGGTTAAATCCTTCACAAACATTATTTAATTGTGAACTGCTATTAATCACAAAATAAGACCACACTCATTGTTTTTAAAGTAATATAAGTGAACAAAATAGAAAAATTAATCCCTTGTAATTCCATTTCCCAAAGATAATCAGCATTAACATGCAGACATTTATACTGTGCAATAACTCTAGCAGCTGTAGATATTATTATGCATTTTGTAATTGAGCCTAGAGAGACTGAGTATCTTCTAAATAAAAGCTATTGCCCCCATACAGTCATGACTAGAATTCAGGTTCTTTCCTTTGCTGAATGTTAACTAAGGATATGTGCTAACACTGTTCTTAGAGACAGGAACAGATGACAGCTCCATTGCAAATAGGCAAATAGGATTTTTCTTACCATGAACCTTAAACACAGAATCAGAGCTCATCGGTGCACAAATAAGTGATCTCTGAAACTGGAATGCAGAGAATAAAAACAATGTATGTTCATTTTAAGTGGCAATCATTGGAAAGTTAGTAATCTGGAATGGATCAGAAAATAATTTTGGGGTGAAATAACAATTTCACTTATCAAACATAACCTAAGTGGTATTGACTGTTGGATCACTTTTTTGTTTTTTTGGTTCATCAAAATCTAAAAAGAGAAAAATATATTTTATATATATATATATATATATATATATATGTATATGTATATGTGTGTGTGTGTGTGTGTGTGTATGTGTATGTATGTATGTATTGTAACTCCTTTCAGCTGGTTTCTTGGGTTTTTATTTTATTTTATTGTGGTCCTGGAGTTCAAACTCACAGCTTTACATCATGATAGGCAAATGGTCTTCCTCTGAGCTATACCCCCAGCCCCTGTTGTCGTTTTATTACAGATAAGAAAACTGGAGCCGAGTAACTTTCACACAGCCACACAGCCAGGAAGTGGTGAAGCCTGAGATAACAACCCAGGCAGTCAGGCTCCTCATGCCATGGCCGTGACTCTCCTCTGCCTGTGTTTGAGTTGAAGCCTGGATGACCAGGCATCATGCCTGCATAGATCCACAGTGTTCAGATGCTCTGAGCAGGTAAAACCCTGTGGTGGAGATGTGTTCTGCCTGTCAAGATCACAAAGAGTGCCACTAGGGACTCAAACCATATCAGGTAGAGTCTGGAAGCCATTCAGAAATGTCTTTGGATTTCAAGGGCAGTAGAAAAAACACTGAATGTTTTCAGCAGAGGAGTACCAATTGGATTTGCACTTTAAAGATATTTCTTTGTTACTGAGTAGAGATCTGAGTTCAGGGGAACAAAGCAGAGATGAATCCTCTGGGTCGGTTATGGGTCCATACTGAAACAAAGTAACTCACACTAGGAAATGAAATCGGGAGGGGAATGACTGGTGCAAGTTGTAAGTTTTCCAATTAAAGTATACTGCATTATACAAAGAGACTTTTGTAAAAACTCCTCTTCAGGATGGGGAAACACCTAGCACAGTTGAGTGGGAGGCACAAGGAATGATGGAAGCAATCCACCATCATGGGTTGGAGTTACGGAGGGAGTCAGTCACAAAGGCATAGAAAATACCAAAACCCACCACTTGGTGGGTAAGTGGCTGATGTTTCCCAGGTTGTGTTCTAAGCCCTTTCTGCATACTCATGGGATCATCACAGCAATGCTATGGGGAAGCTATCAGTATTAACTCTGTTTTACAGACAGAGTGAGACAGGCCTACTCATGGCCACATATCTGATAAATAGCAGAGCTGAGCCTTTGAGCCCAGCAGACAGACTCTAGACCATAGCTATTATCCACTCTGCCGATCTGCTTTTAAAAGATGTCCACTAATCCCACCAGCAGCCCAGAAAGCTGCCAGATGGCCAGGGAGCATGCACACAGCACTGGCAGCAATGGCCTGCCATTATTTTCTAACAAGGGTGATTGCATTTAGAAGAAAACTAGGATATGAGCAGTCCTCTCAGGACTGAATTTCACAAACTCACATATGGGAAACAACAGCTCACCCCATCAGACTCATAGTCAATCTCAAGAAAGAACAGAGGGTTGGGCTGGAGGCTTGCTTTTGGATGGGTATCATGTATGGGCAATTTGGACAGCTTGGTCAACGTGAATTTAGAAAGAAACCTCCAAATGAACTGATCTATGACTGCAGATGATGACCATTATAACTTAGCACATCACTTTGAATTAAGTTGTGACATTTCTGATATAGTATATTAACCCTTCTTATATGGAGAAGATACTTCTATCAGCAGGTAAGGGTTCAATGTAAAAGTAAGGTATCAATGAATGATAAGGATGCTCTCAAGGAAGCGACATTTTGGACAAGTATGCTTAACAACAGCTGTCTTTCTTTGTGTGTAAAAAAATTGCCTTAGTTACCAGCGAGAGTCTTCATTTTGTAGAGGTGCTAGGTTATATGTTAATCAGATACTCTGAATCTGTTGCAGTGCCAGCCTACACTGGGAAGATTAACCAGAGGCGAGACAAGTGCATGTAGGATGCAATTCTTTTCTCCAAGAAATTGAGAGTTTAACCATAGAAATAATGCTTTCATCGCTGCAGTTAAAGGGACTTGGGTTCATGCTAGAAATGTTTTTAAAAGAACAAGGAACTTAACACACCTGCAGGGTTGATTCCCTTGACTGGTGTAAAAAGTGGGTTGTTATCAATTGGATGGTGTACCCTAACAACTTTTTATGTTGAAGGTTTACCATATTTTAAATGTGAAATATCCCCCACAGGATCATATGTTGAAATGCTAGATCCCCAGCAGGTGGCCCCATGTCAGAATGTTGTAGAACCCTTGGGACAAGGTATTACAAAACCCCAAAACTTAACACAACTGATGCCAAGATGAACTACCATTCAGGTCTCAGAACCCACACCTGTCAGAAGAGAACGAAGACCTGATCCATCAAGTCAATAGTTCTATGAAAGTCTCTAAATGTACTAACTTCACTTTCTGACTCCTGTAGTTCTGCTTCTGGCTAATTGTTCTTGCTACCTGAGATGTGTCAACCTAGGATGTGGTTTTGTGCTCAAAAACTCACCCTGAGAAAGGCTCAGGAATGCAGTTGGATTCCCAACATTCAGTGTAGTAGCCAGCTGGCTAATAAAGGCTTCCTATTGTCTTGAACACATATCTGAGTGGTCTTCTCTGATGGATACTCACAACACTGGTGTTTAGATGATGAATATGGATATGGATCATTTAGGGGGCCCTTTGAAGGTTTGATCCACAGCTGGTTCTGGTCTATATCTCTGATTTCTGATCCACCAAGATCTAAGGCATCCTGATCTACCACCATGTGCTTCCACCACCATGAACTCTGCTGTACCTTTCCATCATGGTGTACTGTACCATGAGTTAAAATAAATTCCTTCCTCCTTTAAATTGTGTTGTTGTGTATCCTGTCATAGCTACAAGAATGGTAACTAATACACATCCTAATCCCCAAAGCCCCAGGGTCTAACTATACTTGGAGATGGAGCCTTTAAAGAGGTATTTAACCTAATTCAGTCCTTGAGGTAACTCTAATTTAATCTGACTGATAAAGAAGAAGGGATGTGGAGGCAAAAGGATAAGCCCTGTGGAGATATGGTGAGATGATAGATATCTATAAACCAAGAGGATGGGTCTAAGACAAACCAGTTCTGCCAACAGCCCAGACTCATACTTCCAGCCCCAGATCTTCAAGAAACTAAACTGACATTTCAGTCTTGTATTCTATAGTGTTTTCTTATGGTGACTGGCTAACACATAGAAGCATTAACCACTATGGAGGTGTTGATTTGCACAGACTGAGGACCATTTTTTGATCAGCGTAGAAGCCCCAGCCATCACTGCTGCTGGTCACAAGATGACAGGGCAGGAGATGTGAATGTATTGATTTAGTAATAAACTGCCAATTATTCAATTGACTACCCAGACTACAATGTGTGGAATCAGCTCTGTAAATGTTTATTGATAGAATGAATAAATGCATGAAGTACACATCAGCCCAAGGTGTGAGTAGAAGTGACATCTGACAAAGGTGACCCGGGAACAGATTCACACCTTGTTTCTTCAGGCTCAGTATCACCCATTTATTTGACTTTAAGAAGTTTTTCCTATCCCTTATTACCACTTAATTTTATTAAATATGATTTTTATCAATGTTTGGCTTCCCCCACGAAAGTTTCTTCGGTGCTAGACTTTGTGGGTTTTGTTTGTGTTTTTCTCTAAGCACCTACAACAACAACCCAGGGCATCTCTAGCGAGTATGTGGTAATTAAATGAGCAGAAGTGGTTTCTTTCACACTGAATTCCTAAGACTTTATCAAACTAACTCAACACCCAGATCTAAGTAACATTAAAGGATTACATACAACATATTACACATATTACATAATTAGCATTTAAGTAATATTTAAATGTGCATATTATGCTTCACAGCTAATAATGAGCTTTTAAGTGGATCATCTTGTCTGCATCTCACAATTTTGTCAAATGTAGGGAATGGAGGAATCCGTGAGTAAGTAAAGTCATGAGTGAACGTGTATTGTTGACATGACAACCATGTTGGAGTATTGAGCCCATGGGAAATTGGCAAAACTGACTCCCTGTATGGGTCAGGCTCAAGAGACGTGTTTATGGAGGATTGACTAGTGTGTACAAAAACAAACAAACAAACAAACAAACTGGCAACTGCCGCTTCCCCCACCTGGATGTTCACAAGCTGAGACTGCACACCTCCAAAGACTGGTCTACCCAAACTTGCTAACCCTTCGCTCTGTGTCATACCTAATAAACAGGCTCAAGTTCCAGGTTGCTGGTGGTAGGAGGTTCCCTCCATCAGAGTGAGCACACCCCACTTGATCCCAGATTTTCTGTACGAGTGTCTGTGTGTCTGTTCTTTCTTCATTCCCTCGCTGCCGCTAGTCAGGGTTCAAGGATCCAAGCCACAGTCATGGTAACCAGGAAGATAGACATGGTCTTAGATTAGGGTCCAGTTAATTGGTGTTGAAACTGAGTTTCGTTTCGAAGAGGTTATGTTTAGCTTCCATAAGCGCAAATGGAACTCACATTCTGTTCTTCTAAGAACTAATCTAATGTTCCATGTTGTCTTTCCAATGGCTTTACTGAGTTATTATTTAATAATTCTACTGTGTGGCAATAAAAGAAATCTCTGTATTGCCTGCTGCGTTGCCAATTGAGGACATTGCATATTAGTAATCAGAGTCAACTGCACTAAAAATCAATAGGAACTCCACACCGAGATCAGGCCTGAGTCTCCTGAAAACTAATGTTTTCTTTTATGAACATAACCTGATGAGTTATGCCATTTCATTGTTTTACCTTTCATGTAGCACAGAAATAGAATTAAGGTTTAATTATAGTAATAATCTAATTTCTAGTCGAGTTACAATCCTCTCTCCTACACTATTTTATCTTCATTTTTACTTTAATTAATTGTGTACATGGATACAGAGTTTTGATTATTAGCTCTTTATAAATAACCATGGTAGGAAATGTAAGCAATAAGCAATAACTAACATTAATTAAATGCTTATCATATGCCAGGGACCAACTTTGAAGTTTACATGCACTAATTTCCTCTCATCAAAATCAAAAATCTCACATTGCCAGAGAAACCAAACGTTACAATATGTGATATTGGAATCAGAATTGTGAACTGTGAAAGAAACGCGTGTGCCTTCTCCCCACTTCCCCTTCATGTCACTGTGAGCACCTCCACCACCTCTCACCCCAGTGATCTCTACGTGTCTCTTCCTGGAATCCCTACTTCCACCTTTCGCCTTTTCTTGTTGAAACATGAGTTAGACCATCTGACTCTTTGGCCCTAAAACCCCGGGACTGTTCCCTATCTCACTCAAACTAAATGCTTAAAAACAACAACAACAAAAATAAAGGAGGCCCTACAAGATCTTGCTGGTCTCGTTCATGATCCCCCTCTTCCTCTCTCTGCCCCATGACCTATTGGCCTGCACACTGGCCTATTCCAGGCATCTTTTTGCCTCTGAATATTTATATTTGCTGTTCCCCAAGGCTGGCACATCATCTTTCAGATATCTGTGTGGCTCAGTTTCTTACCATCTTCAGGGGTCAAACATCACCACCTCTAAGGGGACTTACTAATCCTCTTGCCAGCCTCTCCCTCAGCACTTGGTTTATTTATCCAGAGCACAATTAGCATACTGTTCAGTTTATTTACTGTGGCTTTTATCACGTGTCTTAAGACACAATAAAGACTTGGAGAGCAGGAATTTTATCTGTCTGATTCTTTGTTACATTCAAATCAACTTAAACAGAATTTCTCATACATTGGGAGCCTAGTGAGAGAAAGAGAGAGAGAGAGAGAGAGAGAGAGAGAGAGAGAGAGAGAGAGAGAGAGAGAGAGAGAGAGAGAGAGAGCTGGTACATGTAGGTACACATGCACAATGGTGTGTGTATATGCATATGGGAGTCATAGAACAACCTTGGGTATTGTTCCTCTGATGTCATCCATCTTTATTTTGAGACATTATCACTGTCTGCCATTTCAAACAATGCATTCTTCTCAGCTTTGCTTAGGGCTGGCAACTTTCAAAATTTTAGGAGGTAACACCCCTTGGTGAACAATGACACACATAATGAGCATCACTACAAAATGCTTCTCCAACAGATTTTAGGCCCTAGATGTGGATAAGCAGGCACCTCCGTCCCTGTGGCTGACAGATTGTATTTGGGACATACATGACACACTCATTTGAGAACTCCCAGAAATACTAGAAACACTATGAGAAAACGTGCTATGTAAGGCCAGCAGCTAAGTAGGATTGAGTTTCATATGACATTACAGAATTTAGATTTGGAAGGAACTTTGGAATCATTTCAGCTAACTAAGCATCCTCTCCAGAAGTGTCTTTGATTTTCATAGGACAAAAACACATGACACAGCATAATTCAGTCTCCTTCTGCTCTCACGACTGTAAAGTGGATTGTTACGAACCCACCTTATTCTCCCCATCCAATAGCTCTCAGCGTCAGGATTTGTCCCCTCACCAGCTTTCAGGCTCTTGGCTGGAGGTGAAGCTTTGTTCCTCTCCACTTAGCGTGTTCCTCACTGTCGACACTCCTGCCAAGGATCGTCTTGTAGTTTTAATTGTTAGTCTTAGTGTGGGGCGGCTCTCTTCTCTCTTAGAAGGAACAAGCATTCATTTAATTTCTAACCCAATTAAACCATGAGCTCATGTTCTGTGAGCCAGAGAAATGGGCTCCAGAGACACGAGCAGAATAGAAACTGCTAATGTTAACATGATTCCCCCATCCCCATCCAGTGTGACTAACATGCAGTGAGATTATTTGCGCTCCAATAGCCTTCTTCAATTAATTAATCAGCAGGTACACATTCAAGAAACAAGCTTTGAAAGATGCTGCAGGCTACTGTCATTCTTGGGAACACCAGGGACAACAGCTCAGAGTTCCAGAAGAGTTACAGACATCAACAGACCCTGATGCTGACCCTGATGCATACACAAGTTCCTGACTTTGGGAAATTCCATTTCACTTCAAAGACAGTGACGTGGCCTTGGAGTTAGCAGAACAGAGGAGAAAATCTTACCTGTTCTACTCCTAGTAGAAACAGAAGAGGAACCTGCATCTGCCCTAAAGTGTGACCAGCAAAAGAGAAAGTGGCCACAGAGGCCATTATGAGTGGCAGAGGCGCACTGGGCCTTGTACCAAAAGATGGGCTTTGCTCAGTGTGTGGGAGGTGTTTGAGTCACTCCCTCCGGCCTGCGGTCTTTAGTTATCATCTCTATAAAACAAGATGGCTATACTAGAGGACCTCAAGGATCAAAGTGTCCCTGGCATGTGTATGCCAGTGAATGACCCTGAGGCACTTGTGAGTGCTTCTCGCCTTCTGTTTCTCTCTTCTGCCTCCCACCACCACTTTCCGACAACACAGAGCATTATCACAGGGGAAACATTTCTTTGAATTTGCTGTCAACAGGTTATTAGGGATTTAATGTGACCAAGAAATTGGAGAGTCAAGCCTCTGACCTGGATTAAGAAGAGGGAAACAGATATGCAACGTGGTACAGGCTGGAAGAGAACAAGGCATGAGCTCAGGGAGTCAAACAAAAGAACCAGAGACATCTAGACTTGATGGAATGAGGAAAAACCTCAAAATTGGAAAAAATTCTCCTGATCAAGCTTATTAAAACGGATATCTCTATCAGGCTCCTTATTCCCTAGGCAGAAATCAACAAAGAAAATTAGCTAAAAGGAAAAGCAACCTCCACAGGAGGACAGCAATACAAAAGGATGAAAAATTGTTCCTCGTTACAAAAATCAAGTCCCAGTAGATAGGCCACAGGCTAAAGAAAGGAAATAGCCCAGTGAGATCCTTGGGGTAATGGAGGTTCATTGTGACTTCCCACAGCACATTGCAGGGTTAGGGTCCCCCCAACACACACACACACACACACACACACACACACACACACACACACACACACACACATTTTTCTACTGTTGGATGAGTCCATATTATAGAAAATTGTCAATTTATGTTTGAATAATGAAGAAAGGAATTCATTAACTGTCCCAGTTTGCTTTCTGTTGCAGTGGTAAAACCAAAAAGTTTATTTCATCTTATACTTCCAGGTAGCAGTCCATCATTCATGGAAGCCAGGACCGGAACTCAAGTCAGAAACCTGGAGGCAGGAACTGAAGCAAGGAGCATGGAGAAGTGCTGTTTACTGGCTTTCTTGGCCACCTTTCTTACACAGCCCAGGCCTACTGCCTAGGGATGACACCACCCACAATGGCCTGAGCCCTTCCACATAAACTAACAATTAAGAAAATGTCTCATATTTGAGGGCTGGAGAGATGGCTCAGTGGTTAAAAGCACTTACTCCTCTTGCAGGGGATCCTGGTTTGGTTTCTAGAACCCACATAGCAGTTTGCAATCACTCATAACTCCAGTTCAGGGAATTCAGTGCCCTCTTCTGGCTTCCACGGACACTAGTCACACACTCAATGCACTTTTATACATGCAGACAAAATACATATAAAACAAACCCTTTTGTATTAAGAAAATTTTTTCATTCATTTTACACACCAATCAAAGATTCCCCCTCTTCCCTCCTCCGACACCCCAGCCTCTCCCCCAATCTACCCCCCACAAGAAGGCAAGGCCTCCCATGGGGAGACACATCCAGCAGAGGCAAGTCCAAGCCCTTTCCCCTGCCTCAAGGCTGTGCAAGGTGTTACATCATAGGTAGTGGGCTCCAAAAAAAACCCCTAATGCACCAGGGATGGATTCTGATTCTACTGCCAGGGGAACCCCAAGCAGATCAAGCTACACAATTATCTCACCATGCAGAAGGCCTAGACCAGTCCCATTCAGGCTCCACAGCCATTGATCCAACTTTCATGAGTTCCCACTAGTTTGGTTTGGTCATCTCTGCAGGTTTCCCTATCATGATCCTGCTGCTCATGCTCATAGAATCCTCTCTCTCTCTCTCTCTCTCTCTCTCTCTCTCTCTCTCTCTCTCTCTCTCTCTCTCTCTCTCCTCCTCCTCTCTCTCCCCTACAGGATTCCTGGAGCTCTGCCTGGTGTTTGGCTATGGATCTCTGCATCTGCCTCCATCAGTCATTGAAGAAAAGTTCTATGATGCCTGAACTGAACTGGCTTGCCCCAGTGATCAGATCAGTAAATAAACCTTTTTTAAAAAAGAAAATGTCTCATACACATGGCCACAGGCCAGTCTGATGAGGGCAATTCCTCAACTGAGGTTCCCTCTTCCCAGGTGACTCTAGTTTGTATCGTGTTGACAAAAACTAACCAGTACATTAACTATCCAGATTTGTAAAGAAATTTAAAACCCATCCACTTATAGGGGTCTGCACTGCCCTACAATAGGACAAGTGCTCCATTCTCTGAAAGCATATGTTAGTATTTCTTTTTAGGACTTCTTCAAATTCATTCTGTGAATAAATCAGATAAGTACATCTTGAACATTTACACCTTCCTCAGAGAGCCTCCTGAGAAAGAATGAGGCTTGGGAAAGTATTGTATAAAGACAATTTTGCTATGTGTTGTCACCAGCCAGCCTGAAATACTGAGAAGCAAATGTTTTCAATCATCCTTCATGGCATGGAAGGCTTATTTTCTCACAGCTGTGGGAAACAAAAACAAGTAACTGATTTCTTTCCTGAGTGAGCCAAGTTCCCATTGCAAACCTTATCAGAAAAAAAAAATCCAATTAAAGTCACATGTTCTTGTTTAGTGGTCTTTGATACATGAAAGACCATGTTCTGGATTTTGTCTTGCTTTTTCTCATGATAATCAAGAGAGAAAGCTCTCCATGTGTGTACAGATGACTACCATACAAAATTGTGACAATGTATTTATTGCTGAGTTAGGATCTTTCAGGCAAGTGATGTCAAAAGCAAAATTTTGGTGAAAACATAAACTTTGGTTCTTCTATGGTCATTTCCCACATTGGGCATGAGCATCCTCCTCCTCCTCCTCCTCCTCCTCCTCCTCCTCCTCCTCCTCCTCCTCCTCCTCATTGCAGGTGGCTGTATTGCATTTCCTCGACGTCTAGGGATGACAGGTGGCTGAGAACAGGGAGTTTTCATGCATTGCAAAAAAAAAAAAAAACGGTCATTGTACCTTTTTGAAGGAGCAGAGTTTGGAAGGTTGGAAAAAAGGAGTGAGTCAAAAAAGCTTTTCTCTGTAGATTGCACATATCAGAGGAAAAGAGCATCATAGGAAACTGATGTCCATTCCCAGACCTTCAGTTAATGCCCCAGATATGCTCTGCTCTTCCACAGAGAAAGCACACTTGGGACACTAAACAGTAATGGATATCAAAGCACCCTTAAGAAGACAGTTGAAAAAGCATATTCCCAGAATTATATTTCATACAGTCCTTTGAGGTTGAGGGAATGAATGCCCCCTTGCCAATTTCTACCTGCCTTCTGAGAGTGGGTCCATTTAACTGTGGTCAGCACAGTAGCCTACACTGTACTGCATCGTCTTAAGTAGTTTGTCTCTACCCCATCCTTGTAGAGCAAAATGTGGTTAAATGGGCCCATCCCTCAGAAGGCAGATAGCAATTGGGGAGCACCACTTTCTCAACCTCAAGGGATTATGTAAAAATACGATTTGGGAAATACTCATTATAACATAATATTCTTACAATAATCCTCAGTTTCTCCCCCTCCTCTGTGGATTTGAGGGCCTCCTCTTCCAGATGGCATAGCTTCAAGGTGAGGTAGATGACATAAAAAATCTAATTGTGACATAAAAAATGGACTTCTGCTGTATGAAGTCACCAATACGTTGTGCAGTCAGCATCAGCAACTTGAGTTCTTCGCTATCCATGGTTTTGTGTTCCATGAGATTTATACTACTTTTATTAGGTACATGGTTATAATTTTCTCATTATGAATTATTATTGTTAATCTTCGGCTGGACTTGAGTTATCAATTAAACTTCATCCTAAGTGTGTATGGAGGGTTAGAAAGCATGTCATATGTAGGAAGCATAGCTCTTTTCTAGCCTCCATAGAATATCTTGGGCCATATCCAGCAGAGATGAGAAGAGACTATTGTGGTTTCCTTGCTGGAGACTGACTCTCCATAACTTATTTACCTTATATAACTGAGACTCTGGGCTTCTTGACCACAGTACCACTTCCCTCACCCCCGGCCTCCATCAGTCACCTTCCAGCTGTCTGTTTCTATGATCTCAACTACCTTAGATTTCACAATAAAGGAGATAGTGCAGCATTGCCCTCTTTGTGTCTGACTTGTTCCACTGACTTTACATTATTTAAATTGACAGTTTCTTTTTTAAGGCCAAATAACATTAACATATTTGATATATGTGTATATAAACTATATATATATCATACATATCTATCACATATACACCCTCTAGTCATCCATATTTAGGCTGTGCACATATCTTAGCTGGTGTGAATATGGCTGAAATGGACTTAAGAAAACAGCTCTCACTTTGATGTACTGAGTTCATTTCTTTTGAATTTATATGCAATAATGGAATTTGTGAACTTTAAGGCAGCTCTATTTTTAACTTCTTTTAGGACCATCATACTGTTTCTTATAATGGAAACAATAATTTTCCATTAAACTTCATCCCTACCAAGAGTGTACAAAGGGTCTCTTTTGTTCATATTCTTGCCAATACTTGTGATCTTTCATGGTTTTGTTAATAGCTATTCTAACAGCTGGTTTCTGGTTGTGGTTTTTTGCTTATTTGCTTGTTAATTTGTTTGTTTATTGATTTGTTGGTGTTGAGGCACTAGAGAATGAACCAAGGCCCTTACAAATGAGCCTAGACAAACACTCTTCCACTGAGCTATACTCCCAGAACTGTTTGACTTTTTATTTTAAGATAGGGTCTCACTGAGTCACCTGGACAAGCTTTGAACTCACTCCGTAACTCAGGTTGGCCTTGAACTTGCCATCCTTCTGCCTCAGCCTCCCAAGTAGCTGGAATTACAGGTCTATGCTGCCACATTTGTTTGTCTTGTTTTGTTTTGCTTTGTTTTTCTTTGCTTTGCTTTGCTTCTTTGCTTTGCTTTTGAGACACGGTCTCACTGTGTAGCACAGGTTAGTTGTAAACTTTATATAACCCAGGCTGTCTTCACACTTGAGATCCCCTGCTTTGGTCTCCTGAACAGTGCTTATTATGATTTCAATTTTCATTTCCTTCATGATTAGTGATAACAGTTATTCTTCATATGGCTGTTGGTCACTTGTATGTCTTTATGTTTTAGAAATGTCTAATTCTTATACCAGTGGGAGGCTATGTACAGCAAATAATTTAGTTAGAGTGGGACACGTGCTTTTAATCTCAGGATATATATTTTGATGTTTGTGGTGCTGGCTCACTGGAAAACAGCAGAGCAGGACACCATGTGAAGAAAAAAAATAAATCTTCCTACCAGAAGTCTTCCTGAAATGAAATCAGAACCCACAGCAGTGAGAAAGTGTAAGACTAAAAATGTCAGAACCTTTTTAAAGCTTAGTTGGCATCAGAAACTCCACAAAATGGCACAGGAAATGTGCCCAGTGCAGAGAAATGTGCTACTGTGCCTCCCTGAATGCATGGAGGTTCACAGTAGAATTGCTTCAGTTTCTATCCCTTTGGCTCAGATAATATACTCTGACAAAGGCAACAGGAGGGTGGAAGGCTGTATTTTGGCTCAGAGTTGAGATACAGTCAGTCGTCACAGGGAAGGTCAAGGTAGCAGGAGGCTGACGCAGCTGGCCTCATTGTGTCCACCATCAGGAAGACATAATCAAAATGAGTCTTCCCACATCAATGAACAGAATCAAGATAACTCCCACAGGTATGCCCCAGAGGCCGATCTCCTAGAACAGTGGTTCTCAACCTTCCTGACACTTCGACCCTTTAATACAGTTCCTCATGTGGTGGTGACCCCCAACCATAAAATTATTCCATTGCTACTTCATAACTGTGATTTTTGCTACTGTTATGAATCATAAATGTTCAACATGCCAAGGGGTCAACACCCACTGGTTGAGAACCACTGTTCTGGGTGATTCTAGATCCCCATCAAATTGATGATTAACACTAATCATCACAAATTACTGTAAATGTGATGCCAGTGGAAAACGCATTCAGCCAAACTCCACATTAGCAGGCAACACATCACTTGGGAAGCAAGAACATTAAGCAAGCTAGAGATCTGGCTCAGAGATAGCATACTTGCCAAAAAATGTGAACTAAATGTTTTATACCAGAAAGCTCATATAATCTATCTGTGTTATTAACATTTATGCTCACAAAGTAACTTTTTGAAAATAAAAGCAATTATATTGAGAAATTATAATAAGGCAGGAAAGGACATGTCTTTGATTAGTGTCAATGGAAATAAATCTTTTTTTTTTTTTGAGACAGGGTCTTGATCTGTGGCCCAGGCTGCCTTCAAAACCACATTGGAGCCCAGGTTGTTCTCATTCATGATCTTCTTACTTCATCCTTCTTGACACTTAGTATCTCCATGTCAAGCCATAACTACAGTAGTTTGTGCAAGTTTTCAACAGGAGCAAATGTTAATTATGTAACTTGATGTTAATTTTCTAACGGAATCTCAAATATGGCTTTAGAGGCTAAATTATTTAATTACGTGCTAATAAATAAGTGATGCATTTAAAAAGAAGTATCTAATACCTATTTTATAGTCAGGTTATTCAGGCAATTTTGCTATGGAAGTGTATGAGTTCCCAGACCAGGGCAATGAAGAACTTTCCTTATGTTTTCTTCTAATAGTTTTACAGCTTTGTGTTTTACTTTCATGTCTTGAGCCCATGTTGAGTTGCATTTTGTTCATGGTATGCGATGAAGGTTTATTTTTATTTTTCCACATGTAAATATCTGAATAGTATTTCATAAAGACACTGACCCTACCCAATTTTGTACTCTTGGCACTTTTCAGGTACCACTTGATGACAGATGCATGGTTTTCTTTCTGGATTCTCTGTTCTGCTCTATTAACCTGATTTTAGGACAATGTTGTACTGTCCTGATTACTGTGGTTTTGTGATATATTTCGAAATGCAGAAGTGTGATACTTCCAACCTTTCTTTTTCCTTGTTGGTAAAGATTGATTTGGCTATTGTGGCTCTTTTTGTGGGTTCATATATATTTTAGAATTACTTTTTCTGATTCTCTAATGAATTTTGTGGTAAGTATAATTCTTCCAATAAGAGAGGACAAGTTTTCCTCATAAAAACAACTCCTTTCCATTATGTTGTTTTAATATTCTGTACCTTTCATCTATTGGTCAGACATTTGCTGTTTAGAGCAATGTAAATACATCTTTTCTACACAACAATGACTCAAGTTGTGTAGAAATTTGTTTATGTATTATATCTTTCCAAAGAATGAAACATACCATTCCAAATATAGCTGCTGAATTTGATACTCAAATATACCTCAGAGTTTCTAGGAGGTAAAGGCTAAGAAGAAAATAGGATGGTTGTATACAACTCTACATGTCAGGAAAATGGATTCTGGATTTTTTTGCATCTTCATTTTATTTTTCTAATAGCATTTAGCTCATCACTGTCTTCCCTAGGCTGCCATATGCAGAAACAACACAACCCTTAACATATGGCTTGCCAAGAACAAATTTTTGCAAGAGTGAGTTGGACTAAAAAGCTAATTCTTGAAGTTTTGTGGAGCAAGAATGTGCAATGTTTTACATACATTATCTGTAGTGCTCACAGTGTCCCTGAGAAATGATATAAATATTTTCATTTCACAAGTGAATGAACTACTAAATTAAGTAACTTTCCTGACATCACATACTAATTCCAAACCCAGGCCTAACTGGACCCAAATCTTGCATTTTCTCCATTAGTCAATACCCAACCTCAACCAAAAATATTATATAATTTCTAAAGGTGTCTTGCTGAAAACCACAGGCATATTGAGTCAGAGAGAGAATGTCTCTGAATGTTTTGCATCTGACATTTTCTTAAAAACCAACACTGGGAACTGTTTTCATCTTCTCCCTGCATCTTAAGGAATCCTAGGCGCACATGTGAGCCGGGGGTGGTTTTGTTTTGTACACTGCCGCAATTACTCATTTGGGGGGATGCACTCAATACAAATGGGATTTGGAGCCACTGGGCTTCGTCATGTGCAGGTGCATTAAACCAAGTTTGAGCTGGCAACGTTCAGTATAGAGATTGTATCTCAAAAATGTATGGAAAACGTAATAAAACCTATGAGATGTTACAGACGTTGGGAACCTTTTCTCCCTATTGATTAGAGGGCTCTCTCAGATCAAGCCTTTCCACTCCATTTCCAGGACCACTCACTAAAGCCAGACCCTTGTTATCTCTCCCCTGTAATGCTTCCTCCCCATCTGCCTTGCCTCAGGCCTCAGACCTCTCACCCTAATCGCTTCCATTTTTATAGTCTCACCCAGTGCTGTCCTTCAAAATGATCCCATCAGTCACTTTCTCTGTCAATTCCCATTGCTCCAAAGATCAACTTAAAATCTTGTAACAGGGCACACCAGGCATTTTACTAGCCAGCATTAACTTGTCAGTCCAGTTGATTTTCCTGTCCAATCTCTCTTCTCTTCCAGTCTCACCAATATATCTTGCTCTGGCCACTCTGACCTCAACACTCCACACTGTGGCTTTTCACATATTATGGTGACCCATATATAACCTTAGAACAAATGATGTTGATTAAATCTTTTATAATAACGTTTTGCTTTTTCTCCTGATAAAATTAGCATATGAATTCCAATTTAAAACAGACATGTGGATTAGTAAAAAGAGGAATTTAAGAATCACTCATGCTCCAGCCATCCAGGAAAAGTTACTCTTGTTGACATTTGATGTAAGTTCTTTCACACACGAGAAGGTGTACTATTTTTTAATTTAACAGTATATTTTAAGTATTTTCTGTGTATTAAGTTTTATCCTAAGACATGAATAACTATGAATAACTTCATTGTGTGTATATACAATAATAAATTTATCTATTTCCATTTTTGGACATCAACGTTGCTACTATTTTTTATATATGCTAACAGCTACCAAGTACTCTGTGCCAAAAGGCCCTCCTAAAGTATTATACTAATTTATCATTAACTAGCCACGTATAAGAGTATCTGTTTCTCTGTGATTCTTACTAACTCTAAGCATTTAGATTGTGATTTTAAATAAAAAAATAAAGATAATCTACTGTATTTTTAGTTTTAAAATGATATATTTTCAGGATGCCATTGAGCATTGCATCATTAGCAATGAATGTAACCAAAGATAAAAATCTGCTGATTCATCTGAGCCTATGAACATGGGCTGTTCTCTTTGTACTCTACGTGATTTCTGAGGAGAATGGGTGCATCACATTCATGATGTTTAATGACCCTGACTCTCAGAATCCCCTATCTCTCTCCTTTCTGTGAATCACTACTTTCCTGGCCAACTCTTTATAGTTTTGATCTGGTGTCTCCCAAAAGGCCCACGTAGTAAGAACCAAGTACCCAGCTTGGCGCTACCAGAAGGCAGTAAACCCTTCGGGAAGTAGGGCTGCTGGGGTATCTTCAGGTGAGTGGGGCATGCTCTCAAAGAGAATTATGGGCTTCCTTTCTCTTTCGCTTCTCAATCATGAAGAGAGCAGTTGGGCTTCTGCCATTATGTGCTGCCTTGACACAGGCCTCAAATATTCAGGTCAACTAACCATGCATGAGACTTCCAGAAATACAATCCAAAATAAACCTCCTTATGGGTAAATTTGCTCTGGCATTTAGTTTCAGTAATGGAAAACTGACTTGCATGGGCATTTGAAGAATGCAGAACCTCCAACAAATGAGGGCCAGATGTTCCATGTAGTTCTTACTATTAATTGTCACTCAGATTCATAATCCGTCCTTTGAGATAAGTGTGCTAATGAGTTTATATCCAGGAAACTTACTGCCTCTGGCAAAGGATTTCCAAGACTAAAATTAGGGGCAAAATCCTAGAAGATTCCCAAAACTACCATCCAATAATTACCTGCCTGGGTGTTCAGTATCTGTGTGGTTGTTTTAGTGGATTTCTCAAACCCATCCCTGGAAACTTTGATTTGGGAGGCCTGAGATAGAATCTGTACTTTTTGAGATTCGATAGCTGATTCTGACATAAGGTAAAGACTAGAAAGCAACCCAAATCTTCATCCTCCAGAGGCTACCCTAAAGGATCTGAGGGCCTACACCAAACAATGTCCTTTGTTTAGCTCTTTTCTTTCTTAAACTGCAGCTGGTAAACCTAAAGGTAGAAGAGCTAATGCAGCAGGCCTTCACTATGTTGCAGGTACTTTCTGAAGTTTATCTCATTCTATCTTCACATTCCCTGAGTCCTAACACTTACAGAACAATAACAACTACTACAGTGTGGCTGTAGGAGTTCTTTAGTCAGAGCTTTACTCTTCACTACACCCTAACCTAGCTGTTTCGAGAAACCATATAAAGAGAATGAAGAGGTAAATGTCCTAATGGACTTTCCAGTGAGCCACATCCAGATGTTTAGTTTTCAAAGCAGTTGTATGATCTGGGGAAACACTGTGTATATCCTGAAACCTATTATTGGATACAAAGAAAATCCCACCTCTCCAGAAACTTGTCCCTCTCTGTTTTGCTCTGTAAGTACCCTATGGATTCTGAGAAAACTACTGCCAACTGTAAACTCAGATAGCTTCTGTAGTGGCCACAACTATGGCATCAATTCTGAAAGTGGGACTTGGTTTCAGAATCTCCAGACCATCAAAAGCAACCGCACTCTGCTGAAAATGGGAAAGTCCCAGTCAAAACCTACCACCCAGCCACAACTCCAGTTCCAAGCTAAAGCACTTATAATTTCAGAAATACACACACAGAGAAATTGAGAATAAAGCCCTGGATTATGACTTAATCAGAAAAGTGGTCTTTGGACCCTTGAAAAGATGGGACTTCCAAAACGAAGATGTTAGGCAGCAATTTGGCAAGTAGAGCAAAGCCCCATGCTTGAGTATCACAGAGCAGACGTATCTTATCAAAGTAAAACAGAGTGATAAGATGGTAGGCAGATTCGATCTCAGGCAATGGCCATCACTAGGAATGTAGTGGGTCTCACTTATCTTGCCCATATGAACACAAGGCCTTTGGCATGCCATGGAATTAGGACTATTTTACTCATCCCAAAGGCAGTGTTGGGGAACACTGTCCTCTGAGCATAACAATTACCAGCTTAACTGGCAACTGAGATTCCTTACAAGAGAACAAGACCCAGTCTGCTGATGTTGCCCCATGGAATGAGAAGATGGGAAGGGTTATTTAATCCTCATCTGAGATCCTAGCCACTGTTGCAGAATATTCCTTTATACTTCATGAAGATGTGTCACTGTGATTGGTTTAATAAAGAGCTGATTGGCCAATAGCTAGACAGGAAAAGGTTAGGCGAGACTTCTGGCAACAGAGAAGACTTTGAGAAGAAGAAAAGCAGGGTTGCCAGCCAGATACAAAGAAAGCAGCATGAGTAGTACAGACAGATGAGGTAACAAGCCACACAACAGAATGTAGATTAAAACAAATGGGTTAATTTAAGTTATAAGAGCTAGTGGGACAAGCCTAAGCTAAAGCCAAGCTTTTGTAATTAATAATAAGCCTCCCTGTTATTATTTGGGAACTAGTGGTACAGAAAAAAATTTGCTCTCTCATATGCCCACCTCTTTTGCCACCCTCCTAGCTGTGTGTAATTTAGACCCAACTGCCCCATAGTCTCAGTAGGTGCTACAGAATATAGAAGGTAGGAGGTCAATTGAAGATGGCTATTGGAAAGTCATTACCACCCTGGGGTGAGATTTTTTTCAGTGATGTAGCTTTTGGGGAGGTTCCCATACTTTTGCAAGTGATTCCAAGAAATTCATTGGTTCACCAAACTGTCTAGACGTGAGTGAAATAATTACTTGGGACTGTTCTTGGTGTTCTATCTGGGGTAAATTGACATAGTTAACCCATGAGGCAGGTGGGAGATCCAGGGAGACTGGTCCAGTGCATACTCACACACTGTAGGAAACAGCATCCAGAGGTGTGGGTAGGCTGAAACAACCTACTGTCCTGTGCAACTCTTTCACTTCCTATAACGTGTCAGAAGAGAGCAGTACTGCCACATGGCATCTTTCATGCTCACTTTTGATTCTGTTCTCAGTCCTAAGAGTCTCAGCATCCTAACAGCAAGGGAGCCTGTTCATGGAAAGGATGTGGGGGGTGGGTGCATGCATGTGGAAGTCAGAGGTCACTGTAGGTGTCTTCCTTGATAACTACCCATTTTATTTTTTGAGACAGAGTCTCTCACTAAACCTGGACCCCACCAATTCAGCCAGAAACTCCAGGAATCTACCTGTCTCTGCCTCTCCTAAGCTAAGATTACAGGTCCACAGCACCATACAGCTTTCATATGGGTTCGAAACTTATATCTTTATGCTTGCAAGGCAAGCCCTTTGCCCACTAAACCATATCCTCACCCCAGGAGGTACCAAAGAATATGAGTTGGCCACCTTGAATGTCCATCCTTGTCACAAAGGACACACTCAAGCTCTGAGCATGAGGGAGAAGCAGTATTTGCAAGGAGCCCAATGCACTGCCGTCATAGCTACCTGCAATGAGCGTCATCAGTGAGTGTCAGAAAGCTGCCTTTTCTTCCACTCCTGAATCCCTCTTTTGTCCTCACATCAGCAAGAAGGGGGTGGGCAAAAGATCAGAGTAGAGCCTCTGGAAGGAGAAAGATGAGGAAGTAGAGCTGAGCTGTAGAGACATTCACAGATGAGGGGGAGGGGGAAACGTCCCTGAAGGATCTGTTCCCAGTAAGCAAGGATGAGTGCATTGCTGGGCTCTGTCAGTGGCTAAGGGCGGCTGTAAACATACTTACAAAATGCAGATCATTTTGAGTTTGTTTTCCTGTTTCAGCAGCAAAGAAAAAATATACTTGGACTTTTTTTTTTCTCTCTCTCTTTCTGGACGTAGCATTAGCTGGCTTCCTCCACAATAAGCCCCCAAATAGAATGAATGCGTGAGAGGTGGGAGCAGAGAGGACAGCCCAACACCGAAATTAGAACCAAGTCCTGGGAGGCAGCAGAATCCTGGATTCTTCACAAAATCTGTTCTCCAAATCTGGCTCCCAAAGCACTGCTCTTTTGTGAAGCTAGCAGCAGTTGCCACTGGGAACCTCAACTGTGGCTCACACTTGTCAGTCCAGGTCCCTAGCAAAAGAATCAATCTTTGAAAAGTGTTTGTTGCTCCTTCTATCCAGCATTGGACATTCCCCAGACCTCTCTAGTTTCTCCTCTGCTTCTCCTTTCCCTGTTTGTTATGTTGGTTTTTGTTGTTGTTGTTGTTGTTGTTGTTGTTTTTAACTCGGCCACAATCTAACTAAGCGGGGAACAAGGCTAGGCAAGTGTTGCCTTTATTTCACAATGGACAGGAATAAATTAAATAAATTAGCTGAGCTCAGCCAGTCTCTCCATTTAGTTTGCGGAGATGGGACTCTTGGTGTTCAAAACAATCTCTAAGTATCAAATCATCTTTCTTGTTCCTCTGTCGATGGGGTACTTGTCAGCAACCAGCATCCTTTAAGGAGTAGCTCTCAGGTGGGACAAAGTGCTTGCCCTGTTCCTGCCCTTTCCATGGATCTTCAATCCAGGGGAAATTAGCTGTGAATGAACTTGTTCAGCTCAGCAGATCCAGGATACTCAGCAGACAAGGATGCTGCCAGGGAAGTAACCCAGACCAGTAGAAAGAAGAAATGAACAAAGTGCTGGGTAGGCACTTATTCATTGACTTGAATTGAATTAATGGACCCAGAGCCAATTATTAATACACAGCTGTTTCTGTCCCATGACCAGTTCACCCATTCAATTGAGAAGAAACACTGAACACCAGTGTTTGACTTCCAGCAAAACTAGGCAAGCATGTTTAGTGGATGTCAGATTAAATGTATGCCAGGTACTGTGATAAGTACATAATATTTTATTTAATTCATATTTAATCCAATTTAAACTGTTTATTGTCATCCCTTATTATAGATGAGGAGATTGAAGGCTCAGAGAATTTTAGGAACACGGAGATCCAGAACTCAAACCTGCATCTTTGCACTAAGGACTCTTGAATTCTTCCTCTGACGCCAAATCTCCTCTAGAATTTACCTGCACATACTTTGCACAAATTCTACACTGTAATAGCTTGGAATTAAAGCCAGTGTAAGGAATAATCTATAAGCAAAGCAGACAAGGACATAAGCATTTACTAACAGAGGCGCATGTTTGACTCCATCGCATTAGGCAAACCTATGAATAGGAAAGCCTGTACTTCTTGTTTTAAGCAAGTCATATTACTTAGTGAAATTCAAGAGAATGTTATGGTAATTAACAATTCTTAGAGTTTTTTGTGGTTCCAGTCTATTTTATGATAAAAAGTAATTTAAAATAAAATTATTATGTTAAAAAAACATTTAAGACAAAAATGATTTTAAAGTTACTTACTAAATTAGATTTTTAAAAACATACTATATAAGTGGAATGATACTGCTACTAACTGGTGCCCTAGAATTTGCATATTTGAGGATGAATTAATGATGTTCTAATAAAAATATGGCCTGAGAATGTTATAGAAATTAACAAGAGGAAATGTGCTGAGCACATGCAAACTGAAGTTAAAAACTCATTATTATACTGAGCTATCCAGAGTTGAAATATCATTTAGAGGCAGAGAAGCAACTCTTGGATTCTGACAGAGGCAAGGGAGCCAAGAAAAACTAAAGCACCAAAGTGATGCTTTGGGATCCATCCGATGCTGACATATTATTAGGAAAGATTTTTACCAAAAATAAAATACTATGAATATATCTGGACAACAAGACCCAAACATTAGAATGATTTGAGAGTCAGAACACAGTAATTATTCCTGCTAATTAGTAATCATCTTTATCAGAGACAATATATACATATATGCATTTCATAATATACAGTACCCTTAATGTGTGCTATGTGTACCTATAGACATGTTTGTATACAGACAGTTGTAAACTAGGATTGTATGAAATGTTTCAGTAATGGATGAGTTATTTTATCTCAACTTTTAAAGATTAAACAACCAATTTAAGAATTTTAATAAACCATCCTTACTCAAAAGTCAGTTTCCCCGTTCATAGGCTATAACCTTAACCCATATCAAAAAACAAATACCATAAGAGCCATCATTATAATTTGTAAGTGGGAAAATGCATACAATTGCCAAGATGTGTTACTCTTTTGCTAGTTGCTCAGTTTTTAGGAGAATTAATAAGCATTGCATCTTAATTAATCCATACTTCACTTAATAATTTATTTATGGGGCTGGGAAGACTGCTTAGTGTCTAAAGCACTGTCATGTAGCAGCAAGTGTGCAGACCAGAGTTTGGATCCCCTGAATGCCCATAAACGTCAGATGGATGTGGAGGCCCCCCTGTAATTCCAGTGTTCTCAGGACAGAGACAAGGTACCCTCAGAACAAGACGGCTAGCTAGACTAGCCACATAGGAGACCTATAGGCTCAAGGAAAAGACCCTGCTTCAATGTATAAGGTGAAGAACAGTCCAAGGAGACTTCCAATATCCACTACAAACTTCCACTTGCATGTGCCCATAAAAACATTAACACCTGTACACACATATGCAAACATGCACATACACAAACATGTCATACACACCACACACATACACAAGAAAATAATAGTAATAATTTTCTTCTTTCATCTATAGTATTACCTTTTGAAATTAACTATCCACACACTCCATATTAATAAATTATGCATAACATTTTATAGATAGATAATAGACATATAAATTGGCCCTAATCTAACTAGCCAAAATTATTTCTGATGTCCATTATTCAAAACAGAACTCTCCAATAGTCTGTTTTTGGAATGAAAAGCAACATTCAAGAAAACATATTCGATAAACAGTGATTTTCAGTAGTTGAACATACTTATTGTGGATGTTGCTATTCTTAGCAATCATTATCTTAATACTTTCAAGCTGTCCAGATCTATGCTTGTAAGAAATGGCAGTACTTAATCTGTAATTTAAATCTCTTGTGCATCTTTAAAACAGCTTGCAGAACTTTGATGACGGTGAGCTTTAAAATATTTGTCAGCAATCAGGATTACTGTAATATTAACTAGAGTTCAATTTTGAAGTTTAATGCCATTCTAGAAATAGAGAAAGGAAATGACCTAAGTTAGACAAGAATAAAAGAATTCACCACTTGATAATATTACTTCATTAGCCAAGCTGAATAAAAGAACATTTTTGTCTCTTGCCAGAAAGCAGCCTCTTTGGCCCACTCATCCTAATCTAATTCCTGTTCTTAACTGTCTAAGAGTCTTCATTAAGGGTTGGGCAGTATACACATACTAGTTAATGTCATAGCCAAGAGCAAAGCATCCCCAGTACAGATTTCTGTGCTGTCAGTGCCCCAGAGGGTGGATGAGATGAAGCAGCCCCCTGGAGTTGCAAAGTCATGCAACACCCGCCTTCGTATTTCTCCTATTTCTTCTTGTTCCCTAAGAAAGAGCAGTAGATATTTTCGCATCTAGTGTCACAGGCCCACAAACCTCTGAATCTTGCATTTCCAATGGGACATACCTCAGGGACAGTATTGCAAATCAATTAGATACATTTCATACTCCAAATTAAGTTACTTGATTTCCAACATGTCTTCTGTCCTCTAATGAATGATACATTCATCTTCTTGGTTACTTGACAGAAACTGGGCTGACTGGGGCTGAAGCCTGTTCTCCGGCTCTAAATAATGAATGATTAGCAGAAGGGACCTGGCCTGTCTCTGCCCTATATTACACAGGTCTTTTGTGGATTTTGGTTGCATTAAACAAACATGAAAAGTGCTGTAGTTATTTCTAAATTAGTAATGCCTCCTCAGGCTTCTGTGGAGATTTAGGAAGGGAGCAGGGGAATCAGCTGTGGGGAAGATGACTGGAAATATACTCGATCAGTCTTCATAATGCTTTCTTGCTGAAACATAGGCTTCACATCCACCAATAGCTCTGTTCAGGTGGGAAAGAAACCCAATTCTGCATGTGACATGCTGTCTCAGAAATATCCTAGATCTGGGTTGTAATGCAGAGAATTAATGTGTAGAAACGGGAAAAGGTGAAATAAATGGTTGTAGAACATAACCAAGACTCTATTATCAGAAAATCATGTTCAGTTTTACCAGTGAGATGACTGCGTTGGTTAATAAAGACGGTGAATAATTCATTAAGTGTACAATTAATATCTATGGAGAAACGCCTACTATGCAGAAAACTCCAGACAAATCACGAGGAAAGCAATCATGAAAGAATTGACCCTGTCCGTATAAACTAAACAGAGAGATTAAAAATGCAGGCAATCTCAAAGTTTCCTCAATGTATTTTTTGAACTTCATTGAACAAAGAGATCATCCATTAATCAAATGAATAGTAAAAAAAAAAAAAACAGGCATGCTGAATGTACTACATTTCTTGACCATGTGAACAATTTTCTGTTACCATGTTTATTATCTTAGCAAAACAACCTCAGAAGACTGCATTTGTGATAGACATTATGTGGCATATAGTAAATATTTCTCTTCTGCTTCCTTAGAGTACAAGGATTCAGTAACAACGGAGTGAAAAAGGAGTATCCCAATATTCTAGTCATCCTCCGTATTTCCTTTGGCTCAAGCACACATCATTATCAAAAGTGAGTAAGCTGTTTGCTTTTTAGTTTCTCAATATCCGGGCTTGGTAATATTACTGGACTGTTTGTGAAATACTGAAGTACTCAGATGCACTTAAAACACTCTCAGTTTACATATTTTAATGCAAGCATCTGGAATATGCTTTTCAGTTGGCACCTTTGACTCTATTCTTCAGGCCACAGCAGCCCTAGAACCCTTCTAGTAATTGAGTTTCAGCCCATTTATTTAGAAATCAACTTCACAATGGAATGCCAGGAGTACTTACAGATGTATTATCTTCCGAAACTATGCAACCAGTGTTATAAGGGCATAAAGAAGCACTTACACCCATTAATAACTGCATTATTTCAGCACATCAGCACATTCAGATCATTTAGCTCTTACACATTGACATTTAAGGATCGAATCTCTCTTAGATTTGCCAGTTTTTTTCTACTAGAGTCAAAGAGGCAAAGTACCTAGTTCTGAAACCTGAGTCCTGCCAGAGTTCAAACAGGGAGCCTTCTCCTCACTATGATAGCATAATAAGGAAACCAGACATATGCCCAGTGTGAGAACATTGTGTCCACCCTGGGGTTAGGATAGCAGTAGAAATCTTGTTGCATTCCAAAGCAGCGAGAAATGGTTTTGGGAGAGAAACATTTAGACAGCAATTGCTGGCTCAGGTAGCAAGCAGAAGCTGGTTGGGGTTGTTAGGGAAGTATTCTAGTTGTTTTTCTGGTTGTTTGGGTGTGGGTGTGGGTGTGGCATGCGTGCACACACGCACACGCGCGCATGTATGTATGAAAGTCATAAGAGAGTACTATATTTACACCATTTCCATCCTAACCTTTTCCCTTCCAACTCTTCCTAATCCCCTAACTCTCAAATTCATGACTTCTTGTTACATATATGTACATGTACACACACACACACACACACACACACACACACACACACACCCTACTGAGTTCATTTAGTGTTGCTCACTTGTGTATGTGTTTAAGGCTGACGACTTGGGATTGGATAATCTATCAGGGAGTGTGTGTCTGGAGAAGACTGTTTCTCCCTCTCTTAGAAGTCATTAATTGCCTGTGGCTCTTCTTCTAGAGGTGGATTTTGTGAGAACTCCCCCATCCACATTATGATATCACCTGGTGTTGTCATTGTGCAGATCTTATTTAGACGACCACATTATTAAGATTTGCCTTCTCTAATGGAGTCTCACTGAGTATATTAACCACACTTCAGAGTAGATCCCATGATCAGGTCAACACAGAAGAAACTCAGTGTTGGTTTTTGTACTTTTTTCTCATAAAACTTGGTTTCCGTATTTTTTTTTTTGACTTATTGGTCTTTTGCTTGCATATCTTGGAGTTTGGGTTTTATGGTTTTGTAGGGGTTGTATATGGGTCTGTTGGTTGCTTTGGTTGGTGGTGGGGTTTGTTTGTTTATTTGTTTGTTTTAAAGAGAGAGAAAGGAAGGGCATAGAGTTGGGTAGATAGGGAGGTGGGGAGAGTGTGGGAAGAGTTGGAAGAGAAAAAAGCATTATCAGAAAACTTCATATGAAAAAATTTGTTTTCATTTAAAAAACACTTCGTGGGTGCAATTTCCTATCCTAGACAGAAGATACTGTCTTACCTCGGGTCCTCTGGCTTTTATACCACACCCCTGAGGCAATGTTCCCTGAGACTTAGAGGTTGTATTGCACGTTTCTCAACTGAGGATGGGAACCGCCCAGTTAGTTGTTCTCTGTATTTGACATTTGTGGGTTTTTTTCTGAAATGGTCTACACCTGCTGTAAAAAGACCCTTCTTGGATGAGATGGTAAGCTACACATACTTGTGGATATAAGAATAGGTATTTAAAATGCAGTTGGAAATTAAACTAGTTTAAGAAAGTGGCAGTAGCAGGTTCTCTTCTGGAGCCCATAACTTCAGTAACTATGGGTAGTTAGCTAGATTTACAGTACTGTTCAGGAATTCCCTCCTATTGAGCGGACTTTGAGTCCAATAAGATGGCTGTTGGTGACTCCCAAGATATGAGTGCCACTATTGCACCCTTGTGGTTTTTTGCCATGATGGTCATTGTTGTGGGTCATGAGCATCACAACTAGGTATGACTATTTATTTCTTTTTCCCCTTTGCAGTTCTCACAGCATCTTAGGATACTGAGCTAGTACTCAGGGATGGAGACTTCTGGATCAGTTTCCACTTGGTGCCTCCAAGTCCTGTGTCCAAAGTGCGTGGTGTCTTCGGCAATAGGATCTTACCTTCAACTTCTGGGAGGCAACAAAGGCAATGGCTATAGCCTATATTCTTTCAGGAATCTCCTGAACCTCTCTGACCAACAACTTAATGCAGATTTCCCATGCCTGGCACTAGGATTTTGTTATGATCTTTGGCTCTTGGGGGGAAGCATCATCAATACAAGTAACATAACACTTACATATTGTATGTACTCTAAGTAAATATTAAGTGTTTCCCTATGACTTCTTCGATCGATCTTAGTGTACCTTATCCCTCCTCCTTCCCTCTCCCTCTGTATTGTCTTCTTTCCCTCCTTCCCAGATAAATCCTGCGCCCTGTTTTTCCAATTTCTCCAATCACAGCACTATTGTCTTACTATTCCCCCCTCTAGAGCTCCCCACTATTCCCTGTCCTGTGGTTCCTCTATACTTTCCTGGTTTCTGCAGTTATTCCAGGTTATAAATTCACATTTAAAGACTCATAGCTAGGATTCACAAATAAGAGAAAACATGAAGCATTTGCTTCTCTAATCTGGGTTACCTCACTCAAAATATTTTCTAGTTATATCAATTTGCCTGCAAGTTTTATTTTTCTTTCTATAATGGAATGCTATGTGCCACATTTTCATTATCCATTCATCAGCTGAAGGACATTTAAGTTGTTTCCATTTCCTAGCTATTGTGGATAGAGCAACGATGATCAGGGCCGAGCAAGTATATGAGGAGTAAGATGGCAAGTCCTTTGGGCATATGACAAGAAGTAGTATGGCTAGGTCATATGGGAGATCTACTTTTAGTTTCTTGAGAATTCTCCACAGTGATTTCCATAGTGGCTGTACCAGTTTGTGATCCAGCAACAATGAATGAAGATTCTTCTTTCCTTATGTCCTCACAAGCATTTGATATCAGTTACTTTCTTTATCTGAAATAGAAAATGGAAGCCTATGGAAACACAGAAGACCCCAGAGAGCCACAGCAATCCTCAACAAAAGGAATGATGCTGGAGGAATCACCAGGTCAGATTTCAAGCTGTATTTCAAGATAGAGTGATAAAAAAAACAGCTAGGTACTCTAGTTTTACAGAAAGGGAGAAAAACATAAGATTAAAAAACTCATTCAAGAGACAGACAGATAACTTGCTAGCCATTCAGAAACCTTAGCTTCACATTAGCATACTGCAATAAAAGTTTTGTTGTGATTGTTTTACGTGTTTTGTTTTATTTTGTTTTGTTTTGTTTTGTTTGTTTGTTTGTTTGTTTGTTTTTGCAGTACTGGGAATTGAATCAAGGTCCTCACACAAAGTAGGCAAGTGCTCTACCATTAAGTTATATCCCAGACCTTTATTCAAAGTCTTTTCCATTTGTAAGACAGCATCTCCTCAAATTGCCCAGGTTGGTCTTGAATTTGTGATCTTCTTGCCCACTGTCTCAGAGTGCTGGAATTATAATAGTTTGCTACCACATCTTGTGGGGATTTATGACACACTTCATGTATTGCTTGCTGCCCACTGGCAGAATTCCTTAATAGCATTGATCTTGCTAAGTATGGACCATGATGGTGAGGAAGAAAGAGCTGACATGCTTGTTCCAGCATGGGAAGCCTGTAGTGTCTCCAGGAAAAAATTTCATCCTCTACTTAGGGCCTCTGACAGCACCTAGATACAGGAGGATTTGATTGTGGGCCCCAAAGGAGAAGATGTCCAGGTATTACTGTATTAGTGTATTACTGATAAATCAGTAAAAGCCAAAGCTTTCGGGAGCAAAAACTTTGTTCGATATGAAAAAGGAAGTGACTATAGATGTGGCCAGGGAAATCAGGTGGGCATAATGGGGAGGCTGGTGAGTCCAGATAGGGCAGCTGAGCCAGAACCTGCAGTCACAGGATGGGGTGGATGTTGGGGTGGGCCAACTCATAACCCTGGTTCTGGGCCTGGGTAGTTGCAGGGTTGGTTAGCCCACCAGCTCTCACTTGTCCTCACCATCAGGGTGAGCTTTCCATCATTGCCATGGCTAGTTCACCCCTTGCAGTGATTAACAAGTGGTGGAATCAGTTCTTCTGCTTTCATATACTCAATGTGGGTTCTCCTACACCTGCACCATCAGGGCCAGCTCTACTGTGCTGCCTAGGCAAGGGGCAGGGGCCACTCTCCCAGGTGCTTCAGTAGGTGAGGGGCAGGGGCAGCTCTCCCACTCTGACCTCAGGGCTAGTTCTCCCACCAGCCATAGGTGGTGAGGGGGAAGGAGCATCGCTTCCATGCCCACACCACTATATGGCGGATGAGGGATGGGACCTGATATCCCATGCTCACATTCTCAGGGCAGTTCACTTACACTCAGTCAGCAGGGTCAGCTCTACTGTGCTTCCCAGGAGATGTGCAGGGCCCACTTTCCTGAGTGTGTCAGCTAGTAATGGGGAGGGTCAGCTCCCTCACCCACCACAGGCGGTAGGAGCAAAGGGGACAGCTTTCCCTCACCCTCACTACCAAGGCAGATGAGTGGGGTGTGGCCAGCTATCCCACTCTCACCATCAAAGTCAGCTCTACTGTGCTGCCCAGGCAGGGAACAGGGCCCTCTTTCCTGAGTGCTACAGCTGATAAAGGGGAGGGTCAGCTCCCTAGACTGGTGGTGAGGAGCAAGCGATAGATATGGGGGGACAACAACAGATGGGTAGTGGGGACAGCTCACTGTCCTCACCATCAGGATGAGCTCTCCCCTTCTCCCTCACCACCTATGGCTGGTAGAAGAGCTAGGCCTGAGGTCAGTATGGGAGAGCTGCCCCTGTCCCTCACTTATCCCAAGCTCACAACTTCAGGGCTGGCTTACCCACACCTCTGCCAACAAGGTCAGCTCTACTGTGCTGCCAAGACGAGGTGCAGGGCCTGCTCTCCTGAGTGCTGCTACTGGTGAGTTGCAGGGGCAGCTCTCCTGTCAGCATTGAGAGCATAGCAGAAACCAGGGGCCTCAAAATAGACCAATGACTCTTTGCAATGAACACTTGCAAGTAAAGACATATGGATAAAAGGGTTTACTGTGTGACTCACTGTGTCACACTACAGCTTCCATGACGAGATTGATTTTTTTTCCTTTTTTTTTCTTCTTTTTTTTTCTCTTAATTTTTATTTTATTTTATTTGAGGGGGTGTGGTAGGTTGCAATGGCAGAGAGTGGATACAAAGGGATGGGAAAATGAATGGGATGGAGATGCATGATGTGAAAGACACAAAGAATAAATAAAAAGAAAGTTTAAAATAGCATAATAGATAAATAAGATCAAACAATTTTCTTGAAGCTAATTCCAAACCTAAAAACATTTGACAGAAAATCTATTCACATGCATGTTGAGGCTGGCATCCTTTAGGTGAATTTCCAAATTCAAATGGAGTGTTATAGGGATAGAAAATCAAGATAATTTATCCTTTATACAGCTGATAGGTATGTGCATGTCAGTTAATTCATTATACACTTCATTTAAATAACTATGTAAGCAATATGTCTCTCTGTAAACTGGTTTTTCACTTCTAGCTCTGCCTGCCAAACTTCGTGATTCAATCACAAGACGTTCTAGAACTTCAGGGGGCTAGTAAGGATACAGAAGGAAGTTGAGAATGATGAGATGTGGTACAGAGAGGATAAATTCAGCTTTTGAAAGGTTCCCAAGGAGGGTGCCAACTTCTCAAGAGAGAAATTCTCAAAAGGATGAATGAAATTTGAGCGTTACCTGGGAAGACTTCCTTTCAAGGCATTGGATGATGGGAGGACACAGGGATGGGCAATGCAAAAGCAATACTGCTAGGTGGATGGAAGAAGCTGTATAGTTCCAGGAGGCCCATCTAGCACAAAGATTTCTTACAGGGAAGGGCTCAGCTCCTGGGCGCCTACTAACTGCTAAAAACAAAAACACTGTCTCAAGCAAGGCAAGTAGAGTTCAAAATAAGGCTTCAATCTCAATAGAGAAGATGGAATAATAGCAAGTCAAGTTCAGCTCTAATGTGATGCAAGCACCAGTAAGAGTTCAGAACCTCCTAAAGTTTTATAGATGGTGGGGAGTCCATCTCAGACTCTCCAGGCTTAGTGCAACAGGAAAGATCCAAGATCTACAAGCAGGGATGGCAGGAAGGAGGAGATTTTCAACAGTTTGGCATAGAATGAGTTTTAGAACTGACATGTCCCTAATCTGAAAATAAAGATGTCCAATGCATAGAGCTGCATCTGAGTCCAGTGGAGAAGGACACATCACAACATGCTTCTGTTTAATGTGTATCCACTTTATAACCAAACAAATAACATTAATTGCATTGTGTTTCAGGTATGATGAAGTATCCCTAAGGACTGTGTTCATGCTTTTGTCATTATACTAGTTGATATTAATTCATTATAGACTTTTATACACCTTCATTAATGTTACTATCAGTGAAAATGCAATAAAATTGTAGTACTACTGTACAGACATATTCTTGAATTGTTTTGTCAACACCATTGTAAAACCAATGAAAAGGTAATAACATTGTAAGATTAAGTCTGTAGTTTAATAAAATAGGTTTCAGTTTTCACCAGACTAGGAATAAAAAAAAAAAAAAAAAAAAAAAAAAAAAAAAAAAAAAAAAAAAAAAAAAAAAACCTCACTCAATCAAATTTATCCTTGACTTTATAATATTTCAGCAGGTTCTCAGAAGCATTTGTAAAAGCTTTTCAATTTCATGTTAACTTATGTTCCATAGTTCACATTAATGTCAACACAATCACATGACTAAAATAATTCCTTTTAGCTCTTGAAATAAAGAACTAAATTGCAGCTCGTCCAGCGCCTTACAACAAAGTACTTCATGGGAGACACATGAGGACACAAATTACAGGAATTCTCCAGAAATGTTTAAAACATCCTTTGTCAGATCCATTTGGAGAAAAAAACATGGTGACAGCATTATAGTACTGCTTGTAATGCTCCCCTTGCCAGAAAAATGTATGTTCACGGGTGCTCTGGAAGCCACTCCATTGTTTCTATTCAGTGTTGAGTGTTGAGAAGACTCACATCTGCAGATGAATAATTGCTACATACCAGGAGCCTTCACGGCCTATCTCATCATTAACTTCACCTCATCTGTGATTAGAGGTGTTACTGTGCCTGCTTCTTCAATAAATGAGCCAGAATCAGAAAAGGCCAAGCAGGTGTCCCTGTGCTTGCTTGTCTTCTCTCACGTGCAGAGGCTCATGAAGAAAGCGCTGGGCTTGCTTAAGATGCTTGGTTGAACATCGTGATTCTAACTCTTGGGTTGCATATTTGCTGACAAGATTTTCATCTTCCCTGACAGAAATGTTTTTCTAAAAATCACTCTGCTGTGTGAGAACATACATTACTGAGCCATTCTGAGGGACACTCAAGAGCCATCTTAGCCTCAGTCGGGACCCAGATCTGCATCTATTTCTGTAATAGCTTCCTCTGTACACATAGAGTCCTTTGAAAAACAATCATACAAATTCAGGAGCATCCATTTATAATCTTTGCATTGACGTTAAATCCACTAACTCCTTCACCATGGTCAATCATGTTTAAACTGGTGTTTCATAATCATTTTTCTGCTGATATATGACTTCACCAGCGTAGCAACATAACATACAGAGTAGAAATATAAAGTTGAATAACATGGACAACTGGGGCTTGAGGGTGTGAACTTTTCAGTGTGAATCCTGTTTCTACATTTCCTAGCCATGTTTTGCCATTATAATACTTGGTATTATACAAGCGTCTCTCTCACCCTGTGCTCAGTTTCTCTATCTGTGAAACGGCATAGTAGAAATACTGCCTGGCTTGAAATACTCTTGCTAGCTACCACACCTATTCAGTGCCTGTTCAGTGTAACAGCTCCCTTCCTGAGTACTCTTCGAAGGGTGATGATGGCTGACAGGGAGTAGAGAGATCTCAAAAGAAGTAGCTTCCAAGCAGGGATTAGAAGATTGAATTCACAGGTGGGATAAAGGCAGGAGTATCCAGCAAACTACAGCACCAGCAAAGGCCCAAGTGTGTAAGTGATGACCTGTTCAGGCCAGCACAGGGTGCAGAGATGCTGCCAGAACAGGTCAAAATCAGGTTCCACCATCAGGGCAATGCCAAAAACACCGTGATAAAATCTACCTTTACAAAAATAACTCAGCAACACCCTGGAGAATGAAATACATAAAAGAAACTGAAAATGGGAAGTCTTTTATGGAACCATTAATGCGGCCAGAACTGGAACATCGATGGTGAAAAGGAAGAAGTGGGGATGAGTTGGCAGGGACTTGGGTGGATGATGAAAGGCACTTGCTGACAAACTGGACAGAAGAGCCACTGGAAGGAAGTGAGGATGACTCCGTGTTTCAGAGCTGAGTAAGAAAAACAGGAAAAGCAGCAAGTTGGGGAAGAAAGATAATGAGTCGGGGGCTATAAATATTAAGTTGGGGTTTATCTACAGGAAGAAAATCAAGTGGGGAGTTTGAAGTACATTTCTCGTGTTCAGGATAGACTCACTCAGGGTGGTGGGGAAGTGGGAAAGAAGGAAAAATGGGGTTAAAAGGGTAGAATTTTTTACAAAGGGAAAGAAAACAAAGAATCCTTGCATATCTGCACAGTCCAGCTATTTCCAGACCTGGACAGGTACCATTCCAAGATAATTCTCTACAGCAGCTGGCTCACCACTGTCCCAGCTCACCTTGTGCACTCATCCCTAGTCTTCTCTTTCCTCCATCAAGCGTATATTAAGCATTCGCTATGCCAAGCACTGTTCAAAATTTGAAAGACACAGACAGTGAAAACTCAAAACCCTGCCTTTGGAGTTTCTGTCTTTGAGCAAAAGACAGCAGTCAATAAGCAAACAGCCAAATAAACACAAGACATATCTGCATTGGACTTGTCAACACCCTGCCATGGGGTAGGAGCTGAAGGTCCTGCAGTTTCCTAAGGACTTAGCAGCAGATAATGGTGGCTAGGAGTGAGGGGCTCATAAAGTCCCACCTCTCCCCAGTAATGGTCACTGGAGAAGAAACATTGTCTGCAGTAGTGTAACCACTGTCCATAGTCCCCCATATAAAATCAGACACACACACACACACACACACACACACACACACACACACACACACTGAGAGATGGAGAGAGGGGCGGGGTCCATGAAACTAGAAAAGGGACTAGTTGGAAGAGGAAGGGGATCAGTGGGTTGGGGGAGAAGTGAGGGTAATGCAAGTGGATATGATTTAAAAATTAATTATGTACTATATAAAATTATAATGAAAGCCATTATTGTATATAACTGATACATGTGAATAAAAAGACAAAATATAATTTCAGTAAATTAACGCAAGGGGGGAGAAGCAGACAACAGACTGCAGATGGAAAGGAGAGGAGAGAGTACTAATTTAAAATCAGGTAGTAGTGGTAAGGGAAGGCCTTTTTTACTTTTTGCATGAAGATATAGAGCAAGCAATGTGAAAATCTGGGGAGGGGGCATTTGAGGCACAGAGAGGAGCAAGCGTGAAGACTCTGATAGAAACTAGCTTGACATGATTGACAATCAGCACGGCCCTGCCTGGCTTCAGCAGGCTGAATGGCTACGGTTTACTTCTGCTATTTCTATACCAGTTTTTTGCATGTTAACTAAAAGCACTGAAATTTTTCCACAGGTTTATAGTCTTTCCTCTGAATTCTAGGTAATTCTCAATAAGGGCAAGATCTATATTTAAAGTTCGTAAGGCACAACACCTAGCATCTGGGTAAGTGTTCTTTCTCTGTTCTCTCATCTATGAATGTGGATTAGAATATTTCCTAATCCTTTCACATTCTCAAATACTCCAGAGCTCCTCCCAGATGTTGTTTCCCATCTGGTGAGCAAATGGAGAGTTATTTCTAGTCCTGCTGTGGTCAGTCAGAAGCCAAGGCTATGTGTAGAGCAAAATAGAAAGACCGAATGCCAACATTCACTTGCTGCTTGCAAACCTGGCGGCTTTACTTGGATTTGAATATTGAAGACTGAAATACTAAGCAATCCTGAGTAGGCTCTGAGAAGCTGTTTGCTTTGCCACAGTTCTACACTTAAACATTATAATAATATTATTATTATCCCACAGGGGTGTCATGAGGATTAATGAGACATTATCAAATCACTTTGAGCTACTCCCCTGGGGGTACTTAATAAATGGTATGTGTTCCCCCTGAAGTGCCACTTTTGACATTGATTTGTTCCAATGGAGTCGGTTGTCCAACAGGGCTGGAATGCACCCACCAACTCATTTCCCATAGGCGGCTGAGTAGCCATTAAAAGGCAGTGGCTTTCAGTTAAAATAAATATGAATTGAAAGCGAACAGTCAGCAATCAGAAGCAAATAGGCTGCTCTTAGAAATCCAGTATTTATCAAGTGCTCACAGTGATCAGCGTGAGTTTCCCAGTGTGATAGAATTCTGCAAACACTAGATTTGGAAATAATCCAAGATTTTAGGACTGGCTCTGTCACTCATTAGCTATGCAAGCTGAACAAATTGCTAAATTTCTCAGGGTCTCAAATACAAAATAAGGGCTGTCTGGACAAGCCCATCATCAGAGTCCTCCAGACAAGGCAACCCTATGAAAGAAGTGGAAATAATCATTTCTGAAGGCAAGACACTTCCCAGCAGGGAGAAATTTGTGACCATCCATCACAGGACCATCCTCTGCTCTAGTCTCCTTTGCCATTGATTAATATTAATTTCAATATTAATTCCTGCAAAAGGAAGAATAAATCATCTTCTAAGTCAGACATAGAAGTGCATGAAACATTCAGTCTTTAAAAATAGGGTCTTTGCCTTTCAGTGAGCTATCCTTGCAGGATGCAGTCTTTCTCATCCTTGGATTTACATATGAACATCCACCTGCTCCCCTAATCACCAGCTAACATAATGTATATAAAATAATGTGGTGACCATCACACAACATATAGCTCTGAAGTTGTGTGTTTAAGGGGGATTTATAGGGTTGCCCGGTATTTTCATCTGACAATATACTTAACTCTGCAATGCCCAGCACTGGGCTGGATGTAAAGTTAAAGATGAAGGAGTGATAAAGAATCTGGTACTTGTTATACCCCTGCAAGTACTGGCTGTAGAAACCTGTAGGGTGACTGCACCCCCAGCTCAGCTTCCCCTCACTCCTCATCCCAAGAATCGCCGTAGGGTCCTGGACTCCACAGAAGAAAGGTCTGCCTGGAGCAGAGAGAAGTACAAAGCATCGGTTGTTGGGGAATTCGACTCAACAAACAAATGATGAGTTCCCATGATTCCCAAGGTGCTTTGACGGTTGCTAAGAACAGAAGTTGCTCAAGCCCAGTCAATGAGTAGAGTTTGGCTCCTGGGAGAGGTGGTAGGGAAAGATGGCCACCAATCACTCTTACATCAAATTGCATCTTCAGATCACTTCAGGGAATGAGTAGATAGATGTCTAGACTACAGTCCCTCTTTTGCAAATGATTGTGATGATTCAAAACAGAATTTTGTAACTCTAGTATTTATACTTGGGGTCGCTAAAACGTCTGGAGGCAGAAATTAGGCTTAAAACAACCACAACAATTTGGGGAAACAGTTTACGGGGGATACATGTTTTCTCTAGGCCCAGATCAAGCAAGAGGGACACAAGCTGCAAAATGAAGCCTTTCTCACATTAGCAGCTAAACCTAGGCAAGTTCCCCGCCACAAGGACAGGAGGCATTACATTAAATAAAACCGAGGGACAGACATTAAATAAAACCGGGACAGACACGCTGCTCATGTCTGTCCCGCAGCAAGCCACTGAGTTATCTAACCACATAGATGAGATGTGGTGGATTTTCTTTACCTTTCCCCCTCTTATTTTCCCACTGGAAGTAAAACAAACTTTTAAAAATCAGGCTGCCCTCACTAATTCCAGCCAGAAACTTAGTCCTGATTCTGTCCAGGGTGAACTAGCCCTTACAAAAGTGAGGTCTATGAATGGCTCTAAGGACCCTCTTTTTAGACTCTTGGGAAGACTTCAGACCCTATGTACCCATTAACTCAGTTGGTCTTCCTGTCCAAACACAATCGTTTACAGCACCCACACACCAGGTTTTAGCAATCTTCTCTGCTCCAAAATCCGGATCCTGGCCCCAGACTCACCTCTTGCCCAAACTAACCACCTAGCCTTCACCCCCTCCTCCCACAACATTCAGGGTCAGGAGGCCTGGCACCTTGTGGCCCTGCTTCCTCCTTTGCCTGGGCCTTCTGCTACCTGCTCAACTGGAACTTGCCCTTCCTCCTGCCCAGGCAAAGTGTGAAGGGCCAGGGGGCCTGCATCCCAGGGCTGAGGTGTGGTTCTTCAACAGATCTAACAGCCCTGAGATTGGGCCACGCGCGGGAAGGGAATGCGCGCTGTCCAGAGCAAGTGGAGCCCAAGAATGAGGCCAGGAGGCGAGGTTCCTCCAGGGCCAGTCTGCCTGGGTAGAGGATCCGGAGGGTCTAGGGCAAGGGGGTGCAAATTGGAGGAGATCCAGTGACAAAGAACCGCAAGGAGCACGGCCGGGAAGCGGGAAGCGCGGCGCGCGCGCGGTGGGCGGGAAACCCGGGGGCGGCGGCGGCGGCGGCGGCGGCGAGGCGGGCGCGCGCCCCGCGGGGAGGGGTGCGGAGGAGGGAGGAGGCGTCTGGACCGTGCAGCCAGCCCCGCACACCGCGCCAGCCCCAGACAGAGCCTCGCTGCAGCCGCAGCAACAGGCGGCGGGCCGGGCTTGCGGGGCGGAGGCGGCGGTGGGGCGGGGAGCTCGAGGAGGAACGACTTGGGGCCGGCCGCTGCCTGCAAGGAAGAAGAGCACCGCCGCCTCCCGCGCTCGGCCGCCGCAGCCCTCCACCCGCCACCGCGCCCACCCTGCGCAGGACCCCGCGAGCGGCGGCGCGCGCACCCTGCAGAGCCCCGGCCGCACCGAGCTGCCGCCAGACATGACCGTGGTGCCCGGGGACCACCTGCTGGAGCCCGAGGCGGCGGGTGGCGGTGGGGACCCGCCTCAGGGTGGCTGTGGCGGCGGCGGCGGCGGCGGTGGCGGCGGCTGCGACCGCTATGAGCCGCTGCCGCCCGCGCTGCCCGCCGCGGGCGAGCAGGACTGCTGCGGGGAGCGCGTGGTCATCAACATCTCGGGGCTGCGCTTCGAGACGCAGCTCAAGACCCTCTGCCAGTTCCCCGAGACGCTGCTGGGCGACCCCAAGCGGCGCATGCGGTACTTCGACCCGCTTCGCAATGAGTACTTCTTCGACCGCAACCGACCCAGCTTCGACGCCATCCTCTACTACTACCAGTCCGGGGGCCGCATCCGCCGGCCGGTCAACGTGCCCATCGACATCTTCTCCGAGGAGATCCGCTTCTACCAGCTGGGCGAAGAGGCCATGGAGAAGTTCCGTGAGGATGAGGGCTTCCTGCGGGAGGAGGAGCGGCCCCTGCCCCGCCGAGACTTCCAGCGCCAGGTGTGGCTGCTCTTCGAGTACCCCGAGAGCTCGGGGCCGGCCCGGGGCATTGCCATCGTGTCGGTGCTGGTCATCCTCATCTCCATTGTCATCTTCTGCCTGGAGACCCTGCCCGAGTTCCGCGATGAGAAAGACTACCCCGCCTCCCCGCCCCAGGACGTGTTCGAGGCCACCAACAACAGCACGTCGGGGGTAGCCTCTGGGGCCTCCAGCTTTTCAGACCCCTTCTTTGTGGTGGAAACCCTGTGCATCATCTGGTTCTCCTTTGAGCTGCTGGTGCGGTTCTTCGCTTGCCCCAGTAAAGCTACCTTCTCCAGAAATATCATGAACCTGATAGACATTGTGGCCATCATCCCTTATTTCATCACTCTGGGCACTGAGCTGGCTGAGCGACAGGGTAATGGGCAGCAAGCCATGTCTCTGGCCATCCTGAGGGTCATCCGCCTAGTAAGGGTCTTCCGCATCTTCAAGCTCTCCCGCCACTCTAAGGGGCTGCAGATCCTGGGGCAGACACTGAAGGCTTCCATGCGAGAGCTGGGGCTGCTCATCTTCTTCCTCTTCATAGGGGTCATCCTCTTCTCCAGTGCCGTCTACTTTGCTGAGGCAGACGACCCTTCTTCGGGTTTTAACAGTATCCCGGATGCCTTCTGGTGGGCAGTGGTAACCATGACAACTGTCGGTTACGGTGATATGCACCCAGTGACCATAGGAGGCAAGATTGTGGGCTCTCTTTGTGCCATCGCAGGTGTCTTGACCATTGCACTGCCAGTCCCTGTAATTGTTTCCAACTTCAATTACTTCTACCACCGGGAGACAGAAGGGGAAGAGCAAGCCCAGTACATGCACGTGGGAAGTTGCCAGCACCTCTCCTCTTCAGCTGAGGAGCTCCGAAAAGCCCGGAGTAACTCCACCCTGAGTAAGTCGGAGTATATGGTGATCGAAGAGGGAGGTATGAACCACAGCGCTTTCCCCCAGACACCTTTCAAAACGGGAAACTCCACTGCCACGTGCACCACGAACAATAATCCCAACTCCTGTGTCAACATTAAAAAGATATTCACTGATGTCTAATATATGATACCGTTGACATACTGTGCCCAGTACTGTGTGGAACGTGCTCCCTTGGTCTGTGTATACCCTTGATTTATACATTTCCAGACCATTCATCAAGGAAAGGACGTGGAGAAGTGGAAAAGCACACTTCATTCTCCCTCTCCCTATTGCTTCATACTGAAACAGGTGTCTGTTCTGCAAGTGGGCTGCATTCTCTCAGCTCTTTTTTTTCCCTCTCTCTCTCTCTCCCTGTCTTTTAATTTTGTGACCAACAAACTTACATTAAAGCTTGACTTCTAGTGCACGCCCTATGAAAAGCTACATCCTGGAAGGAAATGAAACTAAAGATTCAGAGTAACTGTTTAACCTCAAAACAAAAGATAGTTGTTTCTTTACTGAGTAAAGGAGGCAGAACTTAAATGATGCTCCTGTTTGGTGGACCTTTCATTGCTGTTTGTGGACTATTTAATTACTTGGCCTCTGGATATGTGGACAGAAAGTCTAACTAGAGCCATGACTTATAAACTCACCATAAATTTATTTTGTTTTTGACTGGTCTTTCAGTTTGAATCTCTCCTCTAAGAATTGGAGGTTCGCAATAACTTTGAACCAAAAGGGAAATGGCCCAAATGTCCTGATATGAGTATTAACTCTTTGGAGTTTGCAAAGCATTTTGAAAGTATGAGACACGGATTCTAGTGAAGTTGTGAGTACGTGCCCCAGCCGACATCTGCAACAGTCTAGAAACTCGTTTACAGTGCTGCCAAGAGAAACCACAAAAATTCCTAATGTATGTGAGAGATAAGCTGCTTCGGTGTCACAAGAAGATTAAAGTGGCAGACACCCCTTCCAGCGGAAGTTACTAATTCGGACCTGACTGATGCAGTTCCCATAGCAACCTATGTTTCCTGGGAAACCCGAAAAAGGTTGTCATGGCATCTTTTGCTCTTTAGCCCCACCCCCCTCAGGCCTTGCCGTTTCCACAGTAACCTTTCCAGATGGTTCCTACTTATATGATTTCATAAGAAAAAAACACTATTTGAATAAACCACACAAATCAAGTGTAAGATGATAAAGAGGTGAAATGAATCTCAAAATGTTTTTTTTATATTTTATATAAGTCATTGATGTTATCCTATAATGACTGAATCAAAGGGAAAATATCATATTTGGAATGTTACGTGTAAGCCACTACAAGGCAAGATCTGAATTAAATGTCAGTTATTTGATGACAATTTTTAAAGATGCTTCTTACAGAGAAATGGCAAACCAACAGATGAAATGAAAACAGCAATATAAACATGTTCTGTACATAAGCAAGTGAAAGTCAGTGTACCCGAAGTCTTACTGCAAGATACCTTCAGATTTCCTCGTTAAAAAAGAAACACATCCAGACCCCACAACAGGACTGTCACCACCACAGCACTTGAAAAGCAAAATTAACCTCAAATATATGAGGGATGCAGATTTCATTGAGCGGATTATAGTCAATGAAAAGGAGGATCAGGAAATAGCCAGACCTTGAGAGAACACCTGCAAATTTCAGCCACATGCTGAGGGGTGCCAGCAAACAGACAGAATCAGGTGAGCACTGTGCTGTGTGTCTCTAAGAGTGGTCCTTTTTGCAGGGAGCCAGGGAAATGTCATTCATAGCTGGGTTTATATTTGCAAAATAGACAGTTTTATATTACATGCCAACTGGCCTTTGAAAAGATCATTATGAATTTTTTTTTCCATTTTCCCCCGGTTTCTGGTTATCTTTTGGTTTCCATTGTTCATTGCAAAAGGATACAGAAGATTCTCCTCTGAACAGCTTTCACCCAAGCTGACCTGAAAATTATTCTATTACTTTAACCAACCCACTTGACTTCTTAACAATTGGTTTCCCCCTTTAAAATGAATAAAAGGCAGACCCTACTGCTGGGTTAGTAGTCCAGTTTTAATTTACACAAGTAACTTAGTATCAGTAGGATAGTTCTTGAAGCAAATACTTAAAATTGAAATAGGATTGACATTTTACTTCAACATAGTCATTTTGCTTTATGTGTGTTGTATGAATTATACACAGCTGCTTTGGGGGTTTGGTGGCACATAAGTAGTCTGTCCCTCAGAGTACATGACAGTAACCTCATGTTTAAAGCTCATAAAATCATTTCAGGTAATCTCACATAAGCCTACCTAACAACGTATGTGTGCATTTGAGAGAGTGGGAGACATCAATGGAGACTATAACCAGAAATATAAGGGAAATGTACAAAAAAAGACAGAGGCAATAATTCTTTGTCTACCTGGTTGTTGTTTGTTCTTTGTGTCTGAACAGGATTTTTACCCTACTTTCCTTTGCCTGTATGATTTTCTTTGGGCATTGATCCACATTTTGATCTAATAGTTGATATTCTTGGTAGAAAGACATTCCTTTCATGACACATTTTGACACATTAGACACATTAGAGCAATCACATAAAAGACTAACATAAAGGTAACACTTTTATTCCTGATTTGAAGTGTAGGCACCTTGATTAATTCCATAAACAAATTACACTAGCCCATATTTTTTTGTGCTTCTTAAATAAGAGGAGTTTGAAGGAGACCTTTTGTTTTTTTAACCAGAGAACTAGCACAGGTTTTGAGTCCTAGCTTTCAGGTGATGTAATTGCTTCCTGTCGCCATATTGGAAACTCCTTAAAGGTTATAGGTTCTGTGTTTTGATTTGGGGATGCTTGATGTTTTGGGTACTGGTGCCTAGCAAAGGAAGCAGGGCCTCGTGTTTGTGAGGTGAACACTCTCCTCTGACATTAGTATTCCCTGACTCTTACTGAAGGGGCTGAAGGAAGCTGTTCTGCAGTCGTGTAGCAGGGTTTGTCTCCTGTTTCTACTGCATGACCTTGAGAACATTACATAACTTCTCTGTTCCTTAGTTTCTTTTCTGTAATATCAAAGTAATAAATAGTACTTCATACGTTGGTCATACTAAATAATTTTATGACATACATCAAATTAAGAGATTGCATTATTTTGTGATCACTACTTATGAACATTATATAATCGATACAAATTTTTGTGAATAATAAATCAGTAATTTCCTTTTTGTAATAACACAATTAACCTTTTTAAAGGATCAACAATGCCCTGGACAGTTCTGTAAGGCAAGTGCCATTAACTTCATTTTAAGGGGGTTGAAAGCTAGATGATGGATGCTAAAGTGATTCCCTATGGCTTCGAGCTAGTAAGACACCCAGCCACAGTTAAAAGCCAGGTCCTTATGACTCTAAAACCAATGCTAGTTTTATCGGGTGTCTTGAAAAATAAAATAAATCCCTTAGGCTTTTAAATTTGACATCAGTCCATGTTACTAATTAATGTGTAGAAACTTATTCTCTTCAGCACACTGAAAATTAACCCTTTCTTAATAATAAGATGTGTGCAACCAGGAGAATCAAACCTAAGTTATTTAAGTCAGACAGAGATTGACTTTCCTTCTAATGTAATTGATGTATCTGGATTTAACCTTAGAAGCTATTATCAGTAATGTTAGGGATACCCACCAGGACAAGGGTGTTTCTCAATTTTTATATTTATTTCCTAGTCACATGTGTTTTAATTGGCAATATGATATAAATTACTATGCTTTTCGTTCTCTGTACTTTGGTTAGGTTTCTGAGGAACCATGCCAGAAATTAATGTAAACATTTTGACTCTTGCAAGAAAGTACAAATTGCTTACAACAGGATAGAAAGCAGGAGGTTCTCAGGTCACTGAAACTTCTGGCATTAGTGGCTCAGCTAGCCACTCCCTGAGTCATTAAGAGACTGCTTAAAAAACATTAGGACATAATTTTGTCATGTATACTGGATGTAGCCCCTTCACCAAGGTTCTAAATCTTTTATATTGTGCAAACAGATAGGGATTTGAGTTTTAGAGTGTGTGCTAATGAATGTACATCTGCCTATGCCAATTAGCTTTGCCAGCTACAGGCTTCACTGTTGAACTTAGCTGAACATCTTGAGTGTTGAAAAGAAATTCTTGTGAGTTATGTGGCTGGGTCGGTCCAACTCAACACTACCTTGGGAGGATGTCTGTGCCCCATAGCCAGTGATCCAGAGCAAACCATAGAAGCTGACATTTGTTGTTTCTTTTTCCTTGTGTGGTGTTTTAAACTCATTGTGCCAAATTCAAACATCCACTAACTATGGCAACAAAACAGGACACCTACATGGAAAAGAAAGTGTCATTTCTAAGCTTCTAAACAGAATATCAGGATTGATCAACTTTTGAGTGCACAGTAAAGGAAATTTAAAATCATGATTTACATAAAGCTTATTTACATGTTTGTCATATAGCACACCCAAGCAACAACTTTATACACAGCATATAACTACAGTACATATGACACATATCAATAGGTCACTCCTTTGAGAACTATATTTTCTACACGTTGAAGTTTTCAACATTGTCTACAGCAGTTTCAAGCCCTTTCCACCTCTCGGCTATGAACAGAAGTAATAACACTTCCCACTAAAAAATTCAAAGAAGCATGTGCCCCCTGATCTAAAGACTTACAGAAACACTGTGAGATAGAGGTGAGAAGTTCTAGACCTGGAAAAAGCTATTTAGGTAGGGATGATGTCTTAGGGTGGGATGTTTTTTTTTCCTTTCTGTTTTGTAATGGGCCCTTTCAACTAAGGAATATAGAATTACTGGTTTGTAGGATTTCCTATTTTGTGCTGAGGCATGCGTGTGTGTGTGTGTGTGTGTGTGTGTGTGTGTGTGTGTGTGTGTGTGTTTTATACAACTTCTGTAAGGATAGTTACCTTTGAGGAAAGATAAATCAGGAGGAATTTAAAAAAAAGAATTAAAGTTATACAAAGTTCAAACCTTACTTACAAATTTTAACTTCCTGCCAGAAAATGGTCAGTGTTGTGTAGCATTTGGTAGTAGTATTCATCATATACTCATTCTCAGCTTGCAAATACAGCCTAATGATTCCAACTTGTTAGGTTTACGGCGGTTTAGCTGGGGTTTTAGTGGTGCTGTGGTCTAATTTTCTCTTCCAAATTGCAAAGAAAATATATTTACAAAAGAGTATTTTCATGTTCTCCCTCCCTTTTCTTCCTTCCTTCCTCCCTTTACCTCTCCATCAGGTGCGTTTTCCCTGCACTTCAGAATTTGCACCATCACTATCACATGCTTTAAAAAGGAGACCTAGAAAAGAGGCTCATCATTTTCTCGAGTGCCATATTGTTATCATAACCTATGTGAAGAATAGGAACAATGCCCTGGAAAACAGCTAGGGCTCTGGGCATTAGTAATATAGCAGTTGAATAAGCCCCGAATGGTGTTTCATCATATCTGAAGAATGTTATGAATAATTGTTTATTCAGGGTTTGGGCATTACAGACAGTGAGGTCCCACCTTCATTTGTGGAAGGACGCATGGAAATAGGAGAAGCATTTTCTCTTCCTGTGAGCTTCTAACTAGAACTGTCACTGTACAAAGTCTCTGGGGAATTCCTGATGAGATCCCCACCAGCTTTTTTTTTTTTTTTTTTAACTAAGAAAGTTATCATCAAACCCATCTTTTTCTCTTTTTGGTTGATTGGTTGGTTGGTTGGGGTTTTGGGGGCTTTTTGTTTGTTGGTTTTTGGTTTATTTTTTGTTTTTGTTTTTGGTTGGTTGGGTGGTTGGTTGGTCTAGGACATGATTAGCCTGGAATTCACTCTGTAGACCAGGTGTACCTTGAACTCGTAGTAGTCTTCCCATATAGACTTTACAGTGACTTGCATGGCCCTACGTAATTCCCTAACTCTTCTGGCCTTATTTGCCTTCCTGACACTTGATCCACGGTACTCCTCTTGCTCTTTTTAAAATGTAGAAGTCATCTCCACATTTCAAGGTTTGTGCTGGCTGCTCCTTCTGCATAATATGTGTGAGCATTGAAGCACCATCCATATGACTCAGTCCATTGCCTCCTGCGTGTGTTACCTTATCAGAACCTTCCCTAGCCAGTCGCTTACCATCGCAGCCCATTGTTCCTTCTCTATTTAATCTACCTTCTAACATAGTATATATTCTGTCTATTAGATTTATTAATTATTTTCTCTTTCCTTCCTTGAGGTCATGACCTGGAATAGTTCCTGAAATACATTTGTGTTCAGTATTTATTTATTGGAGGACAGTATGGGTTTTCTTGCATCATTTTCTTTGCTATGGAGCTCAGACTCCCCATTATGCTCTTATGAATAAAATTCCTGTAGTTCTATCCATTGGAAAGGCTTCCACTTAGTGTAGCATACTTCAGATTCCTACCAGAAGCTCTCCCCGTTTGTAATGGAATCCCTTAATATAAATAACTTAACTATGGGTATCATCAAGGGTGCTTAGAATTTAGGATGTTTCCCAGAGACCATGGATCCTACATAGTAGCTAGTAGAGTACTTCTTATAAATAGTAGTCCTCTTCATACCTGTGTGCACAGACTTATCGGCCCAAGTGGCACAAAAAATCCCAACAAACAGATGATTCCCCAGGGGACTTTACCTTTCTGTTAAACAAAGATACTGCCATGATTTTAGATAATATTGTGACAGATGTATTCTCTTTTGCAGGAAGTATAATTCTACTGATTTGTATAGAAATATTTCTCCCACTAATTTTTTTAAATTTTTATTTGTTTATGTATGTTTTTAAGGTATGAGTACTCTGTCTGCATGCATGCCAGAGAGAGCTTCAGGTCCCATTATAGATGGTTGTGAGCTACCATGTGGTTGCTGGGAATTGAACTCATGACCTTTGGAAGAACAGCCAATGCTCTTAACCACTGAGCCATCTCTCTAGCCCCAGAAATATTTCTCTATACTCCTTTTGAATTACCTCCATCCCTAGGCAAATCAGATGAGTGGATGAACTGGATATTTCTTCTGCACATCCAGGTGGCATAGTTTTCTTACTAAATGTGTCAACAAATTAAAATCAACGTATATGTTTGAGTTTTCATATGTAAACCAACAGAAGTTAGAAACTCATTTCAGCAGCCTATCTAATAGGCCTGTCTGTACAGGACCAAATACTCTATCTGTAAATATCTTGTTAGGTCTTCTTAAAGAAAGGACATAGAACAAAAAGTAGAAATAGTATTTTAATTTCTTATTTTTTATGCTTTTAATTTTTTCAATTGTGTTTGTATTTTGTGGGTGGGTGGGTGGGTATGCCCGCCCCACAGCCCCACAATATAAGTGTGGAGGTGAGAAGACAGCTAACTTTCAGAAGTTAGTTCTCTCTTTCCACCATGTGGGTTGCAAGAATCAAACTCAGGTCATCAGGCTTGGTGGCAAGTGCCTTTACCCACTGAGCCTTCTTGCTAGTACCCATATGTCAGATTTCTAAATGGCCACATTTGCAGGGTCCATCTACCCAGGAAACTAAAGACACATATTTTCTCCAAATAAAAACTGTAGTTTAATTGCTTTATTTTTAGAGTCTATAGACCTTTTAGCTGCAAGCATTTTTACTGATTTAAGAAGAGCAGTTTATTATGCTGTGTCAAATTTGGATATTTTACTTACATACTTAGATCTGTGAATTTTAGATATTTATTAATTATAGACTTAAATATTCTTCATGTTACTAAAAGTAGTATTGATTCAGTTTCACAATGAATTTCCTGTTTTATGGCAATGCTCATATCTTTCATGTTACCAACTTTAGGTACTGTTGTCTTTAAACCTTTTGTTGCTTGCCAAGAGTTCATAACTTCCAAGACTTCAATCAGAAAACTGTACATAATAGAGAAGAAATTTTTCTAGTCTTTGGGATCATTCATTACCATTTAGCTGCTAGAACTGTAGAACTTACTGGTAATGTGGCCAATTTTAAGACTTTTAATAGATGTCAAAAATATAGATACATCATAAGAACAAAGTTCCCATAAATCTACATTTTTTAGAATGACTTCAAGCCTTTCATCAAATACATGTTGTTCAAGCTTTTCATCAAATACATGTATATATTTCTTTCATTTTGGACTTGATAGAATTATGAGTTGCTTCTTTGCAAATGAGTAATTATTAAACTTTGACCACTCTTGTCCCCCTGTTGAGCAGGTGTCTTTAATTATAGGTCATCATTTTCCACAGTATCTCCTGTCTCTTTTATAGAATTGGTTTTGATACGTAATGTCTATTCATTTCTCTTCAACCCACTTCTTATCCACTAACACAGGCATCCTTATTACAATCCAGATATCACCTTTATTTTTTGTTCCTATAGAATTACAACTTTATCCACATTTATAACCTCTTAAGATGCTGTATGATACGTGTGTGTGTGTGTGTGTGTGTGTGCACATGTGTGCATGCATGTTGCTGGATATGTGTTTGTGTGGGTGCATGTGTATGTATGCAAGTGTATGTGCACATGTATATAGAGAGCAGAGGTCAACCTTGGATGTCATTCCTCAGAAGCTATCCCCCTGGTATTTTAGATAGGATCTCTCATTTGCCTGGGGCTTACCAAGCAGGCTAGACTGGCTGGCCAGTCAGCCCCAGGATCTCCACCTGTCTCCACCTCCCCCAGGATGGGTTTACAAGCACATACCACCACGTCCTGCCTTTTCACGTGGGTTCTGGTGATCAAACTTGGGTCCCTGTGCTTGTGCAGCGAGTTCTTTACCAACTGAGCCATCCCCCAGCCCCAGTACTACATTATTATTATCAGTAATTTCAAAGGCCTTCACAGGAAGTAATGGACACGAATGAGATTTAAAACAGGAAGCTCAGCCGCTTTTACTGAGTTGTAACCGTAGCAAAACAAGTGAAACCTGGCAGAACCATCTCAAGACAAATAGGCTGTAGGCTCACCAAGCAAAGAATGAGGGCTTAGGTTCTAAAATGGACACCAGATCATTCATGTTATTAGTGGCAATTAATAATTAAACCACTGGAGTTTTCATATTTTCATAATAAAAATTAAGTATATTTTGAATATACTCTTAATATTTCTACTCAAGAAAAATAGTGTAAAGAAAGTATTGACCACATGACCAAGTGTAATCCATACCACCAAGAAAAGTGTTTCTGCAGGTGATTGCCCAGCTCACAGTAGGCCTGTGGTATGTAGCTTGATGAGTGGACATTTCTCCCATCAAAAGCACAGTGAAATTCCAGATCCTCATCTTTGGGTATTTACCCAAGGTTCAATGACATCTGCTAAAGCCAGGAGTGGAGGAACAGTGTGGTAGTATTGTGTTCCCCAAAATATTGTGCACCCTAATAAACTTATCTGGGATCAGAGAACAGAAAAGCCACTAGATACTTATGCTAGAAAATGGTGGCATTCACAACTTTAATCCTAGCATTCCAGAGGCAGAAATCACTCTGGATCTCTGTGAGTTCAAGGCCACATTGGAAACAGCCAGGCATGGTGACACACGCCTTTAATCCCAAGAAGTGAGCCTTTAATCCCAGGGAGTGATGGCAAAAACAGAAAGATATATAAGGCATGAAGACCAGAAACTAGAAGCTTTTAGCTGGTTAAGCTTCCAGGCTTTCGAGCAGCAGTTCAGCTGAGACCCATTCTGATGAGGACTCAGAAGCTTCCAGTCTGAGGAAACAGGATCAGCTGAGGAACTGGCGAGGTGAGGTAGCTGTGGCTTGTTCTGCTTCTCTGATCTTCCAGCATTCACCCCAATAACTGGCCTCAGGTTTGATTTTACTAATAAGACCATTTAAGATTCCTGCTACAGAGCAGTCTTCTCCATGAGTCTGATAGATGTTCCCACATTCAACCTAGATTTAGCAGTCTCTATGTCCTTTATATTACAGACTCAGCAAATGTTTTGACTACCTAACCCTGATTTTCAAGTATCCTGTTTGTATTCACTCAACATAGCTATAACGAAGACCCACAGTGTGTCAGACACTGTTCAAAGCAGTAGGGACTTACCTTTGTAATATATAAACTGTCTGCTGTGTGCCACAGTTCATCTAGATTCTGGTAAAACTGAAAAACATACTGTCATTATCCTTTTATATTTTTACAAATTACTGTCTGTATTTCTAAGAGCTTTTCTAATGGGAGGAAAGGGAGGTCACCAAACAAGTAGCCTTTATTTCTTGGTTCTCCACAACCCCTGATAGAGAAGGTTTGGTTGTCTTAGTTCTTTAAAGTGATAGATAACTGCGCAGAGTCATATTTTAAGGGTTATTAGGTTTCTAATGAAAAGGGGCTAGGCCCTAGCACTCACGCAACTTTCTCCCCACTCCCCTTCCTTTATCTGTGTCTCCTTCTCCCTCCCCCAGATCCTCACCCCCAGTCCTCTCCATGTAGCACCTCTCTGAGGACAGAAAGCTTGTTCACTTCAGAGAGTTCTCATTTTAGCTTACCACAGGAGGAGATAGAACCAGAAATCTTTGGAAATCATTGAGAAGATAATACACTTTTCTAAAAACCACTATAAACCTGTCAGATGGCCTTGAGGATAAGGATAAATTCTTTTTTCCAAAAGCATACTATCCTACTGGCTTGGACTAATGGCACATTATTAGTCGAAAAATTATAACCAACGTAATCTTAAACTTCCTAAATTGCAAGTTAATGTCATTCAAAATATGGTCTACAATATTTCAAAAAAATGAAATTTTTTGAACTTTGCAGGTAACAGTAAGAAAACGTACAATTAAAAAAATTTGTGAATGGAACTTTTCTATTAGCATGAATTTTATAATTTCAAATGCTAAATATACTGTAAATTATTGAGTCTTCTCTATCCAACAGGTCCCTCAAGAGCCCCACATAAGGAACTACAGAGTGACCTTTACCAGAAGGATGCTCAGCTTTAAACTGCTTGGATGAGAGTGCAGTGACAGTTACATATTTTCATTTCAGTTAATATTCAGAGATACATCTCTAACAAATGCTTCATGTGAAGAAAGAACTCAAAGCTGGGGGGTACTCTTCATATTATGAATGGTACGAATGCTATCGAGCAGGAGAGAAAGAGGAACATTAAAAAATTTTTAAATTAAAAAAATAAAATGTTAAGGTATCATTTCAAACTGTTGACATTCTAGTGGAGTCAAATCATCCAAAAACTACAATCAGTGTCACAGATAAAGATAACCTCGTATGTGTTTCTAACAAGCCAACTATTGTTGTTGGTGTTTTTTTTTTTCATTTAAGTATTAGACTGTATTTAATTGTGGAACATGTTCCTATAGTCTATGTTCTGGGTTAGGTTTAACTTTATCTGTGAGTGTGTGATTATACCAAAGGCTTCCATTGGTAGACTAGCCCATTCACACAAATAAGTGAAAGTAACACTGTGCCCAGATGAATGGTATTAAAGACAGACTTGCCTAAAAGAAATGTGCCTTGCTTGATTAAACAGTCTTTTATTTTTTAATTCAAAATGATAGATTAACAAATTAGATTTTAGGTAGGTTTTAGTTGACCTTAATTTTACAAAAATGTATTAGTACTTACTCTATGTTTAATTTGTCTGTGTTAACTAAAATTACAATATTTAGTTATACTTAGGCAATTCATATATATCAAGTTCTATTTATTTTCATGGGATGTTTGGTACGGTGAGACAAAGTACATTCTTAGAGATATATGTAATATCTCATCTGATGTTTATAACTTTTCCTTCAAAATTATATGTGTAAAATATTCTTTGACTCATTTTCTATTTTTATATTCTTTTAGAAATGGAACTCTTTTTCAATTAAGAAAGGGCAAATTTTTAGTTGGAAAAGAGATTTGAGAGGTCCTAAAGTTGGCGTCCCATTTGGGAACATTTAACTTCTGTGCCATTATTGTATTTACTGTGACATCTCAGCAGAATGGTAGCTATTTGTATATTATTTCATAAGCCTTATGGAAAGTCAAACTGTGAACATTTAGTATGTACACTACTTTATTCATTTCCATACTTTACTGTCAAAATACTCCTGAACAAGTGGATAAAGAAATAATGAGTACTTTTAGAAGTTTAATTACTATAAAAATATATCAGTTTCAAAGCCAGAAATATAAATTTTATGATGACCTAAAAAATTCAATTGATGAATTTCATTCATCTATAAGAATCTTAACTAAGCAGCCATTTACCTAGTAGCCCCCGAATAAGTAGAAATACAATCCAGGTAACTTTCTTTGAGGCAATGTCTAAAATGAATTTTTAATAATCTCCTGGTAATTTCTTCATGGTCAGAACATGGAGACCATACCACTGTCATTTTAGTGACGATAAAGGGATGACAACTATCTTTGACTTGAGTGATGTGAGTCTCCAATAGAGATGGTTGTGACTAAAGTGAAAATATAGCCACCGCCACCTTGTTTTTGTTAGTGTTCACTCCTGTGGTAGAGATACTGGCACAGGGACTAGTGAGCCCTTTGCAATTATCTGACTCCTCACAACTGAGGGTCACAGCCCCGTTAGCAGCAAAGCAATCCTTGTGGATGGAATCAAAACAGGGGTTCTTAAACGTTCAGATGCTTTTGTAAGGATTAGTAGGTGTTGCAAAATTATGCAAGAACTACCTTCATACAATGACCCAACTTTAAGCAATGTAATATATGTAATAGTATATCTATTTCATGATTATAGGCTACAGTTCAAATAAAGACAAAACCTGGACTTTTACCACCACCCCCCACCACACACACACACACACCAAAGAAAAGCACAGAACAGTATCAGATGTATAACATACCAAAAAATTCATATGATGAGTGATAAAAATAGCATGAGCTTAGATTACAGGATACTGGCATTCTTACCCACTGCCTACCTCTGGGACCCCAGGTACGTCATTACCTTTGCTAGGCTTTGGTTTCTTGAATTGCAGAGTGGGCATGCCAGGTTCAGCAAACTCAAAAGCCCTTTCCACCTACTGAATCCTGTTATACACATTTCTTTAAAAATGCTTTGAAGAATACTTACATACTAAGATTTTTATGCATTTCTAAAGAATAAATTGAAATGAGATTTAAGCCTTGAAAGCGTCATGAATATATCTCCTTCTTTAAATTGTGAGAAGAGGAAATCGGATTCCTTCTTCTTTAAAATATTTCACTCATCTATAATAGGATCATGAAAAATGGGGGGGCATCCTAAAGGGAAGCAGATTAATGAAATAGCTAACAAGATGGGGCAGGTATTGGTAACATTAATTGGATGTTAAGGTGATTTGCAAAGTGTGCATGAAATGCTGAAATGGTCCCAGGAACTTTATTGCACATTATGAGACTAAAGGTAGGAAAAGGGGTGGGAAAAGGCTGGAGAACAGAAGTGTTTGCCTTATTATCTCTTTATTCTTTTTACAAATGGGAGCTTAAGTGGGGATCTGCATTGCAATACTGGATCTGCCAATCACCCATTTGCCCCAGGAAAGTCCCTTTAACTTCTCAATACTCCAATGTCTTAATCTGTAAAGTGAAGAGTTTAAATTTGAATTTAGTAATCTGCTTATTTCTTTTCATCTTTTAACATTGCATAGCATTTTAGATTCTTAACATATATGCATACTTACATATATGCATTGATCCTCCATCAGTCACTACGATGCCACATAGTTCTCAAGTAACTGAACAGATTATGAACTCAAACGTTTATATTCCTAATATTACTACTTGACCTTGACAAGACTTAAAAAAACTTAGACCTCATTCTCCTTCATATATGGTTGAATTATTAAAATTTGTCATTTCATCTTTTAATGTTGAGTTCATTACCTAAACAAATGTCTTCTCAAGTTACTCTCCATAACTTGTTGTAATTTAATAATCAGATATATTGGCATACCAACTATAGCTGACTGTAAGATACAATTTTGTCACATTTAAAAGTTAATGCCCTTTTGGTCCCAGAAGCTATAACTATAATATAAAAGAATATTAATAAAATGTTGTGAATTTTTTAATACAAAGGAGGCCCAATGGAGCCATACTGTAATTAGTTTTGCTCAGGAGTGAGAAAAACATTCAGGGATAACCCAAACACTTCTGTTTGGCATTAGTGGACAACTGGGGAAAGAAGGCTTATATCTTTTGCACAACAAAGATAACATGTGACGATACCCATTAAAAATGGGAGTATTTTCTGGTGGCTGGCTTTAGTATAGGAAGAGATATGTTAAAAGAATGCCGGAATCCAGACACTAGAAAGTTATTTAAAGTGGTACGGGTCCATTGAATAACAGAACTATTTTGTCATACTGCGATTATTTGTCCAGAAAGTTAGTCTTATATCCCTTCCATTCAGAAAAGGGGGCAACTTTCAACAGCCTCTGTCGTAATAGGAAATGTATATTTTGACCAGTGAAGCAATTAGTTAAAGCATTTAATCTGGTCATTTTAGTTTTGTGAATCTGAATTTTCATCATAGGTGTAACTTAGTCGCTTGAACATGTGATAGTGTCCGTGATCGTGAGGAATGACTTCATCAGTTTCGTTTTCCTTTGAAGTTGATAAAATGTGCTAAGTGGTGATTCCAGCATACTGTGTTAATACTGTATCCTACAACCATTTATGAACTGACCACGTAAAACAAACCATAGTGTTTCTTTTCTGGTAAATTGTTTCTATGGTGTGATTGTTTCATGCTGGGGTTGGGGGTGGGGGAGGTTAAGTATTTAGTTTACTTAAAATGTATAAGTGTTTTTCTTAAATGCCATAAAATTGTGTGACAATAAACCAAATAGGAATATCCTCTTTTTCAACTGTGATAGAACTGTATAGACTACTTTGGGGACTACCCCATAAATGCTGTCATTTGTGTTTTTAAAGAGCTTATATATTATATATGTAACATACAATATATACCACATACAAAGGAAAGCAAACAGTGTATGTAGTGTTTCTTGTAGTCTACATGTGTTTATTTTCATAGCATACTTATGCATTGCAAAGACCATCAACATGTTCTATTTAATTTCTAAAACACTGTCCACATGAACTACTAATAGCGTCTGAAGTTTAGAGATAGAACAGTCAAGATTTTAAAGAGTCAAGTGGCTTATCACAGATCATGTGCCCATAAGTGGCTCTAAATGTCATTCTCTTTACACTTTTCACCCTGGCATGTTGTGTGTTCTTTATCACTGCCATTATATTTCAAAATGAAACTTCAAAACATGTTGAAATTTTAAGGTTTTGGTGAAAAGGAGTCATTGGGATTGTGTTAGACCTTCTTAGATAACTTTCAAACTGTATCTACCTACATGAAATACCAAAAGATTTCCCAACTAAGACATGTTAAGTCCCCACACCCAAATCATACATCCTCATACACATTTAATGTCATCATGCAAAACTAAACAATGTCCTTCCTCTATCTCTTTCACTTGCTTTTTAAAAAGTCCATCATAGGGCCCAGGCGGTGGTAGCACACGCCTTTAATCCCAGCATTCAGGAGGCAAAGCCAGGTGGTTCTCTGTGAGTTTGAAGCCAGCCTGGTCTACAGAGCAAGATCCAGGACAGGCACCGAAACTACACAGAGAAACCATGTCTTGAAAAACCAAAAAAAAAAAAAAAAAAAGTCCATCGTAACAACTAATTCCTGAACAGTTTATTTTTAAAGCAACTAGAGAAATTGCAGCCATTCTGATTCAAAGGGGGAAAAAACTAGGCCCCCACATCAATCATTTTTTTAGTCTTTTGTTTTTGTATGAGTGGGGAAGACAGAGAAAGGAGTAGGGGAGGGAGTGCATATTTTAAAGAAACGCTATCATTTCCAGTAACTATATGGAAATACTGAATTATTAAGTCATAGGTGGCAGTTTGTTAACGTTAGCCATAGTTTAAATACTGGTAAGCTTTTCACTCATTTATTGACGTACTTGAGGATTTTCCCAAGTTACATTACAACCCAATGACTTCTCAGTTTGAATATGAGGAACAGTCATGTTTTCATCCATGACAGATACATTTTTGTTCTCAAATATCAGGTAGTCACTAGTACTGCTTTCTCTTGTAAATCAATATTCTGTGATATGTTCTGTATTTCTCTGTGCAATGCAGTGTTAACTGTGAATATTTAAATGAAAGGTGTTTATTATACTGGCATTTAATATTTCCTACCATTGACTTCAGTTTTCCCCATTAAATAGGTAAGTCAATCAAGTATTATTTTGTATGAAATGAAGTAATAGTTACTCATAATAACAATGGTATTCTAACTACAATGTCAAACATGCATTTTATATTTTTATATTCATTTTCTTTTGACATTGAGTTAGGTCAATTTACCATGTAGTAATGTAAAGGTAAATTCAAACACCATGTTCTCTGCTTAGTTTGGGCCCTTTTGTTAAGTAACTACCTATGCGTTTTGATTGTGTGATATTTTCTTGTGATGACTGGTTTTTAATTTGTCATTGCACTTGAAGTGTTTATTGCAAATGTTAAAAACAGAATCCAATAAAACACCTGGAAATGTCCTATTGCAGTAATAATTCCAAATGACTATTTGTTTCATTTCTTCACACACCTCCTCTCTCTCTTTCTCCCTTCCCCCTCCTTCCCTCTTTCCCTCCTTTTATTCCTTTATTCTGTTTTTGCAAAAGAAGAAACATCAAAAGCTAAGCTCTTGTCAACTGTGCCAGCATCAGCTGCCTTTGGATTATCTATCACTTGTCCTCCCTCTTCTAACATTCCCTAGATGTTATTCCATTGTCCATCTTACAGTTCTAGAATCCCAATAAAGTGTCAAAAAAAGAAAACTAAATAACAATGCTGAGCCTTAATACCTTATTCCAGTCGTAGAGTAAATCATGACATTACTTCACTTAAAAATAGTGAGCACATTTATCTATGTACTGCCCTGTTCAAAACACTGTGTAGGTATTACAGTCAGTGTGTAGATGACCCTATTTTTATCAGATGGATTATAGATAGTCAGATATTCCAAAGTTTGTAGAGTAGGAGAGTAATTATTTATATCCAGAACAGTGAGATGTTCAGGACATTTTATTTTTACTATGCAGTCTCTCTGTATCTCCAGTATTGTTTTGTTTTTTAGATTACTACAGAGTCTAACATCCAGCAAGCACCTAACCATTGCAATCATTTTGTGCCCAGCAATGTTGATCTTCATTCTTTCTCTAACAGCACCTCCTCCCATGTGTTTGTGCTTTTGGAATGTCAGCAAAGGCGACATCATCAAAACAGGCACTCTCCTGTTTCCATCTGGAATTTTACTTTATCCAAAACAGGCAAAAACAAGTGGAGATTTAAAGAGCCTTATTATATGTGTGGTGATTAGCTATAAAAAAGAGAAGAACATATCTACTTCTAAGCTTTCATTTTCTATAAGAAGTAACTTTGTTTTAAGCCTTCTGTACAATTCTAATTGCCAACTCCATGAGCTATCATTTCTTTAATTATATGGAACAAAATTTTTCAAGTTTTTTTCCAAGTGATTGTAGGTAGACTCTGAACTAAGATAATCCACACTTTTGGGGGGCTTCAACATTGAAAAGTTAGTATATAAATGAAGCTACACACCTTCTGTGACTTAGGGCCACTAGAACATCGTCTCATTTTCTGGGCTTAGTTCTACCAGTCTTGTGCCTTTCTCCCCTTTAAGTTGACTAGTTAGAGGTTTTACTAGTCACAGCCAAAAGGAGGCTACTTTATTCTGTTTTGAAATTGTTCCTTTTTGTTCCCTCTAAATGATACCTGGCTTGAATCATGGAAGAAGACTGTCATGGAAACCAAGGAGTCAGACTAAAACCAGATGGCAATATTCTGTTAAAATTTAAAGTCAGAGAAGTTTGGGGGAGGGAGTTTGTTGTTGTTTCCATTTGTTTTAAATGAAGCAAGAGAAAGAGAAAAGTAAATAATCCAGAGATCTCAAAACCCATAATTGATAGGAAAATGAGCACGTGGCGGAGTCTATACCTGGTCCCATTTGGCATAAGAAATGTTTTTACATGAAGATGAGGACCACATGGGTTCACAGGCACTATCATAACCTTCAGTTTCAGAAAGTACATGTGTAATGTAAACCCATTATGCTAACCATGGAAGAGGTGGTTATTTCCACATAAACTGAATTTACAAATAATCAGAGACTAAATGGCATCTTCAAGATACTGACTGGAATCTAGAAGTTGGACAATGAAATAATAATTACACTTTTAAGGCTTTTGTTTTAAATATTTCTATAGAGAAGCTTAGGAGCCAGGTAGAAAACGCCTGTGTTAGCTTTTTAATCGTGGCAGTAGAGATGGGAATAATTGGGAGAGAGAAATAGCATTCATAAACATGGAAGCAATTTTTGAGACAGAATTAATTTTGTCTTACAATTTCTGGAGGCAGTTTATAAGATTGTTAGAATGTTATGTGTCCTACTCTCAAGAAAGTAATGAATTTGTGATTTTAATATGCTTGTCTCTCTGGGCATATTATGCCAGCAAGAATGCTATGCACTGTCAGGCTAAGCCATCAGCATGTGTTGTAGCCAAGAAAGAATCTAGCAAACAGTCCTCCAAAATCACATTGTATGCATTACATAGTTAGGCCATAGAGAGTCCTTCTGGGCAAACCTCAGAGTTACTCCACATACTCAGAATGACTGAGTATATATTAATGGGACCTGTGTATATATTAATGTCTATCCTGTGATTTCCAGTAAGTAGACTTTAAGTATACACACATGCACACACACACACACACACACACACACACACACACACACACACACTCCACAGGCATGTAAGCAATCTGTAAGAAAGACTGTGGAATGATGGGTAGGGATATACTGTAATTATTTCCATCTTCATTGCCACAAATCAGTCATCCCACTGTGTGTAGATTCTGTCCCCACCCCTTCACTGAACATTTCCTCTAGACTACTTTGCTCATTGTATTTCAGCTCTCAACCTCCCCAGATCTCTGTAGAACTGACACTATTGACTGGCACCTCTTTCCTTCTAGATTTTTGACACTTTGTCTCTTCCCATCTCTTCTCGATCACTTTTTTATTTATCTTCCTCTTGTCACCTCTTCAATTCTGCTCCCCAATGGTCTGATGCTTTCAGAATCTAGATTCTGTCTCTATAATCTCACCACCACCTGAGTTTTAACCCCTTCCCATAGCTACTTTCTCTGTCCCGAATCACACACCAACTGTTACTGTCGCTGTCTCTCCACAGTCCTGGTGTTGGCTGTTTTTGCAGCCAATCTTGAGCCTGCTCACATTCCTTTTGTAGAGAACCTGCCACTCTACAGTCTAAGAGGGACAGCCCTAAAACCCATGTCAGCCCATTTTCTGTCCACAGTGCATCACCTGACCAACGTAGATCCTTTCTCCTTAGAACTCAGAATAGAGACTTAGAGATAGATAGAAGCAAGGAATTCCAGAGTCATTGGGGGTTGTGTCACACCGCAGTGCCAAGAGAAGAATGAAGGAAGCATCAAGAACAGTGCCGAGGTGAAAAGCCTAGGTGAGAGATGGAAAGTAGCTGCAATCTTCCAGTACAAACCTTCCAGTTAGGAGACACCAAATTCTGCTCATTGCCCTTGGGGTCTATGAGATTCATATAAACCTGAGAAGCTGTAATGATACTGACCAGCTCCATTGGGGTTTTCTGTCCCTCACTGATAACTTATTTTTTGTCTATCAGTCTCCTTGGCAGACTCCATCTGGGGTGGTCACTGGACTATGAAAAGTTCTCAAAATTGGCATGTTCAAGCTAAGCACCACACACTCAACAACCCATCGTATGACCTTGGGGAATAAGACCACTGCTTCAGAATGCAACTGCTTAGAAACTCGGGATCAATTAAACTCAGGGCTTTCCCTCCCTCTTCACAACAATTCATTCTGTGACTTTTACCACCACCTCCACCTCTGAATTGCTTCTGCATCTGTGATTTCTTGCCCATGTTGTAGCAATTGCCTAAATTTTCTATACTATGGACAATGTGAGCTCTCTCAATCACAAATATAATGATCCTTCTAACTAAAATGTTTCAAAAACTCTTTATCATTTTAGAATAAAGGCCAAACTTTTTCACGTCCAAGACCTATTATGATCCTTTGTGGAACACTCCAATATGATATGTCATCACATTTACTGATCCTATAGCCCAGAGTTAATGACGTCTTTCAATTTCCCCGCCTATACTCTTAGGCTCACTGAGGTGACAACTAATGATATTTCAAAACTTTCTGACACCTTCCTTAGGAATCGTTGTTAAGTGTCCCTCTGATGTGTCCCCAATAGCCTGTTGTCAAACTTAACACAAAATATAGTCATCTATTCTTTGACTCCTTTGCTGTGGGATGTATTGTATGCTGTGGATATATGTTGCTATGATTGATTGATAAATAAAATGCTGATTGGCCAGTAGCCAGGCAGGAAGGATAGTGTAGGCGGGACAAGGAGAGAGGAGGATGCTGGGTAGAAGAAGGCTGAGTCAGGAGTGTAACTCCTTTACAAAAGTGTGGAATTTGTAAGCTGACTCACCTAGTCATCTTTGGGTTCACAATGTCTGATACACAGGGGAAGTTCAATAAACATTTGCTGAATGAATACTAGACTGAGAAGATGTGCTTCTGCCATCAACAATTTGTGAAATCATAAGAGACAAGTCCTCTAATCCTGGCATGGTGGCAAGTTCTGTAGAAGGCAGCTTCAGGTACTATGAGAAAAAGGGAAGAGAAAATAAGAGAAGGGATGAGGCATAATAGGTGAGTAGAAAAGACCAGGGGAGGCAAATGAGAGTAGGGAAGGGATTTTAGCTCTTTGCAGCCAGGGCCAAAACTTGTCTTGTACAGTCACATAAAACTACTACACACTGATGCTTCCAGCACTAGATCAGTAAGGCAAATGCAGTCTGAAGATACCAGGTAATAGTCTTAGCAGTTAAAAAAAAAATTTTCGTTTTATTAATTTGAAAAATGTTTCATATTTACTTATTATACACTTAACTAAAATCATAAAAGCCTGCATTAGATACAAATTGACAATATGTATCAGTAATAAATGTAACAAACATTAAGTATTCTAATGCATAATATTCATGCATTTAATTTTGATTATCATGGAGCTCAGTGATACATGAACCTGTTCACAATCTGCCACATCTGGCATAGTACTACTCCCTAAATTAGTCTTTAGTTCAGCATGGTGACACATGCTCTTAATCCTAGCACTTAGGAAGTGGGGGCTGGAGGATCAGAGTTCAAGGTCATCTTCAACAACAAAGGGAGTTTGAGGCCAGTCTGGACTACAAAACCCTGTCTCAAAACACAAGTGAATAAAAAATAAAATAAATCAATAGATTGTAATCATTGGGCTGTAGAAAACTTTTTGAAAATGTTTCAAATTATTGCAGAATTTGGATTCAATGAAACTCCAAATACGTCTCTCTTGGAAATTTTCTCTCTTAATCTTAAAACATGAACAGTGTTGAGGAAATTAACCTGTGTTTCAAGTCAGCCACACTTACCTCATGCAGTGGCTGACAAAGGGGTAGTTTGTCATTCTAGAAATCTTCAGGGTCCTTAGTGTAAGCTTTCTGGCTTAGAAACAAGAAACCAGATTTTATCTCAAGTGTAATTTTAACCTCAATATTTAAACATTTCCGGTAGTTTTTAGACTTCATACTTTAATCTCCAATCCTTTGAAGTATTCTGCTCAGATAAGGGCTCTTGTGTTTAAACCATCAAGGATTCAGCCATTGATTTCTCTATAAATCCCAGTCAAAATGACTTTCAATTCAAAAATATATGCACGTTCTCTCTTTTCTGTAGAATCTACTGGAAATTAGCCTACATGAGGCTGCAAGCACCAAACATAAAATAGCAAATGCTGGCAAGGGTGTGAAGAAAAATGATACACTGTTGGTGAGAATGTAAGACAGTATACTAGAGGCCTGTATTGAGGCTCCTCAAAACGTTAAAACGAGATCTGCCCCATGACCCAGCTACCCCACGTCTGGGTGCCTATCCAAAGGAAATGAAGTCAGCATATCAAAGAGATGCTTCCTTTCCCCTGTTTGCTGAGGTACTGGTCACAGTAGCTGAGGTACACAACCAGCCCGGTGTCCCCAGGCAGATAAAAGACAAAGAAAATGTGCTAGCTATGTGTACACACTGAGCGATGAAATGGTGGCACTAGGGGGCCTTAACTGAGACAAGCCAGACAGGAAAGAACAAGCGCAGTGTGTTCCCTCCCCTATGGGGAAGCTCTACACAGCAGCCAACCTGAATACGGACTAGTGATAAATAAAGGCTGGGAAGACTGGGGGCAGAGTACCCAGGGAGACCAGATCGGGGCATGCTCTCTGCGTACTGAAACCTCTCACTTAAAGCCATTAAAATGTGCAATTAATACATACTACTAAAATAAAAAGTGACAGAATAAGACTTTAGTTTCTAATCATTCAAAGCAAACAGCTCCACAAAACTGAAAATCGGAGTTTTTCTATCCACATTAATAAATAATCTAGATTATTGGGAAGAAAATACTGACTCTGAGGACTGCAAATGGGTCTCAGTGCCCTGTACATCTCAAGTCTTTCAGGTCTATGAAGCACGAGTTGGAGAGTCGAGGAGTGAGATATAACTAATGTAGCTGCTGCTGGGGATTTGTTCAATGACAAATTGTGAGGTAGCTACTCTAACAGGCCTCCGGAAGTTCAGGAGAGGCAAAGCTCTTCTGTCCTAAGGATAGGTCATGGTATTCTCAGATAAATCTCCCCTTGTCTCTTCCCAGTAGGCATCTGTCAGCTGAGGAGACTTTCATCTGGAATCCAGTTATGTGGTTTCAGTTCAAACTTCCTCAGCGTCTCTCAGCTCCCTAGCACTGCAGTGAACTTTGCATCTTCAAACGTACATTCTTATACAATCTGTCACACTTTCCCATCCCCAATCTGAATTGTTACTAGTTAAATGAACTGGCATCATCAAAGGCATTACTGTCAGAGCAATTACTCCTTAACTAGTATCAACATATCTCAAACTGTGAGTCTTTTTGATAGATGGTATTGAACTGGTTTAAGAATCTGGAGGCAATGACAATTTTTATACACTAGGATAGACAGAATGCTTCCTTGTGCTAAAGGGAACAGATTACACAGCTAATGAGCTAGATTGAAATAACCTTTCTAATGAAATGAGCATACATAGATGTCTTACCACACTCTTTGAGTCACAGTTAACCTAAAGTTCAGAGGGGAAGTCTACTTTACGTTTATTCTAATTTAACATATTTCCTCACAATTTGTCCATCCCTTCAAGAGAAGCTCACAACTACCAGGACTTTTAAGTCACATGACTCATAATTATGAGTCACAGGCTGATTCATCCTATCAAATAGCTAACCCTCCTATCTTATAATGGAGCCTTTAATTCCACTGGTAATTCAGAAGTGAGCTGCAGCTGTTGTGTATCACCATTACTGTTAGTTGTTAAAAGCATGTCGAGAGTATCATCTGCTTTTTTTCTTTTTAACAAAGCTTTTACTGAAATAAGAGCTTGTCAGAGATTTATAGTGGAAAAGCAATACTTTTAAATGGAACTTAAGATTTCAAGTTAATATTTTAAAAATTGAGTCTGCATTTGGCTCAACTTCACTTGTATTTTGATCCAAACATCATGTTTTTAAAATAGTCTCACTAAATCAAACACCACCACCTCCCAAAAAGCCTTAGCAACAATCAGGAAAAATAGTAAGCTTGTTAGATTCTGAGTGTTAAGAGCAAAACAAAGTGAGTAGTGAAAGAAAAGCCCTTTCATAATTCAGACATCTCTGAGCTTTACGCCTCCCCTCAAAGATTTTATATAGGCTTCCATGACTTCTCTTGTCAAACGCTCAGAAAAAGAACAGGCTTCTAGCTTCCAATTATCATTCATAATCTCCTTCTCTCCTGGGTGTCTGGATCTGTTCATGTTGGGTAATTCCAGCTTTGCTTCAATATAGGAAATAAGATCCCCTCCTCCAAACCCATGCTGGAGTTCAAAGATGTCTTTGGGAAGAACTGTCAAAAGACTCACAACAACTGACCAAAGAGCAGAGACTAAAAAACTGACCAATGTTCAACCCTAAATGGAAGATCTGTATCATCCCCTTTCCCCCAAGGCCCAGGGATCATTGTGGAAGAAGGGACAGAGGATAGTAAGAGCCAAGGCAGTGGATAACTACAAAGAAACTGTCTTCTAGACACAGCAGGGCATGTGGACATGTGAACTCACAGTGGTTGTGACAACATGGACAAGATCTGTGCAAGTTCATGCCACGAAATCCCAGAATGGAGAGGGCTGGTGGGCACAAAACCTCATGTTTAGCTAAGGAGCTATTGGCAACTGATGGCCTCTGGGAGAGGACAATCAGTTTTCCTTAAGAGTGTAGCCCCTGGAAAGTTGACCATGTTCTACTAGAAAGTCACACACCTGAGACTATACTTAGGCAGCACAAAATGAATTTTCTGGGTAAAAAAAAAAAATAGAACATAAAATTGGGTGGGTAAGGAAGTGGGGTTGATCTGGGAGGAGTTGCAGGAAGGGTGTATATGATTAAAACATATTATACAAAATTCTGAAGTAATAAAAAAAAGCCTCATAATTTTGATGTTCACTGGTACCTGAGGGCCAAAGAATCAGCATTACTTATGTGCTTTATAGACATTCAGAGTTACAGACTCTGCCCCCAGTCTACTGAATCACAAGCAGAACTTTAATAAATTCTCCAAAGTGATTTATATGCACATGAAAGGGTAAGAGTTACCACTAGCAGATTGTCACTGTGCATTTTCACTCAGCCTTTCTACCTGTGAGCTACTAAAATAGGCTGAGAGTGCAAATCCAAATTAGGTTACTCCCAAATAACCTGGCTTGCTCTTACATAAATATGTTCTCATGAAGTTCCAAAATATTGTGATAAAGAAATATTTTCATGACTACACTCTAAGAATTGAAAAGTTGCTGATTAATCCTTGAAATAACTCTCTCATCTTATAACCTTGGCCTTTAATTCACCTAGTAATTCAGAAATGAGCACAGCCATTATCTATCACCATTACTGTTAGTTGTTAAAAAAAATCATATCAACATATTTTCCTATTACAATTGAATTGTACATCTCAATGCAGACTAGATGTCTCTTATTCTGTAACCAAATGGCCCCTACTAACTCTTTTTCAACTGACTTATCACTACAGCCACAAAGCCTAGCAAAGCCGCAGGATTGATATAGTCTTTCTGAATTTGAGTGAACATCTAAATTAATAATTCTTATTTATCAAATGTCTATAGCCAATGAAAACACCATTGTAAGACCTTACCTGTATGAACTTACTGGAGCCTCAAAACAAGACTAAAAATGTAGATCTTATCTATCACTACCATTCCCATTTTAGAGATTCAGAAACTGATATTAAAGAAAGCAAATAACCCCCTTCAAGTCATGAGACAGTAGCTGAGCTGGAATATAAAATCCTGAAGTTATATCACCACCAAGTGCTTAAGATACACATTTCCACTTCTCACAACAGGCCTGAAAGGGGCTGGGAAGATGGATCAGTCAGTAGAGTGCTCACTGCACAAGCGTGGAGATGTGAGCTCCGTATCCAGCACCCACATAGGGCTGGGAACAGAAACATCCACCTGTACTCGCAGAACTGAGGCATCAGAGACAGGAGGACCCCTGGGGCTCACTGGCCAGCCAACCTGGCCAGATCAGCAAGTTCCAGGTACAGCGAGAGACAAGTCTCAGGAAGTAATACAGAAGGTGACTGAGGAAGACAACTAACATAAATCTCTAGCTGCCATACATATGCACACACACAAACACGTACACAATCCTACAAGGAAGGTATTATGGACAGATAAGAACACTCTTGCAGCCTATAAACAGTGATGCTTGTGTTCTGCCCTTGTTTTACGCTGTCTTCTGTCGACATTCAATGTCACAAATCTCCCAGATATTCCCAATGAGCTGGATGTGACATCTCAACTAAACACAGTAGAACTCAGGAACTCAGTTTCCTCTGCCAGGGTAATAAAGGTAAAAACACCACACTTCGCGTCTCTTCTCCCAACCACATGCAGCAGGATTATTTTAGTATAACCAGCATGGTGTATTTTCCGAGACTTGACTTTCAGCTCTGCCAACATGTGTATATGTGTCTTTATACACACAGGTCACATTCTGTACATGTGTTTAAAGGATGCCTGAACGCACAAATGTCTACTGAAGCGATTGTCCGGAGGGCTTCCTCATCCCCTAGCTAGAAGTCATATGTGCGTCATTAGCATTCTGGTCAGAGAAGAAACCTCCCTTGCAGAGCTGTGATGGACGGGACTGCAGCTTTGTGCACTATAAATAGTGATTTTATTAAAATGTAGAAAAACTGTTGAGAAATGGAAGAGAGGTGGGGGGTGGGGTTAAAATGGTTGCCATGACAACTCAACCATTACCTCAGCTTTCAAAGAGTAGGGACGACTAAGTAAGAAATAGTAAATAAAGGAAAGAAAATAGAGAAAGCCTAGATGGCACATGATCGCAAGTAGAATGAAACAGAGTAGAGAGAATAACTTCTTCATTTCTCTTTCTCTCTCTCTCTCTCTCTCTCTCTCTCTCTCTCTCTCTCTCTCTCTCTCTCATAATTTCAAATGAGTAATGAGCTGGGGAAACAAAGAATGGGTTTCATGCAGGGATGTCCCTCCTCATGGAGCAAGGAGACCACCAGAGGTTCATTTTGGTCATCGTCTTCACAGCTCAGCCACAGCACTCTCCTTCACAAATGATGTGTAGATAAGTGACAGTTCCTTCTAAGAAGCAGGAATGCTCCTAGCATCCTCCTGAAAACTGCTACTCCTCCACCCCGTATATAGTCTCAGGTATTAATTCCAGAATCACTATTCCCCATCCCCACTCCTCACTCCTGGTCTGGCTCCAAAAGATCAGAAGAGTAGTATTGACCAGAACTCCACCCACTCATAAGACATAGGTTAATTCACATATTTTGAATATCCAAAGATAATATTAAGGACAACTAGTATAGAGGAACAATCTTTATTCATCACTTCACAGATTATCATGCTCTTACACATTATCTCATTTACACTGCAGAGCTATCTCAGCAGTGTGGAATTACTTCACTTTGTCATGAAACCTGACGAGCCAGCAGAGACACAATAACCTAATTGCCAGCTCCTGTATGCAAAAATTCCCTGTCTTTCCTGGAGAATGGAGTCAGTGCTGATCATTTGCACAGTTTTCAGCTGGTCTCAGTCACATATTGTGACAGTTTAAACAATCCTATCTGTTCATTAATTAGCACTTGGGGGGGAGAGAAAGAGAGAGAGAGAGAGAGAGAGAGAGAGAGAGAGAGAGAGAGAGAGAGAGAGATCGTGTGTGTGTGTGTGTGTGTGTGTGTGTGTGTGTGTGTGTGTGTTAAAGAAAGGGGACAACAGACTCATGTAAATTCACATAAGCTATTCTGCATCACTTCTTTTAGTGGGGAAGAAATAAAGGTTAATCAAAGGTCATTTTAAGGACTTTGTAATGCACTTTAAATACACTGGATTGTGGCAGAGACTGTAGCAGATGTTTAGTATAATTTCTGCCCCCCCCCCCATACTCTGAAAGTGATAATGAAGGAAGTTTGGCGGGGGAAGGGCTAGTACCAAAAACAGGCTCCAAATAACCCACACATCACCTTGCTGGAGTAGAGCCATGGTGCATACATACATCTGGGGTACTACCAAATAAACCTCATTTACTAGACAGTGTTGAAGGAAAACCAACAAACAAGAAAGTCATTTGGGCATAGCAAGGGTTCCTTGAACTAGAAAACAATGAAGGATGAAAGGAAAAAGTCTGGGTGAGAGGATGCATATGTGATCACTATCACCAGCTTCCAGAATGCTTTTCCTAAAAGGTTCATTTATTTGGGGTAAATAAAGAGTGAATGAAAAGAAGAACAGCAGCAGCCTGAACAAAATTCATGTTAGAATTTAGTCCTCATGTGTGAAAACAAAAGAAAAATGAGACGCTTGGGAAATGACAGACGTGCATGTGTGGGTGGGGAGGGGAGAAGAGATGGTAAAACAAGAGAAAAGGCAGCAGTTTTGACTGGTAGAAATGGGTAAATGATACCACTGCACGATTCACTTAAGCATCGGAAAGGCCAACTTATGACGTCATAATTTGCATTTGTGAATATTTGTGTAAGAAGGTGAAACCTTCATCAGACTTTGGTATTTGGGGGTGAGACCTTTGGGGTGTAATTACAATTAAACAAGGTGATGAAGATGACTGGAGCACTAGCCTAAAGAGACTCTGACTTTACAAAAAGAAGAGCCCTTGCTAGGGTGCTCTGTCTTGTCCTGTGATGTTCTGTGCCTCCTTGGGGTTGTATAGAGCGCCCCACCAGCAAGAGGGTTCTCACCAGAGGCAGCTGCTCAATCTTAAACTTCCCAGATTTCAGAACTATGAGTGGGACAAACTGTTTTTCTCTAAGTCATCAAGTCTTCCATATTATTTTATAGCAACAAATGAAAGTGGTCAGCTTATGGAGCACACACATACATCTGCACACATGCACACATAAAATAAAACACAACACAACACAAATGCCATGAAAAGTGTTACTACTGGTGTCATCAGGTGGGACTCTGCAACAGAAAAGAGTCAGTCACCCGCAGGAAGCCTTGTGGTTACTGGTGGCCTAGCCAAGCACCTGGAGGACAGTGTGCTGCTGTCACGCAACCGTTTTTCATGACCTTTGCCTATCTAACATTTTCAATGTATTAATGTTGAATAAGTGTTTCCCCTGAGCTTAGGGGTGCAGGCTTGTAATTCCAGCTATTTGGAAGTCAAGGCAGGAGCATCACAAGTCCAAGTTCTGTCTAGTCTATGAATGAACCCAAGGTGAAGCTGCATAACTGACTGAAACCCTGTATCAAAATAAAAAAAAAATACAAAGAGGGTTGGAGATTCAACTCAGAGGTAGAAAGCTTGCCTAGCAGTCCCCCCCAAAAAAATCTTTTAATTCATTTTATTTATTTATTCAAGTGTGAGAGTGTTTTGACTACATATATCCGTGCACCATGTACATGCCTGGGGCCTAGAAAGGCCAAAAGAGGGTGCTGGGTCCCCTGGGGCTGGAATTATAGATGGTTGTGAGCTACCATGTGGTGCTAGGAATCAAACCCAGGTCTTCTGGAAAAGGAGCCAGTCTTAACTACTGAGTATAGTGGATAGCTGTTCTGATTATGACCTTGAAGCACCACCCCTAGAGGGGCAGCAGGTAACTGTTACACCTGCCTATGACCTTGAAGTATATACCCCTGAGGTGTGGCCTCTTGGGACCCTTAAGACCTGGAATGGATGTACATGGATCTCTTCACTCTCTCATGGTTTTGGATGATGAAGACAGACTGCATGGAAGAACAGCGTAGGACTGTGCCTCAGCCTTCCAGGACCCTGCAATAAGTCTTCTGTTCTGTCTAGTGACTTTAAGCTGACTCTGTGGATTTCAAGCAATAACTGAGCCATATCTCCAGCCCTAAGTTAAACTATTTAAACTCAAATCCAGGAAATTCTATATTACGGCATCTTAATGTTTTCTTAGCGGTTATGTTTACATGTGTCCTCTCATCCTCTCCCTTTCTGCTGCTGACATCTATTTCTAATTTCCTAGCATCTGGCAACCATCTGACCTCTTTATCTAGTTCAAAACTTAATTCAAGCAAAGAAGATAGACAACCCAAATAATCTTAGTAGCTCAGTTCTCCCATTAATTCCTCAAACCTCTTATGGGTCCACACAATCCTTTGAACGGCCTCTTCCCTCCACTAACAAACTCTTACTCTGCTCTCTCTAAAAGTCCATGCAGAGGTCACAGTGGGTGACCTGTGGATTCCAGAAGCCTTCCATTGACGTCTACCTACTTGGTTTTATTTGGATTCTGGCTTCCATGCTATTGGTCTCACCTCTCATTGGCGATTATTCCCTTTGGTTTTCCTACAGCTCCTCTTCGTCTGGCCTTCCCTTCAGTGCCTGTCGCTAAGTTTCTCCCTTTGGTTCACTTCTATGTTCTCCCCATGTCATCACATGTATTCTCATGTTTTGGCTCTTTTGGACTAAGTCACACATTTCCATCCTTAGCCTACCTCTTATCACCTCCTCCATTTTTGAAATCCTGCCAGTCACTGCCTCTAGGATGAATCACTAACACTTAACATGCAAACTGTCCACACAAAGTATTTCTCTCTCACAGTGCAGCAGCCCTGTCCTCTCATGTTCTTTCTAGCAGATGTTACCATAGCCTTGTCACCCAAGCAAAAACTAAACTATGCTGTCATCTTTGATTCCTCCATTTTCCTCACCCACTAGATTCTAATACTTTTAAAATACAAAATGATTCTGCTTCCCATACCTCTTATTAGTGCCTTGTCCAGAAAATCTTCAGTGGCCTTCAGTTGCCTATTAATAAAATGCCTGCTTTTGCATGCCACTAACTCCATTGGTAGCTCAGACCTATCTCCACACAAGCCTGCTCAAACCATATTAGACTCCACTTCAGTCTCAGACACATGACAGACTTCCCTCCCTTCCCACTCGGATTCATACTACCCCTGATACTTTCTTATCCAACACACTAGAGAGCTTTCCAAACAGCCCTATGTGCAATGGGATAATTTGTTTTGAAATATCCATCAAAGACCCATATGTTCAAGACTCAGTTTCTAGTATACGGCACCACTGAGAGGTGGAGAAATCCTTTAGGATCTAGCATGAGGAAGTGAGACCTCATTGTGTGCTCCTCTCTCTATTAAGTCCTACCCATGTGTCGGGCTCTGTTGGAAGCTTGACCACGTTTTAAATTCTTTAAACTTCTCAGGAACCCTCTGAACAGCCGTGTCCCTGGGTTGCAGATAAAGAAAAGGATGCAGAGAGAAGTCCTATGGCATTAATGAGCTTGAGCAACTAGTGGAAGAGAGCTGTTTGCATTCGTCTCCAGTGCCCATGCACCACCACCATACTACAGGAAAATGCAAGTTCAAAAGAAAGAGGTTCTATGTGTAGGGTTTTGTAATCTAAATCTCAAAATTTAAAGCCTGGGTTGGTTTTTACATGTTTGGCCAGGTGTGTACAGATGTGTACTCTCTTGATTTGCACAATGGAGCATAGGGCAGGTCATTCTGCATTTGCATTCTGCTATTTAGCTTGTGTTTGAAGGTTTGCTGTTATTTCCCAATCCAGACTCCCTAAGTGAAGACAGTCCTCTCCACTTTATTCTCACACTGATGTCTAAACCAGGTTCATGCCACAGCAAGTGAGCACCACACTTTTTAATGAACTACATTTTCGTGTTTAAGTCAGCACTCCAGTCATGACCTCCTGTTAAAGTATCTGCTGTCTGCTTCTGCTCTCCCTGGCCTTCTGACACATATACACACCCTCACAAAGCAGCACTCCAGCAGAATATAAGCAAGTCGAATTTCAATGTCAAAATGTGATTGTACATAGTTATTAATTTAGGATAGCCAGGAGAAGAGTAAATAAATATGTCAATGAGGTCATGCTATGAAATATGTGCAACCCCCCTGATCTAATGTTTAAAGCCAATGGTTTGAACAGTTCTTCAGCTACTCAGATCCAAGCCAAGAGCTTTCAGACATGGCTGCAGATGGTAATACAGTAGCTACAGAGGCACAATAGGAAATCCATGGGGATGGGTGTCCAGAGAGCAGAGGCTGGAAAGCTTCTCCAAAAAGTACAATCAGTTCAAGCATGGACACAAAGCCTGAGCCTCGCCATGTCATAAGCTAGGCTGCCAGTCAGGATTTTGCCTAGTGATTGCATAGAAAGGTAGGCTCTAGACCAGCACTGGGCTCCAGCTGTTCCGCTTGCTTCAGGCCAGCTACATGGGAGGCACACACCCTAGAGGTGAGGTGGGGACTGCTTACTGACAGATGTTCTCTGGCCGTTGTGATATTTAGGTGTCAGGTTTTCTTTTTCCATCAGCTTAGCAGCTGCACTTACTAATATTTTAACTACTGTTTGTGGCCCTATGGCCTTGCAGTCAGCACCCCGCTGCTCAGATCACAGCCTGGAGAGATGCCACTGGCACCAAATGTGGTTTTTAACTAAGTCTCTATCATTCTATTTACCAATAAAGAATTGGGAGTCAGATGCTGGGGTGAAAACCTGCTAGCTCAGAGAGGCGGAGAAGCAACCAGCTGAACTTCTGTTTTGGACAGAGACCCAGCAAGAGAACATCTCTCCAGCTGTCCCAAGCCAAAAAGATTGAGAAACTCCAAATCTTTCCCTACTCCTTCCTGTATGTGCATCTCTCTATCTGTATTCCTGGCTTCTCTGTCCTCTCTATGGCTAATTCCTGTCAAAGTAGTTGATGACTCCACCCCCTGATCTAAGGTTGGTTTTACTAACACAGTCTCAGGTTTCACAGTGTCATCAAATATCCTGCAACAGTTGTTAGAAAGAAGTGGGGCGTGGATTATACAAGAGTGGAGATGCAGAGAGGGAAACAGATTCAGAGCACAATTGCCCCAAGAAAAGCAGCTCACCTCACTTTAGCCACCAGGCCTGAGTACACATGTCTTTATAGCACCCCTCAGCTGTCTGCCTTTCTGTGGCCTCCAGACCTGATGATCCTGCCCACTCTCACCCTGGCTTGTGCTCTGCATATCTGGTAGACAAGAACATGCACTGCTATGCTCACAACCTATAGATCTCTGCTTCTTCTCTTCAAATAGCTCCTTGAAAGTAAGGATGTGTCTGTTCTTGGCTCAGCATCCCAGGCACATAAAGCATATTCTGCTCCTAGAGCCAGCCAGGAAGTACACGAAGACTTAAGACCCAAAATCACATCAGTTATGCCGTGTGACTCCAGCAGAAAGCTTCTCTGGATCCAGTAGGACCCAGACACCAAAATCTCTCTTATCAGTCTGTGCCCAACCCATATAAAGGGCGTTCATGCTACCCAGCCTGCTCCCAGGAGCAGACCCAAGGCCCAGAAATGCTGGAATCACAGGCCAAGGTATTAATGAGGATTTAACATCCCTCTGGATGTTCATCCTGGAAGGATGACTGCTGAGCACCTGCCAGCTGCAAAATGAGTGTTGTCAGTAAAGAGGACAGAGCCTGACCAAGAGAAGCTGGAAACAAAGGATGCTGCCATCCTGCCCCACCCCCATCACTTTGTGCCTGGGAGTCCCCACCTCTCTGTGATCATTCCACAGGTTCCCAAGTGGAAGTGAATTACTCTAGATGATGAACTCTTTCTTACTAAGTCTTCTTCCAGAAGAATTAAATATAATTTGACTGAGCATCAGAGAGTAACCCTAAACCAGGACCATTGGCTTGGTCATTTAGAAGGGTCCAAAGAGAACTCCTACGTGGCACATGTATTTCAGAGATTCTTGGTGGCTGTTTCTCCTTTGCAGCCCAGGTTTTCAGCCAAGTTATGGTCTCTTCAGTTCTGACGGTGGTAATAGTGCTATCAGATCTTTGTGAGACAAAGTCCTACCCTGCTGGACAGATCTGCAGCAGCCAAGAGCCAACGAGCTCTTGCCAGGTGGCTCTGTCAGAGCTCCACCTTTCTGTTAAGTGTCTTATCCCATACCCAGGTAAGGAAGCTGGCTCCCTTACTTAATAGTTTCAAAGGGTAACCCCAGAACTCACACTCTAAAGTTTTAACCAGAACAGGGTTGTAAACTACAATGCTTCCTGGGACTAGACATTAGGGCCTCCCTGAAATTGAGCAAGTATAAGAAAAGTGCAGGGAGACAGTACCTGCAGTGAACAGGAGTAGAGGATGCAGCTGCCACCCAGACCTCAATTATTAGACCTCAATCAAATAGCAGTATGAAGCTATTTGATTAGATTTTCACATTTTTTCAAGAAAGCCTATAAATACAGATTTTTATACAAAAATCTCCCAATTTTTACTAGCAATGAATGCAATTTTTCAAAATTACTCTGGAAGCCTACACTGAGAGACTCTTTTAAGCACATCTGTGAGCAAGATTGCCAGTAGTTACTTATTGTGGCTCAACTCTACAGCCCAGGATCCTAACTAGTGGACTGTTGCATGTTAAAACAATCAGAGAAGCTTATTGCTGATCAATCACAATTTTTCTACCTAAGATTTCCACCTATTGGCTTCAGTTCTGCCGTTTGGGGCTACAGGGCTTCCACAACACCCTCTTCCTGTTCTCTCCTCTAGACTTTGCTACTCTGCCTCCACTATTCCAGACACGCTCCAGTTACACTCCAGCCTGATCACGTGATTGTCAAGATATCTTACCTTTCACACCTGGTCTGTGCAGATTAAGAGGGCTCCCAGGCCACAAGGACTCATCCAACATCAGAACCAATGTTACTGGGCTTCCTTAGCAGCTAAGGATTTACCTCAGATTAGGTGGCCCCTCTACTCCACCCACACAGAGACATCTTAGTCTTAGCAATGACTGTCACTGTTGTGAAAAGTAACATAGCATCCCTTCCCACCATGGCCCTGAAAAGCTTTCCCAGTCACTTGAGTCCTTGCGGGGACTGCCCTGGGGTCATCCTTTAACAGCTGTGGTGTGCAGGTCTCACCTGGCTAAACATTCCCTCAGAGAAGATAATGGTCCAAGAATCCAGCGTTCTGAGTTAGGAAGCAGGTTCTATCCTCCTTCCTAATATTTGGAGGATGTTTTCCATGGCTCCAGGGTAAGGTTAAAATTTTCAATGATTGTAAAATACTACGTGCAGACTATAAACCTAGCTATAGCTCCCTGTGAGGGCCAGAAACAAGTGAAAACACCATGTGCAGACTATAAGCATGGTGACAGTCACATGTGGGTCAGATGCGAGGGGGCAGCTTCAGAGGGCCAGGGGAGCAACTCCAAGGACTCAGCCCAAAGTCTTGACCCTCCACAGCCACAAGCTCCACTTTTGCTGAAAGGTTCTAGCTCCTTCTCTCAACTTCCTTTGTGAAATGCGGAACTGAAAATATGGCAAGCTTCTATAGAAACTGAGAAAGCCTAAGTGGGCTATCTCCTCTCCACCCTGCCTCTAGGACCTTCCCCCCATACCTCCTGGGGCTGATGCGGAGCCCAGCAGCTGGGTTTTCCCCTGGAGTGGTGAGTCACAGATGTAACTTCTCTGGCACAGATTCTCAGAAAGGTCCCAGCTGGGAAGGCTCACTGGTGGCCGAGTGATCCATCCCAGCTGCGGTGCCTGAGACAGGGCCCCCAGAAGGTGCTAGGTGACAAAGAACAGGTCCAGGCTTGGCTACAGGACCTAGCTGTCCACTCACTAGACTCAGGATGTGACTCATCATCAAAGGTCCTGGGAAAAGCTGAGCCCATCAAAACCACTTTAGTAAAGCAGAATTTGGAAGAGCATCGCTACTGCTACCAAAGAGAACCCACCGGTCACTGCAAGCCATACAGAGGCATCCTGGGATGTTGTGTACCCACCAAGTACTTAGGCAACAAAACTGGCAAGGCTTTGCAGAAGATAAGCCACCCACCAGGCATGTCCTACATTCAACATATAAAGTTGAGTCAAACCTTTATAGACAAGGCAAACTTTCAGTGACCCAAAGCATTGTGAAGAGTCAGGGTCAGCCAGAACACAGATATTAACACTGTGCTAGGAAGCACACTCCTCTTTCCAAACAAAATCTCATACAAAAGCATAGCATTTGTGTACATCCAAGGATGGATCCTCATATCGACACCATAATGGATTCAGAAAACACCCCAATATTCCCAGTAATTCCCCGCATAGCACTCTTCCACCAAATTATGGAAGCTTTACCTGCCATGGTTAAAAGCCAACACTCTGCTTCAACCCCTATTATTCACAGTGGAAGATGAGGATGGTGGAACATGGTGTATATTCCCCAAGGGCAGTGGTGAAAATGTTTTTTCAAACTCAACAGAATAAACAATAATCTTATAAAGGAAGATTTACTATAAAGGAAGATTTCTATGAACTGTAACATCTATGCAAATGGGCTGCTGGTGAGAGCTGGGAGAGAAAGAGTCCACACGTTCGACTCATTCCATTTTGACACGGCCACTTCCTCACTGCCTGTCCTCAGTCAAGTCACTCCAACTCAGTTGGCCAAAAGCTAACCTAGGTCAAGTGGCTTCTAAAGCATCCCCTGCGCAGCTTCAGCATCCAGACTATAACAAGGCTTCCTCTCAGAGCTGCTCAGTCATTCTCCAAGCTCAGCATAGCAAAACTTCAGGGTGGGTAGAGAATGGGGACTCGAGCCTGAAAAGCCTTCTATCATCTGGAGTTCTGTCAGTCTAAGCCACTTTCCACATGGGGCTCAGCATTTCTTCTGCAGCTCTGACAACATGACCATCAGAAGGAAGGGTGGGAATGTCATCAGAAGGGACTTCTTTGGGATGTTGAAGCCGAGACATGGAAAAGGAGGATGGGCTAGAGCAGGAGGGCAGAGGCCCTTAGAAACACTCCAGGGCTTCACATCTGCAACCAAGTCTGGCCTGCACCTCCTCTTGCTCCACATGGCTCAAGGCATCCTCTGTCCCTTTGCTATTCTCTCTTCTTGATCCATCTCCTGCACCTAACCCTTTACATACCTGACCGTGTTCCCTACATTCCTCACTTTAAGTAAACCTTACTCTTCTACAGACTTCACAAGCTGTGAGCCCTTTCAAATGGATCTGTCTCCCCAAAGCCACTGCCTTCCAATGAAAACTCCCACCTCCTAGGACAGCTTCTCTCTTCCACTTGGAAATCTGTCCCCTTCTGTCTCCATTTTTACCTCTTGGCATCTGCCCCACAAGCTTCTCCCAGAATCTAGACATCATCTTGATGCTCACACACCTGGGTACGATCCACCCAACACCTTTGACCTTCTTCATCCCATGCTCTCAGACTGATCTCCCTTGGGAATCCCAATTGGAGCCTCATCCTAGACTTTAACAAGATCTGGACATATCACTCCTTGGAAATTCTGCAATCAGTCACCCACTTTCACCCCAACCTTTAGGCTTTCCTGCTTCTCATACCCCACATACTTGATTGCTGGTGCCCTCCCCACATAGACACTCTCATCTTCCATCCTACCAACCTCTGCCTGTTTCCATTCCTGCCAAAAAACAGTTTAGAGTCTTTGGTCATTGCTTGAGGTGGTTTCCTGCTAGTTGTCTAACTCACATAACCCTTTGCTATAGTCACTCCAACAAAGCGCACTTGAGTGGATACATCCCTCTCTCTGACTTTCCTCCTGAGCTTCCCCATCCTTTCTTCCCTTTGACATGTCCTTCTTCTCTTCCTGGCCCTGATATGCTCTTATATCTTTATCTTCTCTTCTACTTGTTCCTAGGCCTTGATCAGTTTCACACCACAGAGGCCTTGTCTGTACTGACTTCCAGATCTCCCTGCAGATCCACTAGGCCTGTTCTGAGTTAAAGGCAGGAATATCAAAATCCCCCTGCGTTTTCCACCAACTCCCAGACTCCATCAGTCTATATGGATTGTAGAGCCTACAGAGTCTCCTCTCTCCATGCCATCTCTTGTCAACTAATACCCTGGTCTCTGCTGTTGAGGAATATTTGTTTACACTATGTAAAAATGTGTCACTGTGGTTGGCTTAATAAAGAGCTGAATAGCCAATAGCTAGGCAGGAAAGATAGGCTGGATTTCCAGAGAAAGAGAGGAAGAGATGGATGAATCTAGGCATATATGAGATTCCAGGGAGACATTGAAGAGGTTGGACATACAGCCCACAGTAGGGGTAACTGAGCCACGTGACAGAATATGGATTTGAAAAATATGGGTTAATTAAGTTGTAAGAGTTAGTTGGGGAAAAGCCTAAGCTAAAGCCAAGTTTTTATAATTAATAATAAGTCTCCAGGATTATTTGCAGGCTGGCAGTCCAAAGACAGTCCGACAAGAAAGCTTGCTACACTCTGCCCAGACCACTACAATAATTTCTGCACCTCCAGTAGTAATCCTTTCCCCATCCAAATGTTACAATCTAGGAGTCTTAACCAGATTTGCTTCCTCTGCCAGTTAAAAATTAATGTGCAGGAAAAATCTTGAGTGCAATAACTAGTAGTAAGAAAAAAATCTCAAATGCTGCCAACATATCAACCAGAAAGAAAGGCTCATTAGGGATGAAGAAACACACTTAGCAAGGCACACAGAGAGAAAACCCCTTTGCAGAGGAAAAAGGGAACTCCGGGGCCTGAAACCTGGCCCCTCCTGGTGAGCAGGGGGAGTGTAAACATCTTTGAAGGGTCTTCCTCCCATAATTTTATGGTTGGTCAGTTTGAACAAAGACAGAGAAGCTGACAGATGAGCCCACCACTTTGGGTAAATGTTTCCTGGGCCCAGTCTTGAAGATGTCAGACTGGTAAACCTTCAGGCATGCCCTCCTGGTAGGAGCAAAAGCATGCCAGGCCTTTGTCTCAGGTCTGGAGGGTAAGGAAATAGCCAGGAATTTGCCATCTTTGTTATCTATCCCCCTATTTGTCCCCTCTCCCTGTCTGTCTGCCTATCAGGAATCTGCGTAACTCCTAATCCGTCACCACCAGAGCCACATGCCCCCCAGCAGTGGAGTTATCTTTCTTAGTAAGAAAAAGCAATCATGATGCCCACCTGCTTAAACTCTTTGAAGTTTTCATACCAGCCAAGTAAAGTCAAATAACCTTAGGAGAACCTTCCACACTGACCCTGAAAATCTGGCTCCCCCTTTCTCTCCATGCCCCTCTCTTCATCCTTTGTCAATTTTGCTTCAATTATAATGAATTCCTTCACTGATGTCCCCACATGTTTTCATAGTGATGGTTTCTCTACAAACTCTACAAAGCTCACTAGCTCCTCCTACTCATTCAGTACTCCACTCCTAGGCCCACTCCAGAAGCCTTCTGTGGACACCTCCTCTCTTCTGTATGGCCTTACTGCAGTCCACACTTCTCCTGAGCCATACTGCTTATTTACTGGCTTGTCTCATCCATCAAGCTTTGAGGGCCCTTGATCTTATCTTTGAGTTCCTAGTAGTCACAGGCCAGCAGTGCTCAATACACATGTTGGAGAATGAATGGAGGAAGGGAAATGGGGAGGAAGGGAAATGGGGAGGAAGGGAGGGAGGGAAAGAAGGAAGAAAGGAAAGAAGGAAGGAAGGAAAGGGAGGGAGGGAGGGAAAGAAGGAAGGAAGGAAGGAAAGAAGGAAGGAAAGGGAGGGAGGGAGAGAAGGAAGGAAGAAAGGAAGGAAGGAAAGAAGGAAGGAAAGGGAGGGAGGGAGGGAAAGAAGGAAGGAAGAAAGGAAGAAAAGAGGGAGGGAAGGAGGGAAGAAAGGAAGGAGGGAGGGAAGAAAGGAAGGAGGGAGGGAAGAAAGGAAGGAGGGAGGGAAGAAAGGAAGGAGGGAGGGAGGGAGGGAGGGAGGGAGGGAGGGAGGGAGGGAGGGAGGGAAAGGAAGGAACTGTTTCCAGTAAGTCTCAAAAGTTGCTGCATTTCTAAAAAAAAAAAAATAAAACTCCAATTTCTCTGGGGCATTTGGCTATAATAGTGCCCTTCATCATTTCCTGTTCATCAGGGAACCTCAGAGGCAGTTTGTTCTTAAGCTTCTCACTTCTCCTCCTTCCCCCATGTCACTTACACACTTGCTTCTTTCTCCTTTAAGCCCATCAGTAGCTAGTAAGAATATGATGAATGGAAGATACAGCCAGGTAGTTAGAAAGGACCCCCCCCCAAAAAAAAAAAACCACACCTATTTCTTCCCTCCTAGGCTTGTGTGACAGGAAACCCCCGAAGATTTCTGATAAAGCGTTGTGCAGGTCCCCTGAAACCTGAAACTTAGCTGTAAGCACTTACCCAGAAAGAAAGCGTTGGGGGAGGAGAGAGAGTGAGCCCTCATCCGGAGTCAAACTATAAACCTTCCTACTGGGTCTCTCCTTGTGCCCATGAGAGCAGAGAGAGGCAGTGGATGAATGTGGATGTGTGGACTTGACGTGAACCAACTTAGGAGAGCAGGCAAATCCCTGCCACTGTTGGGCATATAAGAATAAGGATCTGAGCTTTGGGGAGGGGGGACTTCAAGGTTAGATGAGACAATCCCAAGCTTCCACAGAAGCAATGTGTGGTGTCTTTAACAGAATGGTAGTTAAAGGAAGAGCACCCCAGATGTTCTGGGGAAGATGCTGAATGAGGACCCTTCAGTGTTGGGGTGACCCCAGGGTAGGGTTTGACTGATGGTTGGAAAAGGAAAGAAAGATGCCTATCCCAAAGCATTATATAGTTTTCAAACTGCATAACAAAGCTTGAAGGCCAAGTGCTAAGACCCCTTTTCCCCCTGTGTTTTTCAGAGACCCTGGAAAAAGCTTTGACTGTTACCCAGCGGGCTGTTGGCCAGTCCGTGAGTGGGGTCTATGTTGCCACCTGGTGGTTGACTGGAATATGAGTCTTAATGGTTCTGCCTGGCTGCCTGGTGTGGTCAAGCAGTAGTGTGAGTGGAGTTTCCTGTCCTTTGAGGGAAGGGTGGCCAGGAAGTTAATGTCATCTATTGAATTATCCAACCTTCACCTTTTCTAAAAGATACAACATATTGCACTTTTGATTGTCCCTTCCCCCAGCACATCACAGAGAAAACAGCAGAGCAGATAGATACTTCATGTGTGCTGTTTTCCTCCATCGTAGTGCTGAATTTTAAAATGTTACCTGCCTGCCATGTACTAGATGCTTATATATTTCACTGAAACTTTTCTGCATAGCAGTCTTGAAACAATGATGACGCTTTTAACAGAAGGAACCGAAAACCATGAGAAATCATCAAGACACTTGGTAAATATTTATCCAGCGTCTGTGATAGGTTGGGCTGTATTAGACACTAGAACACAAAGATGGATTCCCCTGGGAGAATTTGCTCTACTGAAACGAAAGCTTGGAAAAGGAAAGAGAGATTATTCAAGTAATAGCATACAAACTGATTTTATTGTGATAAATATCCTAGCAGGAAAAAATAAAGCACGTGGTACTTAGAGAAGTTAACTAACTGTCCAGCTGTAGGGTTATCTGAGCACACACTTCCCCTAACATGGCCTACCCACCCATGAACTATGTAAATAGAAAAATACCATCTTTTTCTCTTTTCTTGTTCAGCTTTGATTTTTCTACCTTTAATTCTATTTTTTGTGGGATCTATATTTCTTTTCTTTCCTCCTAACTAACTCCTTCTTTGCAACTGCTGTACCTTTCTGTCATTACCACCGTTCATTGAATTAATCATAAATTAATGAGTGGCTTCACAGTGTTGTATAGCAGTTTCCTCTCAGCAAGATCTACAGACATTAAAGGGAAAGTCATTAAGACATCAGATATAACGGAAAAGTGAAACAACGGGATGTTTTAGGACAGGATGTTTACAAGCAGGTGAAACAATGGGATATTCTAAGGGGAGGTAAAACATCTCATCCTGCAGGGAAGCCTGTTAGGACAGGAAGTAAATAACTCAAAGAGGCTTTAGGAAGTCCCTGAAGCTGACCAGATGCACTTGGCTCTTCTTTCTCCAAGAGTGTATAAACAGTGAAGACTGCTGAGTCTCTCTCAGACAAGCCCAGAAAAAGCAGAGACCAACCAAGCAGCCTGAGAGAATCAGAAACCAGTCAAACTGCCTAGAGGAAACAAAAGACCAGCTCAGCTGCCAGAGAAAGGCTCAGAGCAACTGAGCCACCTGGAAAGGAAGGACACTCTCCACGCTGTTGAGCTGCTGTAGATGGTTCAGTAGCTTTGTGAGCTGCCTCTCATGCTGGGGTGGGCTTTGGTGATGCAGCCGTCTTTGAGTTATTTCTGCCCAGGTAGGTAATCCCTCACCCATGCTTCTGTAAGTAACCCCAGTAAAACTCATTGATTCACCACGTTGGACTTTGTTGGTGCAGGGACTCTGGCCAGCTCAAGCGAGGTGAGCATGGCTCTGACAGGCCTTGCCCGTCTCCCTCATTCCCTCTGCCTTGCTAAAAAGTGTTAGATTGCATTCCTAGAGCAAACCACCAAGACTATTCCCTTATTTATCCAATCTCTCCTGAGGCTGACTACCAAGGTCCAGCTATTGAAGTCCCCCAATCAAAAGCCCCCCTTGGCTCACCTAATTAACCATCTCAATTAGAATTAAACACCTCATCCCAGCATGGGGTTCCCCCTGTACCTTTATAAACTGCCATTTGCCTATGTGACATGCCTGTCTCCCCTCTCTAGTCCTTTGTTCTTCTGGGACAAATATCCCTACCCCCTTTCCCTTGTCCTTCATCCTCTATGTCCTGTCTTTGTCTCTTATTCCCTGCCCTCTGTCCCTCTGGGGCTAATACATCTCCTTTGTGCTGAGAACTTGGCCTTGGGGATCCTGAGCTGATAGTTTCCCTTTCAGATCGTATCTGTACTTTCGTCTGTCATAGGCTCCCTATTTAAGATGAATAAATGGGGGCTGGAGAGATGGCTCAGAGGTTAAGAGCACTGCTTGCTCTTCCAAAGGTCCTGAGTTCAATTCCCAGCAACCACATGGTGGCTCACAACCATCTGTAATGAGATCTGGTGCCCTCTTCTGGCCTGCAGGGATACATGCAGACAGAACACTGTATACATAATAAATAAATCTTTAAAAAAAAAAAAAAAAAAAAAAAAAAAAGATGAATAAATGTGTGTGTGTGTGTGTGTGTGTGTGTGTGTGTGTGTGTGTGTTGCTCCTCCCCAGGAAAAGTCTGTCATACAATGCACAGACACATTTAAATCACCAATATGTCACTCATCCACTGTGGGTCAGACGTTCACTTTGCTTGTGGTCCAAGCCTTTGAGGTGCTCATAGTTCAGTGCGGCAACCAAGAATTACATTACTGAATAAGCCCACAGAAGAAGGAGAAAGGGGTTGTGCTGAAGATGCTCACCTGAGCCTGCTTCTCAGGAGCATCACAGACATTAAAGAACCTGAACACATCCCAGCCCTCACCCCAGATGCTTCATCCTTACAGATGTTTTGTAATTAAAACTCCACTTACATCATAGTGGAGGCTTAGATATATAATAATCACGTGATTTAGGGAGCCTAACTCAACTTCAATAATAAAATGGCACCTCCCAAGCCAATGGTTCCCTACTGAGAAATTGACTGAACCATTAGGGATCTTGTGTCTTTAAGATCTTGGGACCATTAGAGGTCTTTAGAAATCTCTGGTTGAGGATCATGCAGGGTCTTGAGGTCACCAGGGATTTCTTGGGATTCTATGGGGAAGTTCTATGGGGAACTTCTGAACATCACCAATGTCAGGTTCTCACTCCTAGACATTCTAGCTTAATTGATATGAAAGTTGTCCTGAGTACCAAGAATTTAAAAATACCTTTAAGAACTCAAACTGCAGGCATATCTGGAAGCCTTGAAGATCCTCATGGTCTTCCCAGGAGATGGATTGAATCTAATTTGAGTTTTAAGAGAGTACATCAAATCCTGCTGTCAAGGACTTGCTCTGACTGCAAAGGGCAAACCCATGATTCCCAGGATAATCAACTCTGTTCAACTCTGAAGTGGTCCACAGCATGATGAATTATGTCAGTTTATTCAGTGAACAATCATTTAGCACTGACTTTGTGCCTACCATAAACACAAATAGTCAGGCTGTGGGCTTGAGGATGTGTCTGGAAGAGAGGCATCTGCCATGTGCAAGTGAATCCCATGTGGTTGGAGATAGGATGCAGAAGACCAGGGCATGGTGGGAGCTCTGAAACGGGGCGTTTAATACAACCTCTTGTCAGTCAGTGCCTTTTGTCCAGTACACTATAAAAAGACCTCAGTCAACAAATGGTTATGGCGCACCTGTTCTGCTGGGCACCAGAAAAGCAAACAAGTCCCCAGCAAGCAGCAGTGAGATGAAGACATGGGTTTTACTGGGCGGTGGTGGCACATGCCTTTAATCCCAGCACTCGGGAGGCAGAGGCAGGTGGATCTCTGTGAGTTCAAGGTCAGCCCGGGCTACAGAGTGAGTTTCAGGACAGGAACCAAAACTACACGGAGAAACCCTGTCTCGAAAAAAAAAAAAAAAAAAGAAGAAGAAGAAGAAGAAGGAGAAGGAGAAGAATATGGGTTTCTACTCTCAAGGAGTTCGTAGTCTGGATGAGGAAGTCTCCCATAGAAAACAAATCCTGAGTAGAAACCAGTGAACAGGAATGCGGAGCGTGAAAAATCCCTCTGACATTCCAGAGACTTCTTCACTGCAACCTTAAGTGGGTGGAATTTCTGAGGTGAGCATGAAAGAGGAGTGAGGCCATTTCCTTCTCTCTTGACTGTAGACTCCTTCCTGTTGCTCCTTCTTTTTTAAAGACCAAACTGGATGCAAATTTCAAATCCCAAGATGTCCAGGGTAGACCACAATAGGGGACTGCTTATGGTCCTTTAATGACTCATATATAGTGCCTTGTCCCCATCAGAGTGTCTAAGACACTTAGGAGTTAGCAGGGACATTTGAATTCATTTCGATCATCCATTCCTTACTGAATTTCAAAAAAACGTATAAAAGCGGAAACAGCATTGCCAGAGAGTATTTCTTCTAAATATAGACATTTTCCTAATCAAGTTACATGACTTTCAATACTCTTGCCCCACATTCCCGCTCTTGCTATTTCACTTCCTGTCCACGTAATAGGAGCTTCTGTTCCTCTCACTTCCTCCTCAGTGAGAGCCTGGCATGATTGATTTTTATAATTAAATCGGCCTTTAAATGTCTCTTGTTTTATTTTAGATTTCATCTCTGTTTTGCTTTGTTTTGGTTTTTTTTTATAATGTTCCTTTCATGCTCCTTTTCTCCAGACTTAGTTAAGCAACAGATAGTTGTTGAGCATATTAAGAACCAACAGAGAAGGTTACACAGAGCCCCAGAAACTGATTCTGGCTCTGGAAAGCCTATGACCTAGCTGCCAAAATAAAGACAAGTCAGACAGATGAAGATAATAATGGCTTTGATTGACATGATGTTGGTGACTCAAGAGGCTTAGGCAATTGGGCCTTCGAATTTCAAGGGAAGAGGACTTCAGTACAGGGCAGTGGGTAGGATTTGGTAACACCAGGACTTATGGCCCAGCCAATGATTGAACACTTACTATGTGTTTTACCTTCCTGTGCCTCCTTGATGCTGAGCAACCTCATGATGGAACCATGTTTATTATTACCACATTTGTGGTGATATTTTATTTGTGCTGAAATGTTGTGATATTTTATTTGTGTGTTAATAAATAAAGCTTGCCTGGAGATCAAGGGGAAAAGGCCAGCCATTTTAAGTAAACAAAGAAGTCAGGCAGCAGATGCTCTTAATCCCTTAGCAGGCAGGATATCTGTGTGTTCAAGACCACACTAGGTAACAGAGCCAAGCGTGGTGACACACGCCTTTAATCCCAGTACCAACCATTGAGACCTGGAGGTCTGCACAGACAGACAGAAAGGGACAGAGCTATGTAGGAAGAGGAATTGAGGTAGCTGGGCTAAAAGAGCCAATGAGAGGGCAGAACAGCAAGGCAATAAAGGCATAGGTAGACAGGAAGTAACTCGCATTTGGAAGCTGCAGAGTTGGTGAGGTAAGGTTGGCTGGTGGCTTTCCCTATTTCCCTGATCTAAGGCTCTCATCCCTATATTTGGCTCCGTGTTTTTTATTTGATAAGACCATTTTAGAAATTCATCTACACACATTAGATGATTAGGTGAAGGTTTCTGCAGATGAGGAGACACCCCAAGGCCACAGAGCCAGGAAGGAGCTGAGTTGGAACTCTAGGCCAAACCCTTTTGACTCCAAACATCAAGGTCATCACACTGTACCATCTCTAGAGCTACCTCTTCTGGCCACAGTTCCTTGTGTGTGTGACTTTCCTGTCGTGTAGCTGGTGGGAAGGTTAGATTCAATGCAACAGGCATTTTATGAAGTACCTCGAACACAAGTAAACTGTGATATTGCCGTCATCATTATCACCACATTCCTTATTATAAACCTCACAAGAGAAGCAGAAAGATCTTGAAATTTATTGATTAGGTAGTAGAAGGTCAATGTTCCATGCAGGGAGACAGAAAGGTCAAAGACCCACATGGTTTTCTCTGGTAGTCTGGTCCAGCTGATGCCTAAGGCCTAGGTAATTTAGACTTTTATGTACCTTGGGATTTTGTACTTGATCCTGTGAATATGGGAAGGACATTTCTCTGTGTGGTGAGTGGGGGAGAACATGCATGTGTATTTGGTTATGCTTCTAAGCATCTATTCATGATGAACTTTTTTTTTGTTTTGAATAGTAATATTTCACACAGATTAATATAAAAATAAATTTTTAAAATGCATTGAGATGTTTCATTCATACCCTGACCTTTCTACCCCATCACATAGTCCCTGTAGGCAATCATGAGGTTTATTCTTGTTCAAGTATGTTTCTTTATGCAGATATGATCAGATATATACGCATATTTTCATGCCATAAAAGTAACATATTAATATATTGTCTTCTTGTTCTTTTTATTTTATCATATATCTAGAACATTTTTCTATATTCGAAATAGTCTTCATTCTTTTTAATGATATTATGTACTTATTTATTATGTGTGTGTGCACATACACACATACATGGACATGCACATACCATGGCACAGGTGTGGAGGTCAGAGGACAACTTTTGAGGGTTGCTTTTCACCATTCACCTAGTTGAGGCAAGAGCCTCTCTTCTTGTTGCGGCTGCTGTGCTGCATACCGAAGGCTCGCTGGCCTTCCAGCATCCAGGCCAGAGCTTCCTCGAGATCCTCCTGCTTCTGCCTCATCTTGCCATAGGGAATGCCAAGACTGCAGAGGCACTGTTATGTCAGTTCTGGGAATTGAACTCAGGTCATCAGGCTTTGCGCAGCTGGTGCTCTCACTTGCTGAGCCATCTGCCCAGCATTTAATCCTTTGTATAGATACAGTTCAATGTACTGTAGTCTATCAGCTGCTTGGTGACGGACACCAGGACACATGGATACCAGGGCTGTGTTCAGTCTTTTCCTGTTCCAGATCATTGGACAGTGAAGGCCTTGGGCAGATTTGTTGCTTTGACATACTCAGCTGAATTCATAGGATAAATTTCTAAAAATTAAAAAAAAAGCAAAAACAAAAAAAAAACAGGGTTATTGAGTTAAAAGGTAAATATAAGTTCCCACTAGCTTGGTTTGGTTGTCACTGTAGGTTTCCCCATCATAATCTTTAGACCAACAGCTGTGGAGCCTCCATGGGACTGGACTAGGCCCTCTGCATAAGCAAGACAGTTGTGTAGCTTGATCTGTTTAAGGGGCCCCCTAGCAGCGGGATCAGGATTTATTTCTGGTGCATGATCTGGCTTTTTGGAGCCCAGTGCCTATGGTGGGACACTTTGCACAGCCTTGATGGGGGGAGGGGGGTGCTTAAACCTGCCTCTGAATGTACCAGGCTATGCTGACTCCCAATGGGAGGCCTTACTTTTTCAGAGGAGGGAATGGGGGTGGGTTGGGGGAGAAGGCTGGGGGGCAGGAGGAGGGAGGAGAGGGGGATTTGTGATTGGTATGCAAAATGAATTAAAAAATTTCTTAATAAAAAGAAGTTAAATATAATTGTAGTTTTGAAAACTATTGCCAAATTGCCCTCCAAAGAAGATAAACCAATTAATGAGTTAAATTCCATTAACATTATTAAGAATTATTGCTGGTTTTGTTTTGTTTGAGCTCCCTTGTCATATGATTTGCCTGAACTTAACTTCTGGTGTATGTGTCCTCCTTGTATAGCACTGCTCTGAACAGTGTCTCTGTTCAGTTTCATCAGGGTTTATTATTACTATTATTGGTGGTGGTGGTGGTTTTGTTGGGGTTTTTTTCTTAATTTTTTAATTTTTTTTTCAGATTGACTTTGGAGAAATTGTCCTTGTTTTTGCAGAATAGCCGGACAATAACTCAGAAGATGGGCTCAAGCACTATTGGTCAATTTTCTCATTACTATGCTAGGACAGAATACCCAACAAAAACAACTTAGGGAATGGGGGATTTAGTCAGGCTCAGGCTTGAAGAGATATCGTCCATCATGGAGGGGAAGTCATGGAGGAGAGTGTAAAGCAGGTCACATCGCCTCCACAGTCAGAGAGCAAAAGGAGATGAGCACTGGGGCCCAGCTCTGGGGCATGGGATGGTGCAGAGCACATTCAGGGTGTATCTTCCTGGGTTAAGCCTCTCTGGACACACGCTCACTGGCATGCTCCAAGGTGTGGCCCATAGGCAACACTTCTTCAGTCAAGTTGAGGATGACTTTTAACCTTTGAAACCTGGAGTCAGGCAGGCTTTCACTAACAGTGGCCCGGGGTTAAGATGGAATGAATGTTCAAAGTACAGAAGGATTTGAAGTAAGCTTTTGCTTTCCATCAGGCCCTCTTGGGACTACTAACACAGACTCCTGGTCAGCCAGAGATGTGTGGAGAGTGTTTACTCCCTTTGAAGCTCTCTTATTTCCAGGTTCCTGGCAGACTGCTGAAGAGTCCATTGGCTGAGCTTCCCACCAACAGCATCACGACTTCAGGCTGGCATGGCCCAGAGCAGGCCCGTTTGCTCTGTAACAAGTTTGCTCCATGTACTGGAAACTCTCCTCAGCTCAGACTTTTGTCCTCTTCTCCAAACCAAGGCAACCAAGAAACCCTAGGCCTGCCTCACCCAAGCTTGGAGGGCAGGAAGCAGCCCTAAGCAAGAACTCTCACATTTCCCATAAATAGTCCCAATGCACTGTTTGTATCTGGTCAACTTCAAGAGCCCTTAAATGATGGGATTTTTTTTTAATTATAATCCAATCTCACATTATTTTTTGGTGGGCTTGTCAACCATTTTGCTCCTGAGATTGCTAGGAATCTGACCCCTTGTTTTTAAGAATTTGTAATCAGGCTGTCCACACAATCTATATTCCACAGACCCCTACATTTTATGAAGTCAATTGCAGTTAAAGTTAGCCTTAAACCCCATGTTTTATGGAAACATTTAAAACATTAGTTAATGATTCACTGGTTGTGCAGCCAATGAGCAGACTTAGGAAGACCCAGCAAGTCAGACAGCCAAGCCAGCGCCTGAACCCAAGCATCCCACAAGACGAATGCCCAAAGGGACAATAATGAGTGCATTCGTGATTTTAGAATGTCAAAAGCCCGAGGAAAGGTAACACCTTTACTTTTGACAAGGCTGCCCAGGCAGAACAGAATGCCGAGTGGCATTCCCGTGGGCCGAATTCTCACACTTTCGTGAGGCATATACAGCCTCTCACACTGGCCAGAAGCTGTGTCGGCTGTTACAGATGTTCACAGGGCTAACAGCACATGGCTACATTCATCATTGCATAATAAAAGCAGTTTTGCAGGGGAAAAGATCCACCACATAGGACACCTTGGAGGATGGGTGAGAGGATATTTTAAAAAGGAACTTTTTTTTTTTTATTTTGCAATACAATTCAGTTCTACATATCAGCCACGGATTCCCTTGTTCTCCCCCCTCCCGCCCCCCTCACCTTCCCCCTAGCCCCCCCCCCATTCCCACCTCCTCCAGGGCAAAGCCTTCCCCGCGGACTGAGATCAACCTGGTAGACTCAGTCCAGGTAGGTCCAGTCTCCTCCTCCCAGGCCGAGCCAAGTGATCCTGCATAGGCCCCAGGTTTCAAACAGCCAACTCATGCAATGAGCACAGGACCCGGTGCCACTGCCTGGATGCCTCCCAAACAGATCAAGCCAATCAACTGTCTCACCCATTCAGAGGGCCTGATCCAGTTGGGGGCTCCTCAGCCATTGGTTCATAGTTCATGTGTTTCCATTCGTTTGACTATTTGTCCCTGTGCTTTATCCAACCTTGGTCTCAACAATTCTCACTCATATAAACCCTCCTCATTCTCGCTAATTGGACTCCCAGAGATCCACCCGGGGCCTAGTCATGGATCTCTGCATCCAGATCCCTCAGTAGTTGGATGGGGTTTCTAGCACGACAATTAAGGTGTTTGGCCATCCCATCACCAGAGTAGGTCAGTTCAGGCTGTCTCTCGACCATTGCCAGCAATCTATTGTGGAGGTATCTTTGTGGATTTCTGTGGGCCTCTCTAGCACTTTTCTTCTTCCTATTCTCATGTGGTCTTCATTTGCCATGGTCTCCTATTCCTTGTTCTCCCTCTCTGTTGTTGATCCAGCTGGGATCTCCCACTCCCCCAAGCTCTCTTTCCCTCGACCCTCACCCTTCACTACCCCCACTCATGACCAGGCTGTTCATGTAGATCTCTTCCATTTCTCCGTCATTGGGCGATCCCCGTGTCTTTCTTGGGGTCCTGTTTTCCAGGTAGCCTCCCTGGAACTTGAAGACTAAGAATGAAGAAGAGGCATGAACTGTGTGAGGGACTGCGGATCTGAGAGACTGACTTTTTCTACTTCATATGGTACCTTTAGTCAGCCCTGCTTATCCACCACTCCTCTACTTCCAGGCCAGGTAGAGTAGATCCACAGTTCACAGCTGATGCCCTGCCAGGGCTGCCCAACCCCCCACCTCTCACCGCCCCTTCTGCCAAGGAAAGGACCTTCCCTCCCAGTGCTGGCCCTGAGAAAGGGTGAAAAAAGTCATGCAAGGCGGTGGGCAGCCATGCCTAGGAGACAGGACTCACTTTCCACGGGGTAAGATGTGCCACTAATCACAGTGGAGCAACGTGCAGCAAGAAGACCCAGAGGAGAAGGGGTGATAAGCAGGGAGGTCCTGGCGCCTGTGGTAAGTAGGCAAGCCCAGGGAACCTCTGAGGCGATCTTTAAGACATTCCCCAGTTCTGGGGGCCTGCAAGGCTGGTCTGCATGTACAAGGGACCACACGGAAGGGAAGGAAGAGCAGGCATCTAGACAGACATGGACGCATGAGGTCAGGGGCAGAGTCAGAGATGTCACATTTGGCTGGAGGCTGACTGATAGGTGCCTCCTGGCCCTGGTTATATCCCAGGTTAGTGCCTAATATCCTCTCCCTCCCGCGTGCACTCCTGTGCCCGTTCCGAAACTGACATGGATGAGAGCAGTTTTTGCTGTCTACAAGGTACAGTGACCTCTTGGTTAGGTCCGAGTAACCTCAGCAAGACTGGGAAGATTGTTCTGGGGAAGGCTGGGGCAGAGATGTGTGCCATTTAACTTCACTAAAGCTTCAGTTGCTAGATTCTGTATTTTTAGACTAGGGAGGGGGGTGTCATAAGAGATGTGACCTCAGGTGACTGGAGGTGCCGGGGCTGGAGGCTTGACAGAGAGGTGGGAAAACTCATTTTAAACTCTCAAAATCTCAGCTTCCCCCAGGACATTGTTTGAGCCGTGTGCCGTGGGGAGGGCAGAGCAGCTAGTTCAGACACTCGGGCCTGCAGCTCTGCAGTCTCCATGCCTCTCCTGGTGCGTGGGTGTAGGATGGCTTCAGGGACATCTTCAGTGGGCTACAGCCTCTGTCGGAGCCACAGTCTGCAGCACCATTGTGTGTGGCTCCCTCTGGCGGCCGATGGCCACGCGTACAACCGACTCCCCGTGCTTGAGGAGACTTCCATCTCCTGGAGGAAAGGGTCCGTGTTTTTATAGATAACCTGCTAAAGGCAATAGGAGCAGATTTCATACCCAAAGCCAGACAGCACAGTCCAGGTTACGACTGCATTCTGTGTTAACGTGCTGCCTATGTGCTAGGCACGGGGTTAGCAGGTAACATGGAAGTAATGGGTAAGCAAAACAAACCATTAAAAGGATGGAGTCATAATACGAAAGGTGGAGCCTCCAGGACACTGGCACAAACCATTGTCCATCCCTGTGCTTTCTGAGTTTGAGGACCAACAAGGAGGCAGCTGGCCCAGCAGAATGAACACAGGGAGGGTGGCTGGAAATGAGGTCAGAAAGGTATCCAGGGACAGATGGTGGAGAGCCTTCTAGGCCACAGAGGACTTTGGCTGTGGTTCTGAGGGTGAGAACAGCCATTGAATTCTGAACAAAGTCATAACACCACCTGGTTTGTTTGGGTTTTTTTAATCTCTTGCTTCTGCAAGGGGTGAAGGTAAGAGCAGGGGGCCCTGGGAGTCCACATACAAGATGACAGTGTCTGGTACTGGACTTGTTTCATTGACAGGGACATCCAGTTCAGGTGGATTAGTCACAGGCTACATCCTGGGCTTTGTGTCTGAGCAATTAAGGGGTGTTGCTACCTAGAGAGGTGGGGAGGTTGGAGGTGGAAAAGCAAATGAGAATTTGCCGAGTCTTGACTGTCCTTTAGACTCTAAGTGTTGATGCTAAGTCGCCCAAGGAGGGTTCTTCCCCCGCTCACCCTACCCTGTGGGCAGGCTGCTTGCTTGCTTGATTTGGTTTTATTTTAGATGGGATCATTCGGTGTAGCTTTAGCTAACCTTGCTATGTTGACCAGGCTATCCTCAAACTTGTGATCTTCCTGCCTCTGTCTCCTGAATGCTGGAATTATAGGCACGGGCCAGCAAGCATAGTCCCTGTATTTGTATTTCTTTTATTCTTTTGTAATTCTCACTGCTTTTCTTGTCTGAGGGTCTGGACTTCATTTCCCCTCAAAAAAGAAAACAGCAGATCCAGAGAAAAAGAACAGAGTCAGTAATTTTTTTTTTTCAGGCTACACCCAGCTAAATGACAAAGTGGGAGGAAGTCAGGCTTCTGGGCAACTCAGACATTCCAGGGAGAAATTAGAAGAAAGTCCTTTCCCACACGAGCATAGGGGCCACCCTCCACGTAGTACAGGATGGGTCCCGCTATGGCAATGTGTGGTCCCATGAGCCCTGTCTGTAAGAAGTCAAGACCCCAACTTGCAGGGCAGGTGTCCCCCCTGTGGTCCATTCAGAAGCACGATCCAGGGGGCATCTTAACACCCATCATCGGATACCCATCTACCCATCTTCTCACGAGTGAGCAAGCCCCTTGAGGAGGGACAGCATTGTTTTTTCCTACCTTGTTTTTTCCTACCATCAGCATCCACCAGCTCTTGGGTCTTTCCACCTCCCAGACCTATCCAAAGCACCCATCTGGAGCTCACTTCTGGATATGGGGTCTCATTTTCAGATCATAGTCTCCTCTGCGACACAGATGGACAGGAAGGTAGGGGGCCTTTGGTTGAAAATCCAATAAAACTTTTGTCAGATTTCTTTAAAATATTGTTTTTAACTCTACAGATGCTGCCAATAAATTATTTATTCTTTCCCAAGGTCCTGACTCCAGTGCAGTACAAACACTGGCCCTGAGCGGGGACACAGTGGTGTCCACCCTGACACATTCTGTGCTAGGAAGGTAGACAGGACCACCCTTTTCTCCTTTCCTTTCCCCACGATGTGAGCATCCTAAAGAACTCTACCTGGCACCTTCATATCTCCTCACTCCACCTACACTGTCATCCAGGGGCTCCCATTCTCCCCCTTGATTTCAAATGTCCTTACTGATCCTGTTAGACTTGATGTCTCTGCCCCCACAGCCTCAGCCTCCCTCTGAGCATCAGGCCAGCATTGCCATCTGCTGAGGTGACAGTGAAGGGGCCTGTGACACCGACCCCACAATCTCCTACCTGCCATAACTTCAAGCTGTGGGGGCTCTGCCTTTCCAGTAGCTTCTAGCGGGCACTCTCTACCTTTGTCTTATCTGCCCTCTTCCCTTTTAGTGGCTCAAGCCCACACCCTTGCCCTCTCTCTCTCGGTAAGCAACTTCCCCCTGCCTAGTTCCCAGATCCATTCATTCTACTACATTTCCATCACAAATTTCACTATAAACTGCATAGTTTGTCTTTCTGAGGTTATCTTCAGCTGTAGTTGTCTTTCTGGAACATAGGTTACAGTCTGTCTGTCATCTCCCACCCCAGACCCTCAATGGTTCCCTGATTCCCCTATATACAATAGATCCAAACTCCTCATACGACCTCTTTCAATCTTCCTCCAGTGGCCTCTCCTAGTTCACTATGACCTTTCCATGGTGTATGAGCCATTCTTGCAGCAGGGTGCATCATTCCTGGGAACAAAGAGGTTGTATCTGTGTTCTGTTTGATGTCCCCTTACCCTGGAATTCACTCATCCACATAAGTTCTTATTCTGCAGATATGGATGGAGCACCCTGAGTGCTCCACCCTCCTCATAGAATTTGATTTCTAGTAAAATAAGAATAAGACAAGAAATGCATACACAGCAAATTGATAGATAAAGACAGATGAAGATGCATACAGTGTGATAAAGGGCAGAATAATGAGAGGTACTTGAAATAGATTGTTCTAGAGAACCTTTCTTCTGGTTGGAAAGGAAGGAAGGAAGATAAGAAAGAAGGAAGGGAGGAAGGGAGAAAGGGAGGGATAGAGAAAGGGCGAGAAGGAGGGTAGACCATGTAGATATACCTGAAAATGCCCAAACCCACCCCAGGCACTGTAGGAACACTTAAAATTTCCCAGCTACTCAAGAGGCTTAAACCCAAGAAGGGAGGGGCATTGCTTTGAGCCCACATGTTTGAGACCATCTTAGGCCATATACCATAATAGCTCTCTTATTTAAAGAAACAAGCAAACTTGCTCAAATGCCCATCCTTTAGGAATGCTTTCTTTCTTAAATGCACTTTTTGGATTGGCTGCCCAGCTTAAGCCAACCCTCAGCCTTGGGTCAGAAGCAGATGCTGGCCACTTTGCTTCCCTACCCGTCATCCCTTTAGCATCTACAAATTCAACTAATATGTGTGTGCCGGCCTCTGTGTCCCCCAAAGAGGGGAGCCCAGTGCCCTTGGGAGCCAACCAGGTCAAGACGTGCCTCTTCCTTCTGTCCCTGGTTCCCATGTATGTTGCCATGGGCGAGTCACTTTACCCCACTAAGCTTTGGTGTCAGTGTGTCCAACGGGAATGAAAACAGTGCCAACCCCTGGTAGGTCATTGTCCTGCTCACACATGCCTGGAAAGAAGAGCTGTGTTTTGACCCTCGTTCCCTGGTTCCATGCCACCTCCCTTTGCTCCAGCTTAGTGTCCTACTTTAAATTATTAGAGAAAGAACTTGGGCTTGTTTCTGGGAAGTTCACGGCTCTTGAAGAGGGTGTGGCTGAGAGTGAAGTGATTCTCAGTCTCCAGTGAAGTAGACTGGAGACTCTCTCATCTCCAGCCCCCTTTGCTGACCTGAGAGCCGTGAATATGACTTGTTCCAGATTCACCAGGGGACGGCCAGCTGTCAGATGCATGCTCAGGCCTTCATCAGGACACCATCTGCACATTCAGGGAGATTTGCAAACCTCTGCTATAGAGTTAAGAGAAGAAAGAAACCCTTCAGAGCATGAACAGCCCATATTAAAGCTTGACTCTGCCTAGGTCCACAGACTCTTGGGGACGCCTATACCACGCCCCCAGCTCAGGAAAACATTCGGTTTTCGGTATTATCTGAGCCTTGTCCTCTTCTGCCGACCTAGTTGCTGCTTTCTTAGGCACGGTCCTGCACCTTCACACATGGCCACTGGGTGGCGCTGTAGGATGATCCTGGAATATCAGGTGAACAGTGGTCCGAGTCTCCTGCTTGGAAGTGTGCAGACAGAGGGGAAACTACAGAGACTCTACCAGGTGCCTCCCCACCCCCGCCCCACTTCCTACCTGATCATTGTGCCTCCAAACCCTCTTTCTCAGTTACATCTCTGCTCTCCAACACCAGGAAATCATCAGCCGAGATGGCTCAATTGCCTCCTTGATCCTCTAATTTTCCCACTCCCTGCTTCAAAGACTGGATCGGAGAGGCTGAATCCCTCCAAGCCTTTTATCTAAGCTTCTTGAACAAGATCTGCTCTCTGTCCACTCCATACAAGGTTTCCTCCCACTATCTCACACTCTACTCAGTCTTCACCCAGCAAGCATCAGATATGAAGTAGCAGCCAGGCTCCTGCTCTGACCTGAGGTCTTTTGGGTGTCTCCATCTACCCACTGAGAAGTAGGAGCCTATTGTCTCCCATGAGGCCTCAGCACTGCAGACTCTCTGTGTTCCGCTGTTGATGGCCCTGCTTGGACTCAGAGTACATCATTATGATGCACCGAGCATCAGATCGTCACTATTTTGAATTCTTGCAGTACTTGTTTTCGAAGTGATCTTGTTTTCTGAAGTCTCCAGATCATTCCTTCCCTTCTAAACAGGCAATGAGAGAGCCTCAGTGGGAACTATTGTCCTGGAGCTCAGAGAAGCCTGAGCTCAAGTCCCACTCTGTCACTAGGACCAAGTGACCTTGATCTCTCTGAGCATCAGTGTCTCTCAGTATGTGGCACAGTAGAACTAAGGATGCTAGGAGTAAGTATGTCCATTGCTTACTTGAGGCTCCCATCCCTTAAGTAAATAATGCCAATGTGATTGTCTTAGAACAAAGAGATCATATATTCATTCAACTTTAACAGTTTACAAATGAGTAAAGTGGGGTCTAAAGAGGAAAGAGTAACTTTCTCCATGTCACATACCGCATGGTTACCTCGGGAGTAGCAGAATTTGATCTAGTATGGGCAGATCTAGTACAGGTCAAGGTCATCGCATGATTTTAAGTGGCTTCTCTTGTACCTGTTCTATTCTCCTTCTCTATTATCAGAGAGGAAAAGAGAAAGACTGGGGGTCAGAGTAGCAACCAGGCACAGGAACCTGGGTGGAACCTGGGTACTAAGGGCCAGTGTGTGCCAGGCTGCACTCACAGAGGTATGCCCACCTTTGAGCCAATTAGGCCACATCTGAGTCAAGGTGTTTTTACCAAGGTGTTGGTGTGGGTACAGACACTTGGAAACTAGAGTGATCTCGGAGAATGGCCACGTTGGTGCAGGACAAGAGGAGATGATGAAGCCAGGATGTGTCACAGAGTCCATTCATCAGCTGGAGTGCACCAGGCCACGGTGGATGCCAGGAAAGCCACTCTTAGTTGGGCTAGCCCAGACACCAAGATATAAAGAAGAGATATAGTCTTGTCCACCTAGTAGAAGATAACATGGGATGTCAATGGGGCATCTCAAAATCTGATCTAATGGGTTCATATCCTGGGCATAGAGTCAGTGGATGGAAATCAGAGAGAGGGCCGGGAAGGCCTCCTAGATAGACATGGCATGAGGTGAGTATTAGAAGTCACTGGGTGGCAGAGAAGGTGTTAGGATCTGGCTGAGGCACTGCTAAAGCCAAAGCGGGAAGACTTGCAGATTCCAGAAGCTACCATTGTCCATCACTGAGATGGACCTTCATATGTGTGGCAAGCGGCGGAGGTAGGAAGGGATGGACTCCAAACCTGTCTCGTTTCAGATCTTAGCCTTATACATCTAGATGAAGCCACTTGGACCTTCAAGTCAGTTTAGAGTGATGCCTGTATGGACTTCTAAGGTGGGGGTCATGGCGGACAGAGGACCGTCATAGAAAGCTTTTGTTTGCCTTTTAGGAAATGTTGGTTGACCACAGCAATACAGAGTCAAAGAGATGTTAAAGAGGTGGCATGATCTGATCTGCACAGTAGAAAGGTGACTGCAGCCACTTCAAGGAGAGGAGGGCAGAGAGGCCCTAGTATGAAGGCAGAGGACCAAAATGGGTTTGGAGAGATGTGACCAGGCCCGCTGGTGGCTAGACCAGGCCAGACAGGAAGGATAAGTGAGAGAAAGCATGCAGGGGTGTCCGGGCCGTGTGTTTGGCTGGAAATGGAGGCTGTCCACATAGAAGAGGAAGCACGGGTCTTATAATGACTCCCAGGTGTCTGGATTAGACAGCTGGGGAAATGGCAGTATCTCCCGGGACAAGGAGCAGAGAAGTAGGCCTGGGAAGTGAGGCTCACACAAGTCCTAGGCAGAACGCAGAGAACCCAGGGAACTTGTCATGAGTGCAGCTACAAGGTAGCTTGGCTGCTTAAAGCCCAGGCCCAGAGCAGTCAAGTGGCCTGTCTTCCACACTTTATCCTTCTCCAACTGGCCTGCAGATGGAGCCCTTACAGGTATGAGCAGCTGGAACACCGTCCTGGCCACACGGAGACCTATCAAGGAGCCACTGGGTGACATGAACTGGCTAAGGGACACATGGTGCCAACCTCAAAAAGAGACTTGTGACAGAAAAACCAAGGGACAGTGAGTGAGTTTACCAGGGCATTGTGCTCACAGGCAGTTTACATCATAGGTGGTCTGAGAACCCACGGAGTATCTGCCATAACTGCTTGGTGTAGACCGCTCAACTTCCACTTCCCATAGAGGAAGGTAATACCATCGGTGTCTGTGTTACACTTGTGTCTGCATGGGACAGGCTCCATTGCAAGTGGTTTATCCTCCAGCCTCACCCTGACAGTGCATGGTTAAGGAAACTGAGTCCCAGCTAAAGCACAGCAGGCTGGAAGCAGGCCCTAGACCTGCTGGCACTTGTTCTGTGCTCTGAGCACTGTGCTGTTTCACTCACAGGTACATGCGGGAGCCCTGCACAGAGCAGCCCAGCCTTAGGCAGAGTACACCCTCTGCGGCCAGTCTTGGGTGAGGAATATGAGACGCAGCAGACAATTCAGGCCAGGAGCCAAGTCTCAGGCTCCACCCCAGAGCCTTTTGGAAGCAGCTGGAGTTAATCTAGACACTTCCTACTTCCTACAGAACTTTTCTGAGTTAAGTAGCAGACTTCTGAAGCCCGTAGGGGCCGGATTCTGCTTTCAAGGATGTTCTCCAATGTCCATTGACACCCACCTGCAGGGCCCCGCCACAGCAGCTCAACAGCAGTGATGTTCACAGTAGCCTCATCCCACTGGTGAGTCCATTCACCAATGGACTTCACCAAGTCCATTCATAAGCTCCTTAAGCTCCTTGACCATTTGAGATTTTAATATGCACTAACTATGAATGTTAGTTTCAGTCTTTCTGCCCTCTCCTCTTCCCTTCCCTCCCCGTCCCCGACTCCTGTGAACAAGGAGGTGGGGCTTGAGAGAATGTGGTACTTATTTCACAAATGAACTCCTGAAAAGAAAGGTCAAGTGAATATGCCATGAGCCACAAGGCTCTGTGCACCAAGACCAAAACCAGATGTTGCCTGGTCCACTCCTTCCACCAGGGTGAGCAGTGCTCCAAGGCTGTGCAAATATGAGAAGCATTCACCGAGCGTTCACTGGAACAGACAAAAGAGGATTGGAGTCTGGAAGCCTGTACCACCATTTCCAGCCCCCGAGTTTACATGTGGCCAGTTAACCACTGACATCAATCCCTTTCTAGAGCAGTCTTCCTGTCCTCGGGATAAGAGGATGTGCCTTCAGGGTTTTTGAGTTCTGATGGTCTGAATCCACATCCTAAATGGAGAAACCGGATATCCAGTTGGCAGGATGACATGGCAACCTGTGGACTCATACCATCTTGAGTTTGGTCCTAACCATCCCACTTACCAGCTAACTTACGCTGACCAGTGTCTGGTCCTCTCTGAGCTCCAGTGTCTTTCTCTGTAAAATAGTCAATCACATCTTTCCCTAAGCCTGGTTATAGGCATTAAATCAAATATCCACAATGCACCCCTGTCCTGTCTGCCCATGGGCTGGAAGGGCTGTGGCAGCACACAGTCGGTACGAAAGCACCAAGAAGAGGTGCTGGCCATACCAGGAAGGTGACACCAAGAGAAAGAATCATGGAGTCTTTCTGGGCCCCTAAATGGTGGTGGGAGGGACTGAGAATAGGTACACAGAGCGTACCTATTAGAAGCCCTTCTTTTCTGTTTTTGAGTTTCAGTACTTAATTGTTGTATGCTTCATGTACAATAAATTGCATTGCTTAAAATGTCAAATTTGAGATGTTTTGATCTAGGCATATACCTGCAAAACTGTCAACACACTCAAGATAATAACCATAACCATCACCCCCCCCCAAAGAAATCCCTTGGCAGTCCATCTCCCACTCCCGTCCCCATACTTCTGTCCATGCAGCTACTGACCTGCTTCCTGTCTTTGTGGACCACAGTGTTTGTATCTTCTAGAATGCTATATAAATGGAGGAGCTGCACAATGATTCTGATACTTAATGTGATTACTCAACATTCAATATGTCCCTTCTTTTAATGACTATAGTTACTTGCCTCTCCCTGCAGTGGTCACCACAGCCTTTCCCTAAAGGCAGGGCCTGGCTCCCAAGCAGGAAACTAAACTAAAGGGAAAGAAGTCACTGGGGACAAGTAGGGGAGGGGGAATGTCAGTGTCTCACCAAGGAAAAGGAACAAGGGACTCACTGGTTGTTCCTTTGGAACCAGAACTAGGAACTGGAGGCCTGGCCTTAATTTACCAGTGAAACTGGTTAGCTGTCCCCTCCTCCCATCCAGTTTAGTCCTGACCACACTGCAAAGGGGGCTTTGCTCCTGTTGGACAGATTAGGAGTCTGAAGCACAAAGATTTTTGATAATTGCTCAGGTTCTCACGGCTAACAAGTGCCTACATGGGGAAGCAGACCCATGCTCTTTCCTGCTATTTCATCCCCAGCCCTGATACTGTCAAATGTACCCAGAGAAATACCTTTCAGGGCGAGGGTTCTTGGTGTAGCCTTTTCTTGGCTTTTCCTTCATTAGTTGTTTTTTTCCATTGCCATTCACACTTAGGTCAGTGTCCTTTAAAGAGAAGGGAGAAAGTGACATGCCATGTGAGGAGACAACAGCAGGGGCCAGAGGAAACTCCCAAAGGGAAATGAAATTCAGACATCCTTGTCACACACACACACACACACACACACACTGGGGAATCAAGATCCCGAGACCCCTGGAGTCACAAAGATCTAATTCAAGACCTAGAGCCACCACTTCTTGACATCATGCAGGTCACTTCCGCTTCTCTCAGCCTCTATTGCCTTTCCAGTGAATGGTGCTGACAGACAGACAAGTCAGAAGACTGTGAGGACTGAGTGGTGTGCTGGGTCACAGTGCTTAGCATAGCCCCTGAACACGGTGAGCACAAGCCACCAGCTAAGATTATTATTAATTCTCCCACAAGGGTGTTTTGCTATCCACACCTTTTGTTCTATAAGTAAGGCAATGAAGATGTATACAAACTCTCTAGTGGACATAAGCATGACAAATAGGAGAACAGAGACCCTCGGGGAATCATCCAGAAGGAGTACATAGCAGGACATTGGAGGATGTTTTGCTGAATAGCCGAGACCGTGGGAAGCAGGAAGAACAGAAAACACAGACCCGTGGTTTGTACAAGGAGAAACACAAAGCTAGGAGAGTGGGCAGAACATTACAAATCATTGTTTATTAAGTGATTGTTGGATGCTAAACGTATGCAATTTAACACTAACAGGCTGCCACTTCTGTAGTAAATTTACTTATCCAATAACTGGCCGAGATAACAGTTTGAGTTTGGCAGGCAAAACACCCAGGCCAGACTCTGGATCCTTCGTTGACAGCCCATCTTCACGGCCCACCTTCCAGGAATCAGAAGTCAAACTGGTACAGTCTAAGTCATCAGTTTCCCTCTAAGCCTTCTCAGGGTACCCCCTGCAGCTCTAGGTAGGGTTGCAATCCTAAACCCCACTCTACAGACTGCCCGCTGGGGAATGGCTGCATCCTTCAGAACCTTCCCTTGCAGGGAAGCAGGCTCTCGGGGGCTTCAGACACTCTCCTAGAGAGGGTTGGCTTAGCAGAGAGAGCCCAGGAAGAGTCTTTCCCACACTAGAGCCCTCTGAACACCAGGGCTCTGGGGCCCATCTCAGTGTGTCCCTCTGTGGGTCGTCTATGCAGGTAGTTCCGACAGGGGTCTGCAGAACTGAACTAGTGAAGGCTTGGAGCTTTTGCATGGCTTTCAAGCCAACCTTGACCCCTAAAGCACTCCCGTCCCCAACTAAACCAAGAACTTCCTACACAAATTCTTTGGAGACAGAGGGTATCCTATTCTATCCACCCCAGGGTTCAATGAGCTACACCCCCAAATTCAGATCACAACATGGACCAGCTAGTGTTGTCAGATCTATGAGAGGGCATCTGTGAGGAGCTGGCTGTTCCCAAGGGCAGCTGTGTGTCCCCTAGCCTTCTCTGTCCAGAGCCCTAGGGAAAGGAAGTCAGAAAAGCAAATGGCTGGCCCTCAGTTCAGTTGTTCCTGCGGTTCTCCCAACCCCCACCCGGTGGGGGGCAAAGACAGCGCCGAGTTTCTGCCACGCTGCAGCCAGGCCCACACCTGCTGCATTGCCCCGAGAAGCCAACGCTGTGCTGGGTAAGATCAAGGTGAGGCTCAGGGATACAAGAGAGGACGCAGGGGAAGGCCAGAGAGGGGCCTGGGGTCTGCAGATCCTGTCTGGCAGCATCTTAATAATAGCAACACATCTCCCGTGGGGCTGGATCCCGCCTCGGGCCTGGGATAGTTAGTATTGATCGGTTCATCTTGCCTACTTCATTATGTTGGCAAGAACCTCTCAGGAGCTCCTCAACTTCTCTGCCCTCTCCACTTCTCCCGGCCCAGGGAGCACCCAGCTGAGCTCTGCACCGAGTTCTGGTGGGTAACCTACATTCTGCCAAAGAATGGGGTGTTTTCTTTGTGGTGAGGGTCGGGGACACACGGGAGTCTGTCTAACCCGGTGGCCAGCTCGATGGCGGCGGCGAGCGGCACACCTCGCGGGCTCTGGCCCCCGCCGGCCCCTTTAATTCGAGTTCGCTGCGGGGCCAGGTGCGGCGCTGCGTGGCGCGGTGCGGCGCGGTGCGGCTGCGGGCGGCGGCCGGGCGCTCCGTACGCGCCGCCCGCGGGACTGCAGAGTCTGCTCCCGGCTGGCCGCCCGCACCCCGCCGCCACCACCGCCACCGCCCGCTGCCCGGGTTCTGCCGGCCCTGGATGTCACCCAGGAACATGGAGGCTCGGGTACCCATCCGCAAGGGTAAATCAGTGTCCCGCGTTCCGCTGCGCGTGCTGCCATCCCTGCCCGGCTGCAGCGCCCAGAGGGGCTGCAGGGCACACCGGTAGTCTGGGCGGGCGAGCTGGTGCCGACCCCTGCTGTCGACCTGGAGGGTTATGGACCCGCGCCAGCCGCGGCGGGGGTGGGGAGTGGGGAGGGGGAATTTGCCCCTTCAGAAGAGTGCATGGCATGGGCTCGGGGACCCTATGGTCTGTGCGTGACATAGGGCGGAGGGCGCAGATTGGAGGTGGCGGGTGATGGGAAGTGCAGCTGACTGCATAGCCATGTCTGGTAAATAGTGGGTGGGTAGGACTCGAGTCACTTGGGTCCTCTTGGTTGCATTTGCCTCTCGGCAATAGAGTAAAATAAGCTTCTCTGCAGTCGCTGCTTTTCCACTTGGCCGGGGTGGTGGGCTGCCGCAGAGCCCCCTTGCCTAAGAGGAAGCTAGATCTGGGGCAGCTGCCTGGCGAAGCCTGCTCTGCACCCTCAGAGTTGAGGCTCCTGTGTTTTCAGGTGGAGACGAGCCTCGGTGGTCCCTCAGCTGGACCTCGCAGGCACCAGCTAGGCTGTCCTCCTCGGGCCCACAGCGGGAGCCCACTGCACTGCGCAGGAAGGGGTTAAGGTGGCACGCTCAAGCCGGCCGACGGCTGCAGGCTTTGGTCAGCCGCGCGGATTCCGGCGGGAGCGCGCCCGGCGGAATCCCGGGCCGGAGCCCGGGGCGATGGGAGAGGGCCCAGACCCCTCCCGGCCCTGGGGCCGGCGGGATTGGGTCGGCGGGGGGCCAGCCCGGAAGCCAGCTTCCTCTAGGCTCCCCCTCTCCGTGAAGCCAATCCTCCTCACAGCCAAACAGCTTGAGCGTTTGTTCTGTGCTTCCCTGCCGAGATGTGAGGGATTTTCTCTTGGGAAGAAATCAGTGGTCGAGTGCCTGCCCAGCTCAAACAAATGCCACCCAACCCAGAGCAAGGCCTGAGGCCCAGGGATCCCGGAGGGAGAGTAAGTTCAGCGACCCCGGCTATCCAGCATTCTACCGAGGCGATCTGGCTGTGTGCAGGGGTCTCTCTAGCTGGGTAGGCATGTGTGTTGGAGGAGGAAGGATTGCTTCTTCACCGGGACACGGCTAAGGTCAGAGGGGAAAACCCTCCCTTTGGGAGATAGGTGTTCTGACACTGGGATAGAGAAAGCTGGGTCGCTCCTGGTGGCAGCAGAGGTCTAGGAGGAGAAAGCGCTTCAAGCTAATAGGAAGAAAGGCTTACCCAGGAGAGGCTAGGAGGGTCCATGGGAGTTCTCGGCCACTGCCACCATGAAAAGTAGGCATGGGGGATTGCCACTTGCAAAGAGGGGATCTGCCAGAGTCCTTCTAAGTCTTGGTTCCCGCTGCCTGAAAGCCCTGGGTTCCACCTTGCTGCTGTGTTTTCCAGGCCACGTCACACCTCCTGAGGACAGCCAGGAGGACTCTGGTTTTTGCTGAGCTGTGCGTCTTACCTCCTTCCTTCCAAAGGCTTCAGACCCAGGCTTCACTCTTCTCAAGTCCTGAATGCCCCTGGCCAAGCATCAAACTGTTCCTCCGCCCTATCCAGTCCTAGAGCACACCTCCAGGACCTGGAGCCTGCCCTCCTGCTCGGAATGACTCACCATTATTTCCAGCTCAAGTGAGAAGATGTGATGGGGAGTTGAGCTGCCTATTTGTGTAGCTAGGATTCCTGTGGCATCTGATCTGCTTTTCAACGAAAAGAACCTCAGGCTCCTGCCTGGCCAGGTAAATCAATCAATCAATAACAGCCAACTAGAGTCATTGGGGGTGGTATCAGGGACGAAGACCCAGGCCCCAAACACCCTACCATGAGGTGATGCAGGTGTTGGCGAAACATTTTAGCGCAGTGCCTGGCAGAGGGCTCCCTCCTCACCTCCTCCTATGGAGCTGTGTCCCAGGATGCCGTGTGGTACCTCGGGCACCTGCCTCCAGTGCAGGCCACTCTATAATTGAAAGATTGTTCCCTGAACCCTACTGATCCCTAGACAAGTTACAAGGTGAAAGTAGCTTCAGTGGCAGGGGTAATGGTATGGTTGTGTTTCTGAACTCTTGGCTGAGAGATGGGGGACATCAAGTACAGCTCATATCAGGTTGCCAATGACTGGTGGTCTCATGTCTTTACCTGCCTCTGTCTTTCAGCCAAGCGAGGCTGTGTCTCCAGCTCTCAGAGGGCTCTGGGGCTCTCCTGCAGGAGCACAGACTAATGCTTCTGAGTTTCTTGGGGCCCAGTTACCAGCACCCTGAGCCCCCTGCTGCAAGCAGCTGGAAGGCATAGAGTAAAGTACTCTCCTCAGCCCAATTATGACAGTGGCTACCGGAGACCCAGTGGACGAGGCTGCTGCCCTCCCTGGGCACCCACAGGACACCTATGACCCAGAGGCAGACCACGAGTGCTGTGAGAGGGTGGTGATCAACATCTCAGGCCTGCGGTTTGAGACTCAGCTAAAGACCCTAGCCCAGTTTCCAGAGACCCTTTTAGGGGACCCCAAGAAGCGGATGAGGTACTTCGATCCCCTGCGAAATGAGTACTTTTTTGATCGCAACCGGCCTAGCTTTGATGCCATTTTGTACTACTACCAGTCTGGAGGCAGGTTGAGGCGACCTGTGAATGTGCCCTTAGATATATTCTCTGAAGAAATCCGGTTTTATGAGCTAGGAGAAGAAGCAATGGAGATGTTTCGGGAGGATGAAGGCTACATCAAGGAAGAAGAGCGCCCTCTGCCCGAAAATGAGTTTCAGAGACAGGTGTGGCTTCTCTTTGAATACCCTGAGAGCTCAGGGCCTGCCAGGATTATAGCCATTGTATCCGTCATGGTCATTCTGATCTCAATCGTCAGCTTCTGTCTGGAAACGTTGCCCATCTTCCGGGATGAGAATGAGGACATGCATGGTGGTGGGGTGACCTTCCACACCTACTCCAACAGCACCATCGGGTACCAGCAATCCACCTCCTTCACCGACCCTTTCTTCATTGTAGAGACTCTCTGCATCATCTGGTTCTCCTTTGAGTTTCTGGTGAGATTCTTTGCCTGTCCCAGCAAAGCTGGCTTCTTCACCAACATTATGAACATCATTGACATTGTGGCTATCATCCCTTACTTTATAACCCTGGGGACAGAGTTAGCTGAGAAGCCAGAGGACGCCCAGCAAGGCCAGCAGGCCATGTCATTGGCCATTCTCCGTGTCATCCGGTTGGTAAGAGTCTTTCGGATTTTCAAGTTGTCCAGACATTCCAAAGGTCTGCAGATTCTAGGTCAGACCCTCAAAGCCAGCATGAGGGAATTGGGCCTCTTGATATTCTTCCTCTTCATTGGGGTCATCCTCTTCTCCAGTGCTGTCTATTTTGCAGAAGCCGATGAGCGAGATTCCCAATTCCCCAGCATCCCGGATGCTTTCTGGTGGGCAGTCGTCTCCATGACAACTGTAGGCTATGGAGACATGGTTCCAACTACCATTGGGGGAAAGATAGTGGGTTCCCTGTGTGCAATTGCAGGTGTATTAACCATTGCCTTACCAGTCCCTGTCATAGTGTCTAATTTCAACTACTTCTACCACCGGGAGACAGAGGGAGAGGAGCAGGCCCAGTACTTGCAAGTGACAAGCTGTCCAAAGATCCCGTCCTCCCCTGACCTAAAGAAAAGTAGAAGTGCCTCTACCATAAGTAAGTCTGATTACATGGAGATACAGGAGGGAGTGAACAACAGTAATGAGGACTTTAGAGAGGAGAACTTAAAAACAGCCAACTGTACACTGGCTAACACAAACTATGTGAATATTACCAAAATGTTAACTGATGTCTGATGAAACCTATTAATGTACTCACAGCTCAACAGGACTAATGCAGATGTTGCATAATAGCCTGCATTGTAGTCAGTGTTCTAAAGTGTGCATCTGGTTCTGCATGGAAAGCAATAGTTGTGCAAGTGACTTTTGACCTTTTGATTTTTGATTTAGAACACAGAATATTTATCATGGCTTTCAAGAAATCTTCATCACTGACTTACAGGTTTCTAAAGATGGGAGTCACCTATGGAGCCAGCCTCTCAGATTGGCACAATGCGGCCACCTCATAGTCCACACACAATCCATCATATCAACACCATCCTAACTCCCTAACTAAATGCAAACACACCTGGCAGGTGCATTCTCCCTGCCACCCCCTACCACCCCACTTCAGCCCACCTACCCCTTCACAGAGGAACACCATCAGGGCTTAGTTTGAAAGTTCTGGTGACTACTCCAAAGGTCAGTCCCATTTTTGCATTGAAAAGAACACACAGTCCTGTGTGTTGGGATTACTTTCTGTGTCACAGGCTGGGGTTTGTGAATTGCAGTTGCCGACTAGATGCTCCGGAGGCTTATGTTTCGTAACGGAAATGCTGCATTCTGCTTTTTCTCTGCAGTGTCGATGTGAGGGAAGCCCAGGGTGGGTGGGGGAGGGACAGTTAATATGACCAAATATGAGTTGTCAAGTTTCAGATTTGTTCCCTTAGGCCTATGGAGAGAAGCTACCTAATTCAGGGACTTCTCAGCTTCAGAGACCATTTTTGCAAGCTTCAGGGTCACAGAACATGTTTGATTTCTTCTTTCACTCTGGAGTTTGCAGACATCTGCTTTCCTGATGGTGTGGCCCAGCTCCACTACACTGCAGTGGAGTATACCAGTCATGCAATAGAGCTGCATGGGTGTTCACTGCATGAATCTCAATATTTAAAACACAGAAGATAATCTATTTTCCTAGTAGCCTATACAGTATTCATACGTAGAGTATTAATAGCCTTGGGATGGTATTGAACTAGGTTTTTTTTCCCCATCAGAAGGCAAAAGCCCTCCATCAGGGAAAAGCAAATAGACTATTTGGAATGGGGAACCAAAACTTCTGGCTGGCCCTCCGGCCCACCCATCTCTCTTCTTTCAATGAGAGCAAAGACCCTGCCACACCAGGAGAATGAACAGAAAAAGCAGAGTCTAAACACTCACATGGCTGAAACTTAGGAATTAATCTAGTCATGGGCATGACTACAAAGCTTACCAGGGCATTGATTCTGAGGACAGGCAGATCTGTGGGTTCAATGTATATAAATATATATTAGCTATCTATCTTTCTCTCTCATGTGTTCCTCTAGTAAGCTATAGAAAAATTGCATTTGAACATTGTATAAGCTTATGCAATATTTTGACACAGGGCAATTTATGCATGTGTTTGACTATGTGCACTAGAATATATATATACAAACACAAGTGTGTGTATATGTATGTTATATACACACACACATATATATATTCATTCTCTGGAGTTCAGATTCAGGAGCAAATCCATTGCTTGGTGGGTTGGTTGTATAAGAAGCCCAATGGGTATGGTAAAACCCACTGGACCTGGGTTTGCTGTCATTGCCTCAGACACACTCCAGTGTTCATAGATTCCTAGACATTAGAATTGTCTCTCTGCCCTCCATGTGCTGCAGCTTCAGTTTCTCATGGCTGAAGCTTGTCTTCCTGAGTGCACAAGGGTCCTAGAGCCCTCACAACTCCAGCTATCCTGGGCCAGGCCCACCCTAGGCCTCCTCTTTACAGTTCATCCCATTAATCATCTCAATTATTATCCTGTCCCCTGTTTGGTTCGCTATCATTTGGCTCTGCATCCATCATTTTCATGAACCTGTCCCTAGAATGGATCCTTTGCTCTGAAACCAAGGAGTAAAACTCCCTGGGACCAGATTCTGCTGATCTAGACTTAAAGGAAGCCTCCTATTGGTGGAAATTTCCAAATTCCAGAACCAAGGGATGGATTCTCTGCATGGCCCAAAGCATCATTTTGATTACTAAACTCAGACTCTCTCCCTAGCACACTGGTAATAAGAGCTGCCCTTTAAAAAAAAAAAAAAAGCCAACGAATGGGTAAAGAATTACCCCCACCCCAAGAATAGGTAAAGAATGAATGATCACTGTACAGCCTCAAAGTAGAAAATGTGTTGGTCCTAGAAAGAGTTGTGGGAGACAGCTTTCGCCTCTTCATGCTGAGTTTCTTTGCCTTTTGACACAGTGGCTTAAATTCCCCAAACACAGTGAATCATGGTCAGGCTGTTCGGTATTGATTCCAACCCAGGCATCACTGTTCACTAGTTGGTATCTACAGTTGTCTTAGAGGAGGGGGCACCAGCTAAGGGTGCTAGTCTAGGGTGCTCATTAGTTCTTGGTCACCCACTTCCCCAGGTGACTGCAGGGCATCCCATGCCGGGCACAAAGCCTCTGTGCTTCTCTTCTTCTCCTTTGTGGGAGGCGGTGCTGAACTTCATGACATGGGGTGGGAGGGACATACTTTGAAGGGTTGAAGGTTAAAGCAACTCATGCAGGTCTAAGTCAGGGGAAGTTACCTATTCACAAAATCCTTGGCCTAGGAACCATAAAATGTGCACACACAATGCATCTTAAAATGAATGACACATCATTGTCACACACAAACATAAAATATGCAACATATATGCAAAATACATATGGGCCAAAATAATACAAAAATCATACAAATAAAAGGTAGACAAAACATACATATGCTGCCCAAACATAGACTGTGCATACCAACACAGAATATCTGCAAGGGATGTATTTACCCCATGTGCAAATACACAGCATACAACTTATATGCAAAATATACAAATCAAACTGGGGGGGGCAATGGATATACATACAAGTACATAAATGATACCTTGTAATTTTTTTCTGCACAAAAGTTCAGCATACACAGTGCACAGAGTTATACTAGATGCAGAAAAAAAACAGTACCCACGCCCAAGAATACACGAAAAGTTTAGACATTGAATCACTAATCATGCTTACGCTTCCACATCTAAAATTTAATGGACAAAGGCAAGGGATCAGATTGAAGTACTTTTCCTTGCCCATATCAATAACCCTCAGTATTCTCCAAGGAGCTTCTTTGACATCCAATCTCATTCCTCAGACAGAACTCCTGAGATTTCAAGCAGAAAGTTGGGCCACCACATCAAGCACTGGAATCTCCTGGGCTTGCTACCCTTCACCTTCTTTCAAACAGCACTCAGAGTGCGGGGTGTCTGAAATGACCTGCGAGAGCTAACAACCTAATGCGGGCCTCCTCACTATACCTTTTCCTTCAGAGAAAGTCCACCCAGGTGACTCAGACTCCCCTCCAAATCTGGAATCTCCAGATTTATCCCTATTCTCTTGAAGCAGTGCTGGCTCAAGAAACGCTAGGATTCTGAACCCTAAACCAAGTTGAAATACCCCACCATTCTTTGAGCCAAAAGAACTTATCGCCTAACCTTCCAAAGTACCTCTTTGTCTGAAGCCAGGTCAGAAAATTGATTTTCTGTGTAGACTTAGCTCCTAAAATGAGACAGCTTTTCTTGCTCGTGGCATTTCGCTCACTCTTGGGCACAAGTCCACTGAAGTCAACTCTTGGTCTCCACCTGTAAGTGTTCAAGCTAGGCATGCTTCCCCACCAGAGCTCCCAGGGAAGCCTGGCCTCCCATTCAATTGTTGTGCCTTGACAAAATTGCAGGCCAATTTAGCTGAAGTAAAATGTGATGAAGGACATTAACCTATGGCTGAAGGAGCATTCACAATTTTTAGAGGACCTGATTTTTATCCTCTATTCTAACACTAGATTTAAATACTTTGTAAGATTATCCAGCATCATAGAGCCCCAGGAGTTGCTTCTTCCTGCTAGTAGGACCTGGTAGGGCCTGAGTGCATTTTGGCAAAGGCTTTATCCAAAACGGAAGTTAAAAGTTGCATCCAGCCTTGGACCAAGCTTTGTGGGCTCTGGAGCCCACGAAGACACCCTGTGGTCTTGGATATCCTACCCCTCCCTTCAAGATTCCATAGAGGAGGCAACAAGAGCAGAGAACAGACATGTGGTCTAAGCAAGATATCAATTTCTCCCCAGCTTTGTGAGATGCCTCTGTGGCCTTGGACTTTCATAAAAGTTGGAGCTTCTGGGAGGTTGGAAAGGAAAGAGTACAGGAAGGGCAGAGAAGTTGTCAGGAAGAGAAAGCAACTGAGCTGTTGACTTTCTGAGTAAATTTATCAAGAACCAAGTTTTCATTTGTTAATTAAATTTAATTCAGGAACCCAAATTTAATTTAGTTAAGGCTCTGTGCCTTCCTGGAACTTCATGGTGTATGAGAGTCAAGTCTTGGTGAGAAAAGGCCGCTCTTCCAAAGATCCTCAGCCTGGGAATTCAGTGCCAGCCCCAGTAGTAGAAAGGAGGTGGAAACTGATTTTCCATAGAAAAACTATAGGAAGTACAAACGGCATGTGAAGGCCATAAGGAAAGTGCAGCGCTCTGACTTGCTAAGCTAGGAAGAAGGAGGACCACAGAGCTCTCCTATGAAATCCTCTTCCCCTGTCATAACAATCTGCACATAGGGGATGCGATGACTACCTGACCTGAAAGGCGTCTGATGTCTAGGCTACTCCTGGTTACACAATAGAGGTTCCTTTTGCCTTGATAAAGTTTCCATTGCCCAGGTTCAAACTCATGACCTTAGTTCATTAACATCACTAGCCACTCAAGTCAACCAGCAGGAGCTATATGCTGGGAGCTGTCTTAGTAGTTATTGTGAAGATCATCTTTACCCTCAGACTTGGCCCTTGTTGAGACCAGCTCCCTACCCCCACCCTGTGGAGCAGAAAGCTGGGACAGGAGGGGTAAGGGAATCCCTTACAAGCACCTCAACTTACCTAGTCCACTTTGCCTTTCTTTCTGCTCTCCTTCCCCCTAGAACTCAGCTCCATCCCTCATAGTTTGTGTCTCATGTTTTTTAAAGAGGAAATGTGCAATAAAAGCAATAGTGACTGTTTTCTTTAGCAATAGCTCTTTCAAAATCTTGCTCTCAGGACTGAAAAATGATAGATAGTACATAGATCATCAGGTAATGCCCTTGACCTCTGGACATTGATTCACAGTTTCTGTAGTTCTTCTTCCCACATGATCACATGACTGATTCCTGTCTGCTGAGGTCTGACCTCCTTCTGGAATGAACATATACACAGAGGTGCAGTGTTCACCCGAGGAAGGCCCATGAGAAGGTATTCTTTGTCACACTGTCTCTTTCTTGTGTGTACCTCTCTCTGTATGTGTCTCTGTACCCCTCTTCCACTGTCTCATTTTCCTACCAGTTCTTTAACAGCACCCTAGAAACTTCTAGGCACTGAAACCTTGCATTTGAGTGACCTCATGCTAGCCCATCTTGTTGACTTAGTGTTTGTCTGTCAGGTGTAATGGAAGCCTATAGGAGAATGCTTACTGATAGATAAGGATAAAGCATCCTGAGCCATTATAGAAGATCCTTTCCATGCACTAAAAGCCATTACTTGATTCTTTTGCAGCCCTCTCCAGGGAGATGAATATGAGAGAATGTAGCCCTGAGGTGTACACCTGGGATCAGTTACTTGGGCAGATTTGGGGACTGCCCTCTGACTCTCCTTCACAACAGACTGAATTGCTCAACTATAGAAACTCTATCAGATCTTCAGGCAAAATGAGTCTTATGGCTTTGGGTAGAAGTGGACAGGCACAAAGGTGTGTGTGGTCAGGGGATATCATTAGCAAAATAAACCCTACCTCTCACTGCAGGGAGCAGCTGTGCAAATATTTCACATATCACCAGGGTTTTGGAAGGGATCCCTTTCTTGAAACATCTGTGAGGTGAGCTATTAATATTCAGACTGGAATTAGGGAAGGCTGGCAACCCCAGGAGACCATTCCACCCTTCTCAGTCTACTTTGCTCCACACACCCTTGCATAGTCTAACCTTGGGAAATCTCAGGGAGGAGAGTGTCCTGGATGTTTTGCAATCCTGGTTACTTGAGGACAGATGGGAAAATATGTGGTTCAGCCTTTGTGCTTGGGAAGTAGTATTTCCTAAATAGGTTAGTATAAACTCTTGCCTTAGTTAAGTAGAGCATTTGGAGAAGACAGAAGACCTTGCATGGCTCAGAGTCAACCTTCTAAACCTCAGTGCTTGGTGTATGGAAACAGAAGTGTAGCAGACCAAAGAGACAGGCTGAATGACACTGGCTGCAAAGTCTGGGCACATCATAGCTTATCCGATGATGCCCTTGCTTGCCTCTTCCTACTAAAAGTATAGAAAGACAACTAATTCCTGTCGATAAAGGTTTTAGTTCATTGGTCCTGAGTTATTAGAGGTTTTCCATATATACATATACCTGTGTGTATATATGTATAGTATATGTATATATGTATGCCATTATTTCAGAAAATTACACAAATAGATGTTGACCAATCTCAGTTTCACTAGTGTGAAATAAATTTGGCATTCTAAGGAATAAGCTGCGTTTACTTGAATTTTAACATGACCTCTTTTGCGTTCTTTCCACCTCTCTAGCTCTGTGCTTTTTCTGCTTAAGAACCTATCTAGAAGGCATTTATTCAAACAAAAGAACAGGCTCAGGGTTGCCTCTTTCCCTTCGATGCCAGGTGGCTGCCTGGTTCAAGGATCAAAGGGAAGTGTGATCCCAGGGCCAGGTGCTGTCTTATCCTTTATTCTGTCTGCCTTGGTTGGCTGTAACCTCATCTCTCAAGACCTGAAAATTTATGCCCATCTTTGTAGCTGTAGGGGAGTGGAATGCTCAGAGACTTGGGCTGGTCTGTTTAGTTTTCTCTTGGTCAGTGTTAGTCCTAGGTTTGACTTTCTTGAGTTCTGAAACATCCTCAGTGAAGAATGAAAAAAAATGGGCTTTGTGGCCATTTGTGAAACTAAACCAGCATGCAGTTGAGTCCACTCAGTGGGAGCATAGGGCCAGGCCTAGAGCAACTAAAACCCACTTGTCTTCTTGGGGATGAGCTGTATACACCATTCAAGAAACTTCTGGGCAGGAGCCTACACATGCCCTCCTTGCTATTTTGCCTGGCAGTGTTAAACTCAGAGGGAAACACTTTCTCAGCCTCATCTCCTGCATTAGACTTTGTGCGCTCTACTTGGAAGTAGGTGGGAGGGATTCCTCACTAGTATCTGAAGCAGTTGAGGTGATACAGGGGTGGCTGTCATCTCCCCACATTCCCAGAAGCTTGGCAATATGGTCAAGTGAGCCATCATCCCATAGTAGAAGCCTTTACCCTTGACTTAGCATGACCAGCTGGTAAGTGCTGCAGTTGGCCCATCTATACAGCTGCCTCTCATCCTGCATGAGCCTCAGCATGGAAACTAAACTAACTGCCTGTGCTCTTCTACACTCCTAAAATAGTCAGATATGTTCCAGATGAGTGTGCAGCTGAGAAGTCCTTGCATCATTCTACTGACGGATGCATAGGGCAGGTGTGATTACATAAAAATGTGGACAGCTGCTGCAGCAGCTACCTAATTAAGGGGAACAGAAAAGTGGTTGGGTGATAGGACCTTAGGTAGCTACCCAGAGGACTGCATGCCGTGTCTCTGGGTCCTTGTGAGAAGCCTCTAAGCCCTGCTTCTCCTTGAAAATGACTCCCTAGACACTGCTGCCTTGTTTGTCTGACTGCATAAACACTCAGGGCTGCAGAGAAAGCAAAGGAGGAGCTTAGGGAAGAGACTGTTTAGGGGTGTGCTTTGCTAGCAGACAGTTTCTGTATTAGCTGCTAATGTGACTGACTTCTGAACTCATGAAGTGTAGGACAAAGACTTTGACCTGCCAGGTGAGGCTAGAAAGGAGCACACGAGCTCCAGGCTAAGAACTGGAACAGAGAAGCAAGAAGAGAGGCCTGGGTGGCTTTGGCAAGGGTGAGTCTCAGCTCCTGAGAGTTTGAACATGCTCTGTGCTTGCCCCAGTTCTGCCTTCACGTGGGAGCCAGCGACCCAGTTTTCTTTTGTTGTCGTGCTTGGATGGTTCCTTCATTTGAAGGGCTCCAGGAAGCTGGAAAGTCCCATGATTGAGCTCCAGCCTGCTGAGCAAACAGTGCCCCAGCCAAATTGGCCTCTTCCTAAGTTTCTGCATCCATGCACCCCTCTCTCCCACTGAGGGTAATCTTGGAACAGCCAGGATTAATGGTGCCAGCAAGCAAGAAAGAATCTCTTGTTTCCATTAAAGACAGAGCTGTAAAGCTCATGAGTGGGGGATGTTGTGTGCTTATGTGCTTATTATATAGGCTGTTTCTGGAGAACATATCTATATATAATATATTATATATATTATATATGTGAATGTATAAATATATGCGTGTCTATTTATACACACAGGGTGGAAATGGCCACTCACTTAGGCTCATGCAGCACAGACTAATTAGGGTTTCCACTGGCTTCTCTGCTGCTCATGCATGACTCTGCAGCTGCCCTCCCATGTCCTGTCTCTAAAAAAATCACTGAAAACTCAAAGAGGAGAGGAAGATAAATAAGCCTCTTTGGGATCAATAGGAAAAGGAACTCCAAGGCTGATGGCAAAGCTTCCTAAGGATGATGCTGAAAGGGAACTTAGGTCTCCATGGTGATAACAGACAGAGAACCAATGAAAGCTGAAGGCGGAGCAGGACTTGTGTGGAGGACTCATGGGAGTTGGAAGTCATTTAACTATTTGTTTGCTTCATGAAAATTTAGACACCAGCTGTAACTGCATTGCACAGGATGTATAGATGTACCATTCTTGCTGACATATTCTGGAAGCTTTCAGCCCCACCAACACTGCCCCACCCAGGACTTCTGCAGCTGAGAGTTCCTGTGTCAGTAGGGTCTGATGTATGTACATAGATTATACATATATGTGTACATATGTGCCTCAATGAACATTGCCTGTTCACCTTATCATGGGTGTACATAGACTTCAGAGAGCTCCACAGTCTTTTGTAAATATTGACACAAGTAAATAAGTATATAAATATATATTACTGAGGATTTATTTTAACATCATTCTGTGTGAAATGACAAAAATAAAATTTTTGACAGACACCAATGTTTTCTGCCCTCTTTCTTGTTTGGATCACTGTCTTTACACAATAAAAATGTGGCTGCCTTACTCTCCATTTTCTGAGGCTATGAAAGCTCATCAGACCAGGGCTGCCCATTTGCGATGCATCAGGGACCACCTGGGCTGTATGCCCTTTTGCCATTGCCTAAGAGTCCCATGTAGACACAGTGGGACATGTGGAAAGCAGAAAGTCATTTCTGCTTTCTTCTGGGATCTCCTCCATTACATCAGTGTCTTCCACATAGCTGGAGAATGTGTGGGACAGGGCACTCTAGTACAAAGTCAGCCTAGGATTCATTTAACTCCTACCTCACCCACCTTTGCCAGCCCTAGTGTCTTTACACATAGACTCACTTCTCATTACTGCTGGCGCCAGGGAGTCTGGACCAGCTACACTCTCAGCCCTCAAATGGTACTGCCTACCTTGGCCTCCCAAGAAATAGCCATGGCAATACAGCTCAGTTGACAGAGCATTTGCCTAACACTCACATGACCCCGAGTTCAATCCCTAGCACTGCATAAACCAAGCATGGTGGGACGTGCCTATAATCTCAGCATTCTGAAGGTAGAGACAGGAGGATCAGAAACTCAAGGTTATCTTTAGGTATATATTCAGTTTGAGGATAGCCTAGAATACAGGGAACCCTGTCCCAAAAGTAAAAGTAAATTAAAAGGAACGATGGGAGCCTTGCTCTCTAGCTCTACAAGGCATCTCTTAGAGAAAGTTCTGGAACATTTTGCTGAGGCACATGTGTCTTCTTGCCTTTCAGGGCTAAGTGCATCCAGAACTGGACTTCCCAGCTTTCAGATGGCTCAAAAGCTGCCATAGTGTAGAGTATGACCACAGCAAAGTCCTTGCCCTCAGCCACCAACAAGTACAACCTGTCTCACCCAGTACCTTTCCCTTATCTTGCCCAGGTATCCCATTCCAGACCCCCAGTTTCTCCTCCTGACGGCCTGCCATGCTCTGTCCTTAGGAAACTGACCAAGCCCTCCCTCTATTCCACCCCACCCTCACATCCTAATCTCACCTTCAGAAAGATGTGGTTTTGGGCGTCAGGCACTGAGGTGACAAGGAAAAAGATGAAGAAAATGTGGATTGGTTTGCTGCTGACCCCTCCACAGTGAGTATTTCTTGTGGCATCAGGGAGTTGCAAGATTTATAGACCTCTGCAGAGCAGACCAGTCTGACCAACAGGATGAGGCTCCTTTCCTCAAAGAAGTGGGAAATGGAGTCAGGTTCCCAGGCTAGCCCTCTTGTTAGTCTATTCTACCAGCTATGGAATTCCTGACTCCAAAGGGCAGAAGGGTGGCAGCTGTGGAGACATTTGCCTGTTCCTGACTGCTTGGGTCTTGTTGGGAGAAGCAAGTGGGGAAAGGAAGAAAGAGAAAGTTTCTATGGGTGGGAACTGAAACAGCAAGTTCCCCAGTGGTCTCTCTATTTATATATGGAGTCCTCAGATAGCCCCCTGTAGACCTTCCCAGCCAGTTAAGCATGCTGGACCTTCTCTGCCTGGCCTGGAGCTCCTACCCACTTCTCTGTCCACCACAGAGGCCAGAACCCTGGACTGTGCCCACCAGTAACTCCCAGTTCAAAGAGGCATGGATGGTAATGGGGTGAAATACTTACTAGGAAGAGATCCCATCTAGTTCAGGGCCAGGTGTGAGCATGGAGTAGCAACACTGTATGGGTCCAACTGAGAAAAAAATGGCCCCTCCCGCCCTCATGAAAGAGAAGAGCTCCAATGTGGAGGGCTGTGGTTTTCCTCTCTGATCTGTCCCTCAAAAGCTCTGAGACCCTGGGACCCACTCTTATATCCTCTTTGAGCCTCCATCTCCATGAATCTACAAAAGGAGTCGTGATGCTTGCCCCGTCTTGTGAAGATTAAGTGAGGGCCTGGTAAATCGTAAAACCTCAATAAAACTATGTGACTGTCTCTTCTCCCCAAATTCCATGCCGAAAAGACCCATACAGGACAGATACTGAAAAATCTGGGATATAAGCTGAAGGATCTGGTGCTGGGGGAATGGTTCAGTGAGTAATGTGCCTGCTGCAGACTCGAATCCTCAGTTCAGATGCCCAGCATGCACGTAAGCACTGGACAATGAGGTGTGCACAAATGTAGTCCCAGTGCTGGGGAGATGGGCAGGTGGATGCCGGGAGCTCATTGGCTAGACAGTCTAGTTAAATTGATGAGCTCCAGGTTTAGTGAGAGACCCTGTTCAAAAAATAAAATGGGAAGTGATTAAGAAAGGCACTTATGTCAACCTGTGTCCTACATGCCGTGTGTGTGTGTGTGTGTGTGTGTGTGTGTGTGTGTGTGTGTGTGTGTGTTGAAGCATTTGCCAACCACTTCCACCAGAAGGATTCCTAATCTAACCCAAGATTAACTCCAGAAGGTTTGAACCCTCTAGAAAACATGTGACATGCCATATTACAGCCATTTTTTCTGTAGAAAGTGTCCATAGCTGTCCACAAGACCCCAGAATTAAAACTGTTTCCCACACCTAGACAGGGATGACTTCAACGTGTCTTTAATGTCTAAAGATTTTCCTAGGATTATTTCATTTATTAAAAAGAAAGGAAGCGAGAAATTGCACCTGGTGCTTAGGATACTCTTGTCCCGTGACTCTTCCTGCCGTGAGAAGAGAGGAACTCACCCAGAAGGGTGTGACTGCCACAGAGCCAGGACAGACTTCGCCCACCACCCCCTACCCAACACCACCAGACATCTCTTTCTATTAATCTGTCCTTCTGCAGTAGCTGTGCCAGGGCCTGAGCCCCAGAATCCAGACCTGAAGTGTCCCCAGGCTGGTTAAGCTTAGCTGTCGGGGAAGAGCACATGTTTCCATGTGAAAGTCATGCCATTTAAATGATATGTAAATGCCAAGTCTGCATCCCTTTGATTCACTCTCACCCTGGCTTTCTCACCACCGCTATTACTCTCTTTGGTTCCCTCAGGCTACCTCCTCCTCCCAACACTCCTCTTTAGGTCAGCAACCAGCTGCTTCCACAAATCACTGCCTTATCAGGAGAAGATCAAGGTTCTTTGGCCTTGTACCTGTTCCATCCTGAACGCTAGCCAGAGCTTTGGATGCTTAATGGTTTGTAGTGGAGTTAGGAGGAAGATCTTCCATCTGCACGGCTGCCAGCACTAAGGAAAAGCTGCCTCTCTCCAGGTCTGCTGTGATGGAAGATTTACACTCTCTGTTTTGCTGAGCCTTTGAGGAGCCAACAGTCATGTGAGAAGGAAAACTGCTGTGAGTTACTGCGCCTTCTTTCCTCACCTAACCTCGGCGTCTTACATAGCTCATTAGTCTCTCAATACTGACGTTGGTTCAGACACAATAAATATCCATTGAATGAATGAATGTCTACACCGCTCAGTCACAGTGGCAGCCAAGCTACCCATGTTGTTGGTCCTGCAGAGACAGGGTGATAATCTAGGACCCTTTTACCTCTATGCAGTTGGTATGAGTTGCCTCATTTAAATGGCCCTTGTTCAAAATGCCCCCTATTTCCTAATGCCCTGCCCCACATATCCCAGAGCATCTAGTCTCTAGAGCCAAATCCCACAGAAGTACTACAGCCAAGCCTATCCCAAGGACCTAGAGCTCTGAAGGACTCCCACAGGACTCTCAGATTCTAAGTCTGAGGAAATCTTGTTGCTTGGGAGTCAGGATTGGGGTCCATTCTCTCCTCCACTGTACAGTACACAAAGGTTACAAAAACAAGCTATGTAGAGGTACTTGAGGGCAGCACAGTGGTAATAAGGGTATGCAGTGCCCTGCATGTGCCAAGAACTTACTTTGTGTGCTGTGTACTCCAAAATGTGCTTCCCAAGTGATATATCATTAATTTACCTGCAAGTCCTGTAAGAAGGGTGTTACTGTTTACATTTTACTTATGTACTGGGGATCTCTAGCTCGGGGCCACATTCCAAACCCCACCCTCAGTGCACCAAGCAGCAGCTCCCTGGACCTGACCTTTCCAGACCTCGCCCCTCAGAAAGTCCACCAAGGGTCAGCCCCTCCCTGGGGTTGCTCAAGACCTGCCTACAGGGTATTTAAGACCTAGTTGCCATACCTGCCATGTGATTCCTCTCCTTCCTTCCCAAGAGTCACCCAGAAGTTGCTTTGCTCTGTGTATTAAACCTGGATGTATTAATTTGGCTAGATTGGTTTATTGCATCAGCACAGTTACCCACGAACGGGGGATATATTTTTACTTATCAGTATGGAAACCGAGACCCCGGTTGTATCTGTAGGTCAAGGTCACACAGTCAAAGAGCTGGCAGAGCCTCTGTGTGGCTGCAGCCCTTCCTTAATGAGCCTTGCAATCAATAGAATCTTCCTGTTACCATTGCCTTCTTGTCCATGTAACTGAGGGCATTCAAAGTCTTAGAGGAAGACAAATAAGAAAACCTCGTCTACGCTAAGTAACCTTGATAACAGTCAAATTAACCCATGTAATCTGGCAGAGCTAGTTTGGGAAAGACCTTGATTTTGGCTTTAAGCCCAACATGCAAATCCCTGGAAAGTAGCATCAAAGATCAGTGGGGCAGGGAAAGGCTCCAGCCTACAGAAGAAGCAATTCCTCTTCTTGTAGTGCAAGAAGCCAGACCAGGCAGGAAGCTAAGCTAGAGCCTCACATGCCAAGGGTATTAGGTGAATGATCTCCTGCCAGGCACTCTTCACAGAAACAAGGCTAGGACAACAGCTAAGTGCTACCCCATTTCAGGAGGCAAAGCCCCAATTCATATTCCGGTCAACTAAGAGTCCAGTGCAGCAGGTGACAAGCACCTTGCCTACACAGTCCACAACCCAACCATCCAGGCTTGGTATGCCTAGCATTCCTGCACCAGGTGGGACCAGAAATCTTAGTGAGAGAGTAGGAGTTAGACTCCTTGGTAGGCAGACAGATAGGGAGAGGTGCCATGGCTAATAATAAAGGTGATGGATAAATTTCCAATATGGCTGACTTCTTCCTCAGCCTCTTGCCTTGAGACAAAAGCCTAGCAGCTTAAAACAAAGGCTTTGTGGACTTTTGTCTCCCACTGGCAGGCCCCCCGCTGATGGACTAGCTCATGGAGTTAAAGGCCAGATCAGGACTTATCACACAACAGTTCCAGGACAATTAACTGCGCTCACTTTCTTCAGACTGACCAACCCTAAATTAGGGGAGGAAAATGCTTCAGAGACTTTTAAAACCTGGCCCTCAAGAAGAGACTGCATTTTTCAGCTTTAGGAGTCCTGTGTCCCTCTGTTGTCCCCCACCCCTCTCTGTATGTCTGGAGTGTGTGTGTGTGTGTTTCCTCATCCTTAATAATCTCCTTTCTTTAACTGCTGATTCAGTCTGGTGCTTTCTGAGGTGTCTGAGACTTCCCCACCGGTTGCACTTAAGAATTCTGCCTTTTAATTCTTTAACTAGCAGAGATAATGAACCCAATCAAGACCCCTCGGCTGTATCATTAGCAACACAGTCCTTCATCCACAGCTACTGTCCTACCAGTTTCTAAAACTCCTTCCTTTCCAAGAGGCTTCAAACAGTAGTAGTGGACCTTTTTCCTGACTCTCTCAAAGGTGAAGAGGCACCAGAACCACTTTGAGACACACATATGTTAATACACACACACACACACACACACACACACACACACACAGAGAGAGAGAGAGAGAGAGAGAGAGAGAGAGAGAGAGAGAGAGAGAGAGAGAGAGAGAGAGTAAATAAATACAAAGTCCTAGATGACTCTGAAAGCTGACAGGAATAAGAGGGGCATTGTGTACAGTAGATGCACTGACTGAATGCATGACTCAAACCCAACTGGCTGGCTAAAAGAGCACCAGCCACACGCCAGCAATGTGCTCTGCACTTGGCCTGGGCAATCTCATCTAAGTCTCACAGCACTATGAGGTCACTGTCACTCTGTGAATTTTTAGACAAGGAATTAAAAATGCAGGGAGGCAAATTAATACCCACTCGTTCACAGCTAATGAGAAGCATATTTAGTACTCAAACGCAAGACGTCTGGAAATCACTGAAAGCCAGGACAGGAAACCAGGGCCACCATGGTGGGGCCAGCAGCCAGGTGGTAGTGACACTGGAGCAACATCGACCAAGGACACTGGCTCTACTCTCCGGAGCCCTCCCATATGTGGACGCGTCCAGGAAAATATAGGAATGTCACCACCTCGATGCCTTGGGGAAGAGTCAGGAAGTCTGGGGATTACAATGTGCAGTAGAATTGGATCACCTTCCTTGGGTATTTTTGTCAATGGGACTCATGAGGCTGCAAGGTGTGAATGAGCAATTGCTATATTAAAAGTTCCTGAAAAAGCCTTCCTCCCTTGGGCCTCAGCTCCTGAGAAAGAGAAAAGAAGAAGAACGGGGCTGCTGAGCTTCTTCCCAGGTCCCCTCTTCACTTTGCACTGTCAAGGTCTGGGAACTGGATAAAGGGATTGCCTGCACCACCCCTCCTTTTAGGTCTAACCAAGTCTCCTGGCTTATAAATAAAGGGAAGAGCAGGAAAAATGCCTTCATGGGGTAACCATGAAGAAAAAGATGGAGAAGTCACTTAACACAATGCCTGCCATGCCATAAGTGGTAACCTCTGCTCAGGGGAAGAAGTACCCTGTAAACCAAAGTACCCAGCTCTGTGCCCATGGGGTTGCACTGACCACCTCTGGTTTTCTTTCTGTGTAAGAAAGAATTGGCTCACTCAGTCCCAACTCCCCCATCTACAAAGTGAGGTGACACTACTCACCTCCCAGGTTGCTGAGAAGATGAAGACCTCATATAATATACCTCCTAGGGAGCTGACAGATCATCAGCAGTTAATTACTGTAAGTTCTGTGGCCTGGTCACCAAGTCAACATGCATGAACGAGACCTGTCATGTCCCAGTGCTTCAATCACCTTTACACAGAGTGGTGGTCTAGGAGACAACACCATGAGAGCTCCTGCTCTTGTGAACCTGACTTGGCCTTATGGTGGGCGATGAGTGAGAAATTTGGAAAAAGAAAGGAAATAGAATATAGTGGGGGGGGGGGGAGACACTGTTTTATGTAGAGCAGGTAGGAAAAGCTTCATGGATAAGGTAACAAGTAAAGAGAGACTGTCAAGAAATCAGGGATAGCCACATAGACTTGCAGAGAAAGAGTTTTGTAGGCTCAGAAAGAGGACAGAGTCCCTGTGGGAGCAGAAGGTGTGTGTTCGAGGCCAGAGTTACAGAACAAAATGATCAAAGAAAATGAGAAAGAAAGCATGAAGGAAGGTTGGAAGGGGACTTGGTGACGCCTTGTAAGCTGAAAACAGGATTCCAGGTTATGTTCTGGTGAGGCAGAAAGTTGTAGCATCTTTTCAGCATATCAAATTTTATCAGGCTTGTCCTCCAAACTGCTGTCTAAATCATACTGCAGGGTGAGAGTGGAGACCCAGTGGAGTGAAAAGCAACCACAATGTCATGAGTGAGCACATCAGCTCAAAATGGGACCATCAAGAAGGTGGTAAGAAATAGATTCGGGATACTTCCTAAAGGTAGAGTCAACTGGTCTATTGCTAGACTGAGTGTTCAGTGTAAGGGAAGCAAAGACATTCAGGAGGACTCAGAGGTATGGGCCTGAGAATCTGGCAGATTGGAACCATATTTCCTAGTGATGGAGAACTCCACTGACAAAATCAATGAAGGCTTTAATTTCTCAAGACACCCGCCTAAGCTCTCACCATTTAGCTTTCGACCATCTTGGATGTGGACAACTAAGCTTTAGGGGACTTCCCTCAGGCACAGACTAAATCAAGATTACCCCTTGCTTGAGATGCTACCATGAACCTTTTGCCCCTCCATAAATCCTTTGCCTTCTCAGAGGTAAACCTGGCCCATCCTGGAAGCCAAGAATGAAAGGCCAAGCAGGGATGGAGCCCAGATGGTCAGCCAGGCATAGTCCTGATTTAATTATAAGATCAATCTGACCAGCTGCCCTGCCAGCAGGAGTGTCCCTGGGCCTCAACTTGGCCAGCCCCTAGGGTGCAGTTCCTGGACTTGTCAGAGGGAGTTAGGTTCACACACCGCTCCCTGGGCCCCATCCAGCAGGCTTGACAGGCCTTGTCACTGGCCACTGAGAGCCTGATACGCTTCCATTCCAACTGAAGGCAGATCTGGGACATCCTATTGGTTACTTTTCTTATTGCTATGACAAAATGCCCGACAAAACCAGCTTCAGGTAGAAGGGCTTGTTTGCACGATTTGAGAGGACAGTCCATCAAAGTGGGAAAGCTGGGGTGGCAGGAGCCTAAGACAGCTGGTCACATGGCATCTGCAGTCAGGAAGCAAAGAGAGACAGATGCTGGTGCTCAACTCACTTTCTTCATTTCTTCCTATGCAGCATCCTAACCCAGGGGATGGTGCCACCCACCTTCAAGGTGGGTCTTTCCTCTTCACCTAACCCTCTTTGCAAACATCCTGGCAGGCACACACAGAGCTGTGTGTTCCACGGTGATTCTAAATCTAACCAAATGAACAACGAAGATTAATAGGACTTGAAACTTGTGGCCTGAGTTTACCGAGACTAGAACATCTAAGGTTCCTAGGAAAGGAAAGGAACCGTGAATAGAGGTTCATCTTGATTCATCTGGAACTGACTAAGATGCAGAGTTGGGGCAGGGAAGCTCCAAGTGCTGATTTGGAAACTCAGAAAGATGCCTATTACTAAACCAGTGAAACAGGACAGAGAGTTCAAGGAAGGGTACACTCCTGGGTACCTGGGCTTTTTAGAAGGATCAAGCATGTTCAGTTGCAAAGTGTGTCAGAAGATCTGGCTAGAAATGAAGGTGTAGATTGCAGAAGCTCAGCACACCAGGATTAGGTAGGAAGAGGAAGGCAGAGGAGTCCAGTCTATATGATGGGATACCTGCCTGGGACTCCCCCCAGAGCTCCCATTGCTGTTCTCAGGGTGAGCATCTCTCCCCAGCTCCAAAATGAGTCCACAAATGGTTCATAGATCCTCTCCTAGGAAAAGTGTCATGCACATTTCCCAGCCATAGTTCCTCCACCAGGCCCATGGCCACCTTCCTCTGGGACTCCCTAAAGACAACTCTTATCTCTTGTTTCTATCCAGTTGTAAAAATACCCACTATACTTGTGGCTTAGGTTAGCTGGCTGGGCTGTGAAGAAATGGAACACCATAAGCAGGCAGAGCCCTTAGAAATTGTCTAACTCATATGAATAAGAGGTCTGAGGCCAGCAGCACAGATATAAGCAGAATGCTGGACACCCAGTTCAGAGCTGTTTCTATTTCCCATCATTTATCCACACGTTCCCCTACACCCCAAAGCCTTGTCTCGTGTCTGCTTTTCCACTAGCAGACCCTGACCAGCAGCTCTCTCCAACTTCCTTGATCTCTCATTCTCTTTTTATGAACTAATCAGATTTCTGCCCTTATGATAAAACATCTGAGAAAAATCAACCTACCTGGAGGAATAGGGAGTTTGGACTGTGATTTCAGAAGTTTCCATTCAAGATCACTTGGCCATGTCACTTTGAACTTGGAGAAGCACAGTGCATCATGACGGTGCATGTGGCAGAGGAAACTACTCAACTCACGGCCTCAGGAAAGCAGAGGTAGGAGAAAGGTCCTGATATGTCCTTCAAGGGCACTCTCTCAATGATACACTTCCCTCCCACTAGGCCGCACTTTCTAAAAGCCCCACAACCTTCCAAGAGGCTTGGGATCAGGACTTCCACATATGAGCTAAACCATATGACAACACTCAGCATGTCTCTTAGCTTGTTGGATGATGGAATAAACAGATGACCTCTCCCAGACAAGCACTTTCCGTGCTTCTTGCTCCTGGAGTAAGAGGTATGAGGCAGTTACAATGTACTCTGCTCTTCCAAATGCACATCAGTATGTGTCCAGTTCACACAGTGGATACTACATCCTTTTATACAGGGGGAGAAAATGAACTTCAACCAGGTTTCATTCACCTAGAAAATGCTGTGTGAAACCTTGGACCTAGGTGTGTCTGCTGTTTTCTCTCTAGCAATCTGTGCTTGTTAGTTTTCTGTCAAATTGACACAAGCTAGGGTCATTTTGGAAGCAGGAACCTCAACTGAGAAAATGCCCCCACCAAATCTGCCTATCAGCAAGCCTACGGTTCCTATTCTCAATTAATGACTGATACTGTAAGGCCCAGCTCACTTTAGATGGTGCCATCTCTAGGTCTGGTAATCCTAGATGCTATAAGAAAGCCAATTGAGCAAGCCGTAGGGAGCAAGCCAGTAAGCAGTGTTCCTCCATGGCTTGTGCTTCAGCTCCTCACTCCTGGTTCCAGCTCTGAGTTCCTGCCCTCACTGTCCTCGGTGATTCTAGAAGTGAAATAAACCCTTTCTTCACTCAAGCTTGTTTTTGTTTGTTTATTTGAATTTATTTATTATGTATATAGTGTTTGTCTATCTGTATGCCTGTATACCACCTTCAGGCAGTGCCTGAAGAGACTAGAGATGCTGTGGATATTGCTCTGTATAAATAAACTGCTGATTGGCCAGTAGCAGGCAGGAAGTATAGGCGGGACAAGGAGAGAGGAGAATTGTGGGAAGAGGAAGGCTGAGGCAGAGAGACGCTGCCAGCCGCTGCCATGACAAGTGAGATGTAAGGTACTGGTAAGCCACGAGCCACGTGGCAACTTATAGACTAATAGAAATGGGTTAATTTAAGATAGAAGAACTAGATAGCAAGAAGCCTGCCACGGCCATACAGTTTATAAGCAATATAAGTCTCTGTGTGTTTACTTGGTTGGGTCTGAGCTTCTGTGGGACTGGCCGGTGAAAGAGATTTGTCCTAACTGTGAGCCAGGCAGGAAAACTCTAGCTACAAGAAGAGACCTTCAGATATTCCTGTAACTGGTATGTGGGTGTTGGGAATCAAACTCAAGTCCTCTGGGAGAGCAGACAGTGTGCTTACTCCCTGAGGCATCTCTCCAGTTCCCTGGACATGGTATTTTAACATAACAGTAGAAATCCTCACTAGGACACCATCACACTCCTGTGACCGGGCCTGAAGTGTGACCATAGGTTAACTCTGCCTCATGGGCCTCAGTTCCTTCTCTTGAAGAATGAGGGGGTCGAGCTGCACTGATCCACAGAGACGGCTCTGAAAAGCCAGTAGAGCCACAATATTTCCAAATGAGGTGTAGGTTCAGATTCATTTGCAAGCTGCGTGAAGCTAAGCCAGTTCCTTCCCTCCGAGAAACTGGGCCATCCTACCTGTGAAGCGCTGGTGCAAAGATTTCCTGACAGACGGCCGGAACCTGCACTGCTAATCTTCCTCTATTCCTTCCAGTTCTACAGAGACTAGAAGAAGTACAAACCCCAACCCGAGTGCAGTTCTCTGGATTAATGCTCCAGAACACTGACTTCAGCAAGCATCATTTGACTCCATTCAGCAGCTCGTGAGACTGAGCCCCTTCCTTTACCTGAGGAGACCTAGTAACAGCCCACAGACAATATGTCTACCCTCTGATCCCCACTGACTACCATTGAAGTCCCAGCCAGCCTTACCTCTTGCAGCTGGGAGGAGGTAAGGGTAAGGACCAAAAAGAACCTTGAAATCCTGCTTTCCACGCTCCAGGGGGGCTATCGAATTCTCAGGCTAGTCTGAGCCTGGCAGTAGCAGAGAGGTGTGGACCATTATTCCCTTCTGCAGATGATGGAAGTGGGGCCCAAAGACACAAAGAGCTTTGTCAATGTAACATATGCGAATGGATGGAGAGACAGCTGTAAGCAGAGGGATCCAAAGCATTGTCACGTCCTAATGTGTCACAGCCATCCTCAGGAGGCAGGGTTGACCCACTGATGGGAGTCCCTGAGACCCTGTATGTTCCCCGAACAGCAAAAAGCAGAGCTTACAGGGAAATCTGGGCTCTGACTCCTAGCCAGACACCTGAAGCTTCCCTACCCGACTTGGGAATCTTTGCAGTTGGCCGTAGACGGAGTAATCAAATCAAGCAACTACCTCGCTGTAAGTAACACAAGTGTCTGATCCAGGCCGGGTCAGAAAGTACAGTGCCAATAGCAGGTAGTGGACATCTTTAACATGTCAGTCACTGTGTGAGAGACTCTGTGTACAAAGCTGGATACAACTCCATTTCACAGATGAAGGGACTGCAACACGGAGTGAGTCACTGAAGGTGGCGTAGCTAAGAGGCGCTGAGCAGAGCTGTTGATGTAACGTTCATCGCTGACAACCTTCTGCTCTCAGCTTAGACGCCACCATTGCAGGCAGGTCTTTCCTAAACAGCTTTTCCATATAAGCAGGACTCCGTGTTCTTGGCATCTGTACTCTGTTTATTTTCTTCTGAACATTCATCACAACCCACAATCTGCTTCACATATTTATTCGCCTGTTTATTTTCTGACTCTCCCACCAGAGTATAAGCTCCAAGAGGACCTGTCTTGATTCCTGTAGAGTCTCTAGAACGGAGCCTAGCACATAAGAGGTACTCATTGAGTGTTTATTGAATGAATATAGACTTCCAACACTGGCCAACGAGAGTCTAGTGGGGGAGCCGTTTGTCTGTCTGATCTTGGGTATGTGGAGAGGAAACTACTGATAGGAAGAACAGGGGTTTTGAAGTCAGCCAGACCTACATTCCAAACTCTAGGTGGAACAGCAATGTGGCCCTGGGAAAGCTACAACCTTGGGCTTTCTCACTGGCAAAGTAGATTAGTTTGACTTGCTATCAAGGGCTGCAGTGGAGCTTAAACAAGATAATAGATTGTGAATGCCCAGAATGGATCCCAGGGTGTCCTCCTACACAGAGAGGCTCTCCCATTCTCTCTGCTAGCAGTGAGTATCCAGACTCTAAGCTGGGAAAGGTCAAGGACCCTACTTGGGTTAAGTTGGCTGCTGCTGGCCCAGCCTGGAACCGGTTACTGCACCCCCACCCCGTGCACGCAGCAGCCAATTTCCAACTATGTAAATATGCCAGGCTGCCTCCTCAGCAAGGGAACAGCTATACTTAGTGCAATTTGCATGTATTTTAAGCTGACTTGTTCCAGGCAAAGAAGCCGATTCATGAATTTAATAACATTCACAGATTCCCAGAATGTCAGCACTGGAAGAGACGTCAGAGACCATCTAGCTGAGCCCCTCCATTGGCCAAGGGGATGCCAAGGGCAGTAGTATGTCCAAAGTCATGCAGCTGTCAGGTAGCTGGGCTGGCGTAGACCCTTGGCTTCTGAGCTCAAGTCCCAAGTTCCTTTCAGTACTGTCTCTATGTCACTCCATCCATCCCCAGCACTCATTTAAGCAGGGTATAGTTTTCAGTCTTGGACTCTCAAGTTTGCTGAATATCCTAGCTCAAGAGGAGAAACTGAGCCTTTAAGGTAGCCTTGAAGCAGAAGTGAGGCTGCAAGGGTGAAGGTAGGTGAGGGAGCCATTGGGGACAGGCTATACATGAAATACTAAGCAATACAAAGGAGACCAAGTCCATAAATCCTGCCAAGGCATAGAGTGAACATACAATGAAATCTTCTAAGCATTCCCCACTCCCCTGAATAGCCCATTAAGATGATGCATTAGATCATCCAGGGATTTACCTAGAGCATATTTTTAACTCTAGCCGACAGCAATTGCATTTGCCTGTCCAGCGAACCTTCTCCCTTCTGGTAACTGCACACGGTTGTAGCTTTATGGGAATAGTCCCTCGTTACAGAGTGCATTGGGGCTGTCAATCAAAGGGCCTTAAGGGTCCTGCCATAGGCCTGGGCTTGGGACCTAGATCCAATCTATTCTTTAGTTCAGATGTGGTCATGGGACCCAAACAATTGTTTCAAGGGAGTGAGATGTGTGAGCTAGTCTCCTGGGAGAGAAAGTGTTGTTCTTTGCTCTGTAGCAAGCTGTGGGAGCTGTAGGATGTTGCAAACCCAGTGCCAACAGCAGCTGCCTTTGCAGCCCCAGGAAAGTGTCTGTGAGAGACATCAGCATAATGGAAAGGAGAATGGCAGAGACAGTGCATTGATGCCAGCCAGCATCATCTACAGCCAGCTACACCAGCTCCGCTCCCCTGCGCTTCCTTGTTTCCTCAAGCTAGCTTGGGTTGGGTTTCTTTGCTCAACTCTGAAATACTCCTAACTGAGACTCTAAGCCTGAGGTAATAAATCCTGTGAATTGACCCCTAGCCATGCAAGAATGCATTGTCCTGTAGGAGAGGTCCTTAACTGACCTTCTTAAGCACAGAGAAAGTTTTCTCATTTGTACCTAGATCCTAGTCTAAGCTTGGACTCAGTCATTTAGATATCCTATTTTTTTCTGAAATTATCGTCATCGTTATTATTATTAATTATTATTAGCTGGTTTGTGAATTAGGCTCATGATGGTCAAGTGTATTAACCAGGGTCTCACAATACCTAAAGGTCAGAAGCGGCCTCAAATCTAGGTATTTTCACCCCAAATGCACTAATGAAAGTATCAAATGATGACACTAATGATGTTTGCAGCTGTAATTATGAAGCACTCTCTGTATGCCAGGCACTACACTGTGTACATCCCATGTATCAATTACTCCTCTTGATAACCTTGAAACTTGACAGCAGATGAAATTGAGGCTTATGGTATTTTGTTGATTCACTTAATAGTTAGAGGAGCTGGAGCTGGCTCCCACCACAACACTGCTGTCCTTATCTCCAGGATAAGGGTTCTGAGGTGATATTTGCATCTTTCCAGACTCTAACTGAACTCACAAACTTAGCTAACAGGGTTAGTCTCTCCTCTCCTGCTCACTGCTTTCCCTCAGCTCTGTCCCTCTGGGCCTAGAAAGGACCTCCTGTCTTAAAGCTGGCTCCAGTATCTAAGTTGAAGGTTAGATATTGGGTTATTCACGGTTTGTTTGTTTGTTTGTTTGTTTTTTTCAGTTAGACCGAGCTGCCCAGACACAGACACTGTCACCTGGATCCTCACACTCAACCCTGGAGCAGGTGACAGGGCCACCTCTCATCTGAGACTTCTTTGCTCACTGCTTTCAGCAAGGATTAACAAAGTACCACCCAGATGCTGACCACGGTGCCCTCCACATTCCCTGTCTCTAGCTCTTGTGGCTCTGCCCCTCTGCTCTGGGAGCCCTACCTGGAGGCATGCTGGGCTGTGGGTCTCTGGGGTGTGGGCCATGGCTCCAGTGCATTTATTTACAGAGCAAGAATGGTGGTGCCCGCCTGGAACACTGGCTCACTGCCCACCTTCCAATAATAGCTCAGTGACCTAGGCCAGAGAGGCCCCATATTTGGCAGAGGGAAGAAAATCTTTACGCAGAGAGCAGCAGAATGGTCGAGAACTGCTGTCCTTGGTCAAAAATCCCTCTCCTCGGGCTCCAGGCCACGGTCTCTGGGGACGCTTCCTGTCCCCTGCCACAGCCCTGGATATCCCTCAGAGTAGCGAACAGTTAACAAAGGACTGTTTTTCTGCTGGCTGTGACCTGCCTGCGATGCCAGGGGCAATGTAGGCAACCACCTGGCAGGCACAAACGTGGTCTTTGGTCACCTAGTTGGCTGGACGGTTTCTCAGGGTGGGATTGGCCTAATAATGCCGAGTCTGCCCTGAGAGAAAACATCCAGAACAGCAGACACAGATAGCTCCATCAGGACTGATGCAACGAGACTCTCCTTGGTGGCCACGGGGGTCATTTGGTGCAAACCTTAGACACTGTTTCGTAAGTTCATGGATTCTTTTAGCCTCGTGAGAGTCCACTTTCCTCCCTCCTTGCCTTTTGTCCATCACCAGATCCTTGAGTGACAGAAGACAGCTTGTCGGAGTGGACAGAGCACCAGCTTCAGGGTTCAGCCTGGCTTGAATTCCAACTTTCTCTGTGTGGCCTTGAGTAGATAACTTCGCCTCTCTGAACTTTGGATCTCTCATCTGTAGGAAAAGGATGATGATGCCTGCCTCCCCCTGCCAGATAGCTATGAGACTTAATAAGTGTCTGTATTCAAACTGTCTGGTATGGATTACTGCTCGGCAAAAGCCAGTTATTCTCACTTTCGTTGTTATTCTCAAATTTTCACCCCGTTAATATCCAGTCTTCCCCCACCAGAACTCATACCCTCCGCAGCTGTTTTCCTGGATAAACGTTTCTCCGTACCTTCTGCTTTATACCCTGTGCAAGCCCTTGCCTTCCTCAAGCTTTCTAGAGACGTTGTCACATTCTCACATGCTGAGTCCAACACCTGCTCTCATCCTTAGGCTGTTTGGCCAGGGATAACTGCCTTGTTCTCTAGCCTCAGACTTCAGAAAGATGTCTGCATCACCGCCACCCACACACAGCAATCCGTCAGAGTGGTCACGAACACTCCCACCATATGTGAAAACGAACTCAAAGTGGATCACAACCCTGAAGGTCAAACAAAACCGTAAAACTTCTAAAAAGAGACCAAGGAGAAAAGTCACCACAGTGTCCATCAGGAGGAGCTCAGAAGCAGCACAGAAAGCGCAGTCCATTTCGTGAAATTGGTAAACTGAGCTCTGCCAAAATGGAAACCTTTTGCTCTGTGAAAGAGATGGTTAAGACTGGGAGAAACACTTGCAAATCACCTATCCGGCAAAGGACTTACGTCTAGTTTGCACTTTTTAATAACTCTCAAAACTTGGTAATAAGAACACAAATAACAACCTCTGAAAACATTTGAACAGATATTTCACATACACACACACACAGATATGTGAATGGAAAAGAAGCCCATGAAAAGGTGATCAATTACCTTAGGAAAGATGCACACTTTAAAACTGTGTATGAAATTCCACCACACACCTATCAGAATGGTGAAAAATGTCCTGACAATCGCAAGCGCTGCTGCAGCTGTGGAACAACTGGCCTCTCATATGCTGTTAGCTGCAGACCGTGTAGCCACTTGGGAAATAATCGCTTCCTACAAAGCCAGGCATACAGATAACCTAGTAATCCCACTCTTAGATGTTTCCCCAAGAGAAATGAAAATGTAAATGCTCACACAAACCACTGTGTGAGTAACTATAGGAGCTTGGTTTGCAATCTCTGGGAGCTGGGAACGGCTAACATCACTGAGTAAGCAAGTCGGTGTGTTCAGCAATAAAATGAAATGAGCTCTACACACACAGTGACGTCAATGAATCTCCAGTGCATTTTGCTAAGCAAAAGAAGTCAGGCCCCAAATCCTGTGTAACAGATCTCTTCACTGGTTTTTCTGGAAAAGAGCAAACTATGAAGATAGTCTTTTCTAGAGGGTAGAGTTGGGAGCCCTGGGAGGAACTGGCAAAAAAGGGAGACCCCAGAGAGTGATTCAGGGTAAAATAGACCCACTTTGCATTTGTCAGAATTCACCACCAAAAGTAAAAAGGTAGGAGAACTAAGGTGGATAGAAGTGGAGATGGTCTGCTTAGTGAAATGAACCAGGCTGCAAAGGACAAATGCTACGTATTTCCTTACCTCCCAAAACTAGACTGGGGGAGGCGGCATGAAAGCAAGGGGGGCTTATTTGGAGGGAGGAAAGAGAGTAAATAGGATCAAAATACGTTGGATATACATGTGGCAATGTTTTGTTTTATGAAAGTAATATATACTACAAACTATTTTAATTTTAAAATATTGAAAATATAAATTAACTAAAAATAAATAATGAAATACCAAGTAAGTTATTTAAATTTTCTCAACAGATGGTGGACAAAGGAAACTATAAAACATGAGAGGAAAATAAAGATTAAAAATAATTGTATACACCAGGTGGTGGTGGTGCACACCTTTAATCCCAGCACTCAGGAGGCAGAGGCAGGCAGACATCTGTGAGTTTGTGACCAGACTGGTCTACAAAGCAAGTTCCAGGACAGCCAGGGCTGTTACACAGAGAAACCTTGTCTCAAAAAACCAAATAGTAATAATAATAATAATTGCATAACACAAATAGTCAAAGACAAAATAAATATCATTGCCATTTGCAGAGAGGATAGATAGTAAAACTGATAAATTTAAAAGACAGCAAAATAAAACTTTCCTGAAAAGCCTGCATATCAAAATACAACAACAGCAAAGGTGCATAGCATTCCAGAAAGAAAAAATCTATTGTAGCCAGAAGTTTCTCTGGTCCTGACCAGCCCCAGGGTCAGGACAAATTCTCCCACTGACGTTCTGCAGCTGCTTGGTCCCAAGTAAACACACAGAGGCTTATATTATTTACAAACTGTAAGGCCTATGGCTCAGGCTTCTTGCTAGCTAGCTCTTATAATTTAACTCAACTCATTTCTATTAATCTATATGTTGTCACGTAGCCGTGGTGTTACCAGTCTGCTGGCATCTTGTTGCTCCTTGGGTGGTGGGCTGGTGTCTCTCCCCACTCTCCTTTCTCCTCTCACTATCTCTCTTGGATTTTCCCACCTGGCTCCATTCTGCCATGTCATAGGTCAATGCAACTTTATTTTGTTAGCCAATGGGAGCAACACATATTCACAGCATACAGAAAGACATCCCACAGCAATATATGAAGAGCAATCTATAGTTAAACATTCTACTAAATGTATTGAAGTTCAAAGATAAAGAATCATAGAACATTTAAAAAAGAAAGAAGTTACACATAATGTGGAAAATGTTAATTTCTTGGTTAAATTGATTGTAGACAGATTTTTCTTTGGGCCACCATCTCCCAAACATGACATAGAGACTTATTACTAATTGTGAAAGCTCATCCTTAGCTTAAGCTTGTTTCTAACTAGCTCTTATACCTTAAATTAACTCATTTCTATTCATCTACATACTGCCACGTGGCTTGTGACTTTTATCTCTCCTCCTACATGTCATGCTTCCTTTGCATCTGGCTGGCAACTGACCCTTGCTTCTTCCCAGAGCTCTTTCTGTCCAGAAGCCCTGCCTATATCTCCTGCCTAGATATTGGCCATTTAGCTGTTTATTAGACCAATCATAGTGACATATCTTTACACAAATATCTCACAACAGTTTTGTTAGCTGCTTGCCCATGTTGGGTGTGAGTTACCTGAGGCTGAAGTAATGGATAGAGCAAAGTTCTTGATCCAGAAAGCATCTTTACAGTAAGAAGAATGGGGTAAATGGGCAGCAGGAAGCACCCAGTTTCTAGAATCTAAGTGATGAAGAGTACTAATCAACATGTTCAGAGAAAGTATGCTAACAGAGGTTTTATTTCATACTATAGAGGTGGTTAGAAAATGCCTCCTAGGTGAGAATACTTTTCAACCCAGGCCTGAAAGAAATGAAGAGGAAGTAATAAGGATATCTAGAGGACAGAGCATTCTGAGAATTAAGTGAATAAGAAAAAAATGCTAAATTGGGATGATGTCTGTTGTTTCAAGGACCAACAAGATATGGTTAAGACACAGTGAGCAAGTGACGAGTGGCTGGCAGAAATGATATCAGAGAAGTCACCTGGGTGGGATAACATAAGGTCTTATAAAATATATTTACTCTAAACGTGATGGAAACCATGAGAGGTTTCTGGTGGGGCAATGGCACAATTTGATTTAAAAAAAACTGGATATTTTTATAGGATGGGGTAAAACAGGGCAGAACAGAAGCAAGACATTATCTAGAAGACAATTACAACAGTGTAAGTTATTATTACAGGCTTTCTTTGTTGTTGATTATTTTCAGTCCTTTATATATTCTAAACATTAAATCTTTATCAAATGAATGGTTGCTAAAAATTTCCTCCCATTCTATAAGTTGTTTCTTCATGTAATTGCTTCCCTCTTAGTTCTGTATCACTCCATAAATGTTCATGGAGATGAAAATGTTAACTACCCTGATGTAGTATTTTCGTTCTATATGCACACATAATACTATCACACAGCACCCCCAAAATGTGTACTATTAAAATAACAATATTCAGTAAAAATAGATACAGGAAAAATAGTGGGAAAGACAAATGTGGTGACTTGGACTGAGACAGAACCAGTGGAAGAAATGGACTTGCTATATTTTGAAGATAGGGTAATTGTCTTTGCTTAAGAACTAAAAGTAAGGTGTGAAAAGACAGCAGGGCATTGGAATAGCTAGGGTGGTCAGTTTGGGTCAGGATAACTTTGCACATTCAGACTATCAGAAAGGAAATACCACAGGCTTCCCCTTACATCCACTTGCTCTCACAGACAGGGCAGTAATGGCTGGCCATAGGCTTCTAAAGAGATGAAAAGCATCATTTAAGATAACCAGACATCCCAGCACTCAGGAGGCAGAGGCAGGCAGATCTTTGAGTTCAAGGACAGCCTGGTCTGCAGAGTGAGTTCCAGGATGACTAGGACAGGCTACATAGAGAAACCCTGTGTAGAAAACAGACAGATCAACAAAAAGATACCCAGACATGCCCCCTCTCCTCCAAAGGATATCGTCTTGCATACAAAATGAGGGGCCTTCTTCAAAAAAAAAGAGAACAAGCAACGTGCGACAGCAATTCTTACCAACCAAATAGTAAATCAAAATAATTCAAAGAGCAGATTTGTGGTTAAAATCTAACAAGCCCTGCCAGTGAGCATTTCACAGTCGTCCACAGCCCACAGATTAAACAATTCGAAATTATAACCAGAGAACAGAAGAAGCTTGTTATTAAGTTGGGCAACATCAAAGTTATGCATTAAATAAATGCTTGTGATGTAGAAGGGGAAAGAACAACATGCTAATTTCTTCATCTTTCATAACAAGTGTCTAAAATTAAAATCTTGCTTGAAACTTTATCTTCTTAATATTTTTATTTTTCTTAATTTTGCAGGTTATTTTAGGAACCAATATTTCTTGTTTTAAAAAACACCTGATATTCAGAAGTTCTGTGTCATTCCTTGAGTTTCTTACTGTGTTATTTGAAATTCTAGTTAATTAAATTTAATACATTTTAGTGAAAATGCTAAATACGGCAGGATGGATTTCACTTTGATAAGTCATTTCCCTGTGTCTCAATGTGCCCATCCATGTACCTCCTCTTTATGAATATTTGCACAGATAGAAACTTCCCTCAGATGGTTACCTCAGACTTTTAATAACGATCCTTTAGGAATTACTATGACTTGGGTAATTTTTTTCAGTCAAATATTTTCTTTTATAATCAACTGGGGTTTTTTTATAAACAAGGAAGAAAAGACAGTTAAAGATCTAAAACTGAGTAGCAAACACGGTCTCAGAAGGTGAGTAAAGAGCAATATGCAGAGACCCCAAGAGAATGGAATGATCCCATGGCCATCATCTGGTGCTAGCTTTCCTAAACATTTACCTGAGCTCCGGAGGAGGAAATCATTGGCCAAGGTCATGAGGGAGTCCTAAGGAACCCAGGGCCTCCCATGCTGAGGAAATTTTGTACCACTGAGGTTCAGAGTTGGATCTGCCATGTGGCCAGAACAGAATATGTGTTGTAGATGGTGGGGGAAAGGGTATTGGCTATTCTAATCTTACTATGGACAATCCCCACTTCCTCTCATCAGTTGTGATATTATTACATATTGTATATTACATATTATATATTATATATTATGTATTATATATTATGTATTATATATTATATATTATGAAGCTAGAAACAAAGCGAAAGTACTGAAAACTCTACCACACAGCCAGCAAGATTCTTGTGTGATCAACCGGTACATCTGCTGTCAGGAAGATACTCATCAGAGCCTCTCACAAAGTCCTGTGGACAACTTCAAGAAGTCTCCAGGCAGCAGAGTCATGGAGGCTGCATGGTGCCAATATTGGCCCTGTCCCGATCAGCATTCTCGGTGGCCATTTGGATGAGGAAATGGTTGGCTTGCTGATCAAACCTGCGATGGCATGAAGCCACAAGAGATGTCAGTGTCCATCTTCTAAAAATTCTTAGGCTTGAACAATATGCTGAAGAGTAACAAGATCAGCTAAATAAATGTAAGATGGGAAATGCCTAGCTTGGGAACATTTCTCCAAGCAAAGACTCTGGACCTTTAGTTGACTCATCCCCTTATAAACTAATCAGATCCAAAAAGCCATGACTTGCAGATCCACACACACATTGTCCTCACTTGAGCTTTCTAAAACATGCTGTCTCTTCGACCTAGACGCCCTCTATCTTCATCAAAGTATACACTTTTCTATAGACAAGTGCCAGTCAGCAACGTCAGACAAACCCTCTACTCACCACTGCTCTTCTATGCTGTCTATAGTTATTACCCCAAAGCTGTCATAGCCCTTTGTCTATTTGCTATAAGCTCTTTTGTCCCTGTCACTGAATACAACACCTAGGGCACAATAACTAATGAGTAAATACTGGATAAACGAATGTATAGAAGAATGAGTGAAGTGCAAGGGGAGAGGCAAGCAAGGCCTAAAGACAAATGGCCCACATTTTGTGACCACATCCTTGCAACATCACAATCTTCCAATGTCGGTGGCCTCATCACTAACTCTCAGCTCAGAGATACAACCTCAGAATGATGGTCCTTTTGAGGTTACTAAGCAGAGCCAAAAGTTACAAGCTTAGTGTTCTCACAGATGATGAGCAAATGGAGTTGGCTGCTCCAATCAAGGCTTCATTAATGGGCTTCCAGAACAATCAAATCACATAGGTCTCCACATGGCTTAAAGGTCTGCCATTGGTATCTTGAAATTGTCAAATTTAAAGGAAGTTTCTTGGATTTTTTGTTTTGCACTGGGCCCTGCAAAGATGTAGCGGATCCTGCTCATTTCCTACAATTATTGAATGACTCTGACCCTTTGATGAATATTGAAATCATCTATTTGTATCTCAGCTTTACCAATTTATTGAACAAATACAGGCCTATGTTTTATGTAGTTGTGGTCAGAAATGCGTAAGACCTAGCCCCTTTTCACTTGTTACTTTGTACATATACACTTGTCCATACCTTCACATGGTTTATATGTCCTTCCTTTTTAATATTGACATCATATTCTAAAACGTAAATACACTATGAGCTTTAAGCCAAGCTCCAATGTCTGGACATTTGGGTGGCTTCCAGGTTTTATAAATAGCATTCGTAAGAGCAACTAAGTACAAATTCTTTTCTTTTGAGCTTTTTGTTTTCCTTTTGAGTTTATTCTCAGAAGTGAAATTATCAGGTCAAGGGTAAGAAATAATTTTATAGTGCTTAAATATTACTAGATTGTTCTCTTGAAAAACTGGATCAATTTATGGAGTACTCAATAATATGTGCATGTGACTGCTTCTAAAGTAATGAAATAATCATTTTACTAGTTTAATAGGTGCATAATGATTCCTAAAATTGAAAATAGCTTAAATGTTCAGCAGTAAGCAAACAAGGTTTTCAAAGCATGATAAATCTTTAGACTTATTTTAAATATGGTCAGTAAAATCAGTTCTTAAAAGCACACACATCCCCTGACCTGGCTCATGGTTAGCTCTCCTTTCTGACTTCAGCTAATTTGCTCTCTCTGGTGACATTAAGCATGCGACTCCCAATGAGTGGAAAGTCTGCACCCAATTTTTGCACTACAGAGGCGGACAGGACAATGTGAATCCTGGCACCATATCCGTTAGTCTATGTGACCCCAACCTTTACCTGTGAGTGAGAGACGATATCAGTCAGCCTCGGAGTGTTGAGGGAAGAGTATATATGGTTTTAGCTGCTGTCTGTTGTTGTAATGAAACACTGACCAAAAGTAACTTGGGAAGGAAAGGATTTAATTGTTACACTTCTCAATCACAGTCCATCGTTGAGGGAACCCAAGGTAAGAACTCAAGGCTGGAACCTGGAGATAGAAACTGAAGCAGAGACCATGAGGAATGCTGCTTACTGGCTTGCTCTCCATAGCTTGCTTAGCCTGAATTCTTACACACCTGCTCAGGGGTAGTATCACACACAGTGGACTGGGCCCTCCCATATCTTCCATAAATAAAGAAAATGTTCCCACAGATACGCTCATAGGCCAATCTGATAGAGGCAATTCCTCAGTTGATGCTCCTTCTCCACAGGTGACTCTAATTTATGTCAAATTGACAAAACTTATCAGCTCAATAACATTGTATAGCAAGCAGGCTCTCTGAAAGCCACCAGGTTAGTTGAGTGGTTGGCTATACAATCACTCTTCAACATTGACTTGTCTAGTACAATCTCAGCCTTTCTCAGAGAGGAGGAAACAACCGTGACCCCAATCTGTGAGCCGCCAGGAGAGAAGAGGTGCCCACTCTCACCTCCCATGAACGTAATAGTGATGTGTATCTACTCAGCAAAAAGTTGATAAAGCACAATATGTTGTGCACTCTTCCACGTGTGGGGGGAATTAACCATTCAATCACACAGTCATGTGGTAAGGAATAATAAAAGTCCCTATAACAGAGATAAGGAAATAGAGGTTGCAGAGATTGAGTGGCTTGCTCACCCAGCTGTCTAGAGATGAAATCAGAATTTAAGCCCAGGCTGTGTTCTCTAGTTCAGAGTCTATACACAAGTTCTACACATTATACTATTTCCAGATGAGTAGAAGAACTCCAGAACTAAACAGACCCTGGACACCACATACTCTAAACCCTTCTTTTTTGTTGTTTTGTTTTTGAGATGGAGCTTCCCTGTGCAGCTCTGGCTATCTTGGAACTTACTCTGTAGACTAGGCTAGCCTTGAACTCAAAGATCCACCTGCCTCTGCCTCGGAGTGCTGGGATTAAAGGTGTAAGACACCACCACCCAGCTAAACCCTTCACTTAGAGATAAGGTAACTAAGGGCTCAGAAGAGAAGCCATCCCAACCCAAAGGGTGCAGTGGTTGGGACAGGTGAAACCCAGGCCTCTAGCTCCCAGTACAGCTCCATCTCACTATGACACCACCATAGCCTTTGGATCTATGACTGGGCTAAGATATTTGTTCTGCAGTTTCTATGGGATGACCTGCAAGGTTCCAGCCCTGAAGATCCATGTGCAAGAACTGAGCAGTCTCTGTGCTGATGGAAAATCAGACTAGACAGGTCAGCAGTAGACAAACCAAGCTGAGACAAGTGCTTTCTGGAGAAATACCAAACCCATATTTTGCTCTGGCAATGGAGCAATTTCTTTCAGGTTATTTCTGTCCAGAGGAGTCAAGGGCTGGACAGAGAGAGAACTAAATCATATTTGTCTTAAAGGACCTAATGCAGAGTGACAGAGGAGGGAGGATTCTCCAAGACCCATTCCATTGACCCAGGAAAGGCACTTGCTACCAGGATCAGTGCCGGGCTGGGCCCTCCAATGCCCCCTTTCCACCAGTTCTACCCACCCCCCGGTGCCAGCTTCCCCACAGCCAACACTTCCATCAGAAGCCCACCCTACTCTTTGGGCAGCTCTATTACCTCCTCCACCTCTGCTGCTGTGTGCCTTCTTTGAGTTCCTGTGGTTATAAATAAATGATGTCTAGATTGATTGGAGGATTGGCTTTCCCTCTAGCAACAACCCTGACCTCCCATTTCTGAAATCTTGCTGCCCACTAGCACCACTCAAGTTTCACGTGGCACTGGGATGTTAGTGGAAAGAGTTCTCACCTGGGAATACAAGAGCACTAAACCTGGGATCAGGAAATGGGGTTCAAGTCCTGGGTTTGCTGCAGACTCTGCATCTTTGGGAAAGGCTTCTCTTAAGCCTCAGTTTGCTCCAGGAAAGAGGGTGTGAACTGCTGATCACTATTTTTTAGAGACTTCTGTGAGACGTAAAGAAGATGGGTGTGAAAACACTGTGAACTGTAGTGCCCAGTGCAGACCACAGAGCTGTTCCACGCTGCATGTGGCCCAAGATTTCTCTGCCCTTCACTTTCCACTTCCACGTCAGGGACAGCCACACCTGTTCTGCTCCCTTGTCTCCTAATGTTGTTCAGGTAGGGGGACAAAAATGGCATATACATAAGGACAATGTTAAACAGTATAATCTCTCTCTAACATTACTAATAAATGTTTTTAAATGATGCTTAAAGAGAATTTTATTATATCTTTAAAAATTCAGGGAAGAGATCAAAAGAAAGACATGGTGCTAGGAGCAGATGCTTGGACTATTGGTGTTTTTTACATGAACTCTCTTTTCTTTCTATAATGTATTGATAATTAACATGGTGAAGGAGAAAGTAAAATTGACAATGTATTGATAACTAACATGGTGAAGAAGAAAATAAAATATTTTTCAGTAAGTTTTTTTTTGTTTTTGTTTTTTTTAGTTGGTGAAGCATCTTGTTCTCAAGTTGCTCAGACAGGGACACATCATGACAGCCAAACCAATTTTGTAAAGACTGTTTGCTGCTTGAAGGAATGCAGAGGGCTGACCAGAACAGCCAGCCCAGGAGCTACAGAGGCACCTGCTTGTGACCCATTACAGAGAGGTACCTATTTGTGATGTCACTGTAGAGCTAGAGGGGGCGCAGAAACTCCTACTCACCACCATTCCCCCAAGTCCCATTTTCTAGACAAAAACTCTGAAATCAAATAGGGAAAAGGACTTATCTGAGGTGTCAAACATTTTAGTTCCTGCTAACATAACAGCCCTTCTGTGTCTTCTCTGGGGTCTGTGATCTGTTTGACCCAATCACCACTACCCTCAACCACCACCCACCACCCTCACCACTAACCACTACCCTCAACCACCACTCACTACCCTCACCACCAGTCATTACCCTCAACCACTAACCACTACCCTTGTCATCAACCACTACCCTCAACCACTAACCACTACCCTCACCACCAGCCACCACCCTCACCACCGACCATTACCCTCAACCACTAGCCACTACCCTCACCACCAGCCACCACCCTCAACCACCACCCACCACCCTCAACCACTAACCACTACCCTCACCACCAGCCACCACCCTCACCACCGACCATTACCCTCAACCACTAGCCACTACCCCCACCAGTTGTTACCCTCAACCACTAACTACTACCCTCACCATCAACCACTACCCTCAACCACTAACCACCACCCTCACCACCAACCACTACCCTCACCACCAACCACTACCCTCACCACCAACCACCACCCTCACCACCAACCACTACCCTCACCACCAACCACTACCCTCACCCACTAACCACTACCCTCACCACCAACCACTACCCTCACCACTAACCACCACCCTCACCACCAACCACCACCCTCACCACCAACCACCACCCTCACCACCAACCACTACCCTCACCCATTAACCACTACCCTCACCACCAACCACTACCCTCACCACCAACCACTACCCTTAACCACCAACCACTACCTTTAACCACCACTCACTACTCTCACCACCAAAGTTGGTGCTTTTCTGCTCATTGACTAGTAGTTACCCCAATTCCCACTTCTCTGTTCAGCACATCCATAGAGAAATCAGACTCAAGACAGTGTGTGAATCTGCCATGCATTTGTCCACAAAATAAGGTCATCATGGACCCAGTGGCTGAGGAATAAAGACCATAGACTTGGAGCTTAAGGAAATAGCTTCATCTCTCCAGGGAGAAGACTAAGCAAAGGGGTCATGAGTAGTGTACACATTACAGAGCTAGCTCTGGATGCACCACATCATAAACCCAGTTCTTTTTACTTCTGTTCAGTGTTCTTTTCCATCATATTGTACCGCTCACCCAAGTGAATGAATGAAACATAGGTAAATAAAATGATAGTGTTGTAATTCAGTTACTGTTACAGACTGAAATTTCCAAAATATTCAGAACATACGTAATAGTCAAAGAACTATGTCTTCATGTACAAACAATGCCTAAGTGGTACAAATATAATTCACAGGAGAAATAGAACTAACCAACAAACAAATCTTACTTTTCCAAGACATGTTTCATGTAAAAATATTTTCTAGACAAAAAATTCTGAAATCAAATAGGGAAAAGGACTTATCTGAGGTGTCAAGCATTTTAGTTCCTGCTAACATAACAGCCCTTCTGTGTCTTCTCTGGGGTCTGTGATCTTTTTGACCCAATCACCACAATATGATTGGCAGGGAAATGTGAGATGCCTCCGTTTGTCTTTGTCCATGTACATCAACACGTTTCCCTAAGAAATAAAGAATCAGTTCATACCACTCATCAAAATTAATTACAGGTATGTCAAAAACTGAGGGTGAAATACAACTCTAAAACATTGTATTATGGGGCCGAAAAGGTGGCTCAACAGTTAGGAGTGATTGCTGAACAGAATTCCAGAAAAAAAGTTTGATTCCCAGCATCCAGAACTAGCAGCTCACAACCATCTATAACTCCAGCTCTCAGGGATCCAATGCCTTTTGCTAGCCTTCGCAGGCACCTTCACACACATGCAGAGACACATACACATAAATAAAAGAAATTTAAATGACATTAAAACACAAGAGATAGACTGGGAAGATAACTCAGTTGGTAAAATGCCACTCAGGATCTGAGTTCAATCCCACAAAACCCACAGAAAAAGCTGAGTGTGGGCCGAGCAGCAGTGGTTGCACGCCTTTAATTCCAGCACTCAGGAGGCAGAGACAGGGGGATCTCTGTGAGTTTGAGGCCAGCCTGGTCTACAGAGCGAGCTCCAGGACAGGCACCAAAACTACACAAAGAAACCCTGTCTCGAAAAAACAAACAAACAAACAAAAAAGGCTGAGTGTGTGTGGCAGAGTGTGCTTGTAATACCTGTGTTGAGGAAGCAAAAACAAAGAGATTCTGGAGGCTCATTGGCTGGCTGGCCAGCCTACTAGTGAGTCCCAGCTCCTAATGAAAGATTTTAACTTAAAAAAAAAAAATACACAGTGTATGGCTCCTGAGGAATAACTTACATTTGACTTCCACACATACATGCATATACATGTGCACACATCTGACTTCCACACATACATGTATACACTTGAACACACCCAAAAAAAGCAAGAAAGAGTAACAAAGAAACAAAGAGAAAGGAAAGACATGAACATTGTTTGCAATATTGGACTAGGAGGAAGTTTTTCAAATGAAATATAATACTCCAAGCCATAAAGGAAAAGTTGGCAAATTGCAAACAAATCGTTACAAATTCAAACTTCCCTATAGTGAAATAATTTTAAATGAAAGGATCAGAGAAAAGATTTGTAATGTGTATATAAAACAAAAGGATTAATTGGGATACTTTAAGCAATAATCTCAAATCAATTATAAAAGATCAAATACCTAACAAACATAAAAACAGAAATTTTTTTAAAATTCAATGAAATTCAACTGACTTGTACACCATTTTAACTAGAATGCATATCAAATTGGTTAAAAATTATGTTTATAAGCAGAATACATGTCAAAAATGGTTAAAAATTATAATCCGTTCATGTTAAGGAGCACTACAGAGACATTCTTCTTTTAGTTACAAACAAGAAAAAGTCTCCAAAAATGCTGCATGAGAAAATCATAGGATCCCACTTATGCCTAAAGCTTCATACATGTTTTTGTTTAGGCGCACACACATGTAAATGTGTGGGCAATGTTCTAAAAGAGTACCTCTCGCACTGTTAACAGCTGGCCCTCCAGAAAGCAGAATAAAGAAGGTGGCTTGGGGACCAAGGGGGCTTTATCTAAGATGTATACTTCTTTAAACCTTTGTAAAACTAGATTTCTGTGTTCTTATATTTTAGACAGCAACAAAGTAAGGAAAGATTATGGGGCTGTGGTTTTTTTTTTTTTTCTTAAACCAAACTGAGAGGAGTTGTCTAAATTTTAAAAGTAATTTTCTGAGATGAAAACAATTTAGCATCGTCAGGAAGCATCATCAAAAGTGCACAGGCTGGTTCCTGCTTACTCTGCCCTCAGAGTGTCCCCTGCTGGCAAGACACAGCTTCATATCCTTCAGGTTCCAGACATGTGTTCCCACCTCCGCTTCTCCCTCCCCTTCATGGCTTCCCTGCCACTCAAGTTAGCACCTGACTCTATCCAACCAGGCTTTCCTAGCTCTTCAAGTATATCATTAATATGCTTCACCAACAAATGAGGGACAGACACTGCTGATCACGATCTAACCCAGGTATATCAAAGGGTTAAAGGTGAAAAAAAAATTTTTTTTAAAAATACCCAACAACTTTAAGCACTGCATAAAGACACATGGCAATGCTTTCACCTTGGACCGGGAAAGGTCCCTGTAGCCCTTCAGTCAGAAAGGCAGTGTCAAATCCTGTGCAAGAAAGTCCAGCTGATGGCATTTCAAGAGAAGAAAACTTTATAAAGTATACTGGGACCACTTTCACCAGAGAGATGAGAATTTCTCCCCCAGTAGTATGTTAAAAGATGTCCGACTCTCCTACCTGGACTGAGTCCACCAGGTTGATCTCAGTCTGTGGGGAAGACTTTGCCCTGGAGGAGATTGGAATGGGGGGGGTGGGCTGGGGGGAAGGTGAGGGGGGCGGGAGGGGGGAGAACAAGGGAATCTGTGGCTGATATGTAGAACTGAATTGTATTGCAAAATAAAAATTAAAAAAAAAAAAAAAGATGTCCGACTCATTCTTAACGACAGGCAGACGTCCAAGGTCTGCCCTGAGGAGGACACTAGACAGAGTGGTCCTCTCCAGGCTTCCCCAAGCCTCTGAATAAAATGTTTTGACTTAAAAGAATAAGAAAAAAGATGTCAGACTCAGGACGCCTGGCATTCACCAGAACATGTGAATATACAGTGTCTTTCACCAGGGGTGTTCATTTCTCTCAGGCCTCCCCCATTCCCAAGGTGAACACCTTAGTTTGTGTACAGTCTACCAATGAGAATTCCAGTCTCGGGCCGGGCGGTGGTGGTGCACGCCTTTAATCCCAGCACTCGGGAGGCAGAGCCAGGCGGATCTTTGTGAGTTCGAGGCCAGCCTGGGCTACCAAGTGAGTTCCAGGAAAGGCGCAAAGCTACACAGAGAAACTCTGTCTCGGAAAAAAAAAAAAAAAAAAAAGAGAATTCCAGTCTCTAAAGGGTTCATTGACCACAAATCAACTCAGTTCCACAAAGACATGCCAAAGGGTTAGAGGTCCACAGGAGAAAGAAATGTGGTCCTCACCTTTAATATTTCCAATCATGAAGAGACCTGGGACTATGAATATACACTTCGGAGAAGACAGTATCAGGCAAAGAGATTTCAGAATGAAATCTAGATGGACAGTGTGAGTCAGACATGAATTTCACCACACTGGACAGTATGGAGCGCTGAGATGGAAATCAGTAAGCATGGGTGTCATTGAAACACAGAACTGCCCTGGGGGGATCACAGAGGCTTTTCAAAAAGCAGCAGGCCACAGTGCAGCCAGGGGCCCTCCATGGCAAGCCTCATGGGTCCTTGCAATCTTGGACCACTGTGCCCCACTTACAAAACCTGTTTCTCACGGTGAAGAAACCACAGGATACAGATTATACTCAACAAGAGAGGCAAACAGAGAGCAATGAAAACCAGCCTGACCCAGTTTAACTAAAAATTACAACCTACAATGCCCCATGTCCCTGAGAAATAACTTCAAAGAGACCAGCTGTCTCCATCGCCCTTGACCTTAGGAGGTACGGCCCTTCCCCAGTGTGCCTTAACTGTATCCTTATGCTCTGGGGGCCAATTCTGCTCTCTATGTTGCCTCTCAGACCCCCAAATTCCATGGCGCATTCCTCCTTTTTAGGCCCACTTACAGACATCTTCCTACACTCCTCTATCTTTCAGCCCGCTACTTTTGAGCTGATCCTAATGGCCACTTCTTGCAACCTCAATCCGTTTATCAAATAGTCTGATCTAATTTCTGCACTCTTCATCCCTGCCTCTGGGACCGCTCCCAGAATCCACACAACTAGCAGCCCTCCCCACATCCTGGCTTCCCACTCTGGTATTGGCTGGACCTGTCACATAATTCTCACTCTCACATTAGCCCAGCCCCTCACAGGGACCTCAGCGGGGCCGAGCTACCCAGCTACATCAACTCGTGGTATCAATGAGCTAACTCATCACTAAATGTCTTCACTACCCAACAAACTTCTGGTTTCCCCAATTTTAGAGTAAGCCTTCCTCTCCTGACATTTCAGCCAAGGCCACTGCCTGACAGTCTTTAGATACTAGAGAAAGGGGAAGTCATTCTCCAATCACCCCTGAACTCTGGGGTCAGGGTGGGAGATCTGAACTGCTCTGGAGACTTACAGCTTACAATCTGCCCTCCCCTCTTCCTCTGCATACCCGAGACACATGCTTACTGCACAAGCCTAGCCCCTCAGCCCAGGACATTGTGTCAAAACCCAACGAAAGCCTCCATGTCAGCATTCCCTCCCCCAAACGTGGGTGCTACAGATGCAGTTTGGCTGCCTGCCCAGGAAGCTCCCCATCCTCTCCAGCCCCACTCACCACCCACCCGGAGCCTCCAGGAAACAAGTACCCAGCAAACTGACAGTGGCCACAGGCCACCCCACATCCCCCTCCCCAGCTCAGAAAATCCCATTCGAGGCAGACAGGGCTTCTTAACAAACAATTAGCTTGAATTTTTCATTAGCTGCTACTTCCTTTGCAGTTCCTGCCTCCAGCCCTTCATATCTCTAAGCTATGTATAGCTGGGGAGGCCCTGGGCAGTCATAGAGGATGTGTGGGTTAGAGCATCCATGAACCCACCTCTAAAACAGACCCCTAATGAAGCTGATTATAAATTAAACCCACTGCTCTCTGCAGCTAACATGTGGCCTCCTTCAGACAGGCGTTTCCCAGCACACCAGCAAAGCTTACCCTGCTGCAGACAGTGGTGCTGTTGCCTGCTAAGGATCACAGTGATGGTGAAGATGGTAAATGTGACGAAAACAGGACAAAGGTCTTGCACCAGTGCATAGCATTGCTTGCAATGCATCTTCATATGCAGACCTCATCCTGGCCTCCAAGCATCTCTGAGAGGCCACTGTGGTCATCATCATCCACCCCAGGATTACAGAAGAGGATTGAGCTCCAGGGGTGGAATGATTTCATCTAAGGGACACAAAAGGAGTGAATGGCTAGGGAAGAACTTAAGATGGGGAGACGGGTCTCAAAGTGGGGAGACGGGTCATTTCCCTTTTCCTCCCTGAGCCCAGATCTAGGAAATACTGGATGTGTGGATGGGTGTGTTTAGGGATGCTACTCTCACCAGACTCCTTAGAGATGGTTGAAAGGAAAGGAGAGACAGACAGACAGACAGAGATAGAGACAGAGACAGTCAGAGACAGAGACAGACAGTCTGAGACAGAGACAGAGACAGGTAGACAGAGAAAGAGATGAATACCTCTGTTTCCACATATACACAGACTGTGAGGGAAGACCCCACACACACAGTCTTACAAAGGTCCCCTACTGGCCTTTGGGGAGGAGGTGTCTGGGTCCTGGTGTTGCTTCTGCCATTGTGGCCAAGGGTAGCCACCTGAAATCAGCAAGACAGGCTTCTTCCAGGCTGAACGTCTATCTTTTGGGAGCCCAACAGAAAAGTAGCATCTGGAAGGAGAACAAAAAAGCCCTGCTCTTTCTAGCCCTGCTCGCCAACTCTTAAGAGAGGCCCACTTACCCACAATCCACTTAGCTATCTGCCTGATGCCCTGAGTTCATTCCAAGTTAGCTCTGGACCTCAGATTGAAGCAGAAAAAGAGCTGGTCATTCTTGGGTTGCTCTGGTTGCTCATTGTCTCTTACTGTCTACTCAACCAATGAGCACTTGCAAATGAGTGAATATCAAGAAGGCCATAGTCTCTTACCCTTCACAATACCGCCCCTTCCTCCACAAGCCTCAAACTTACCTCTTGGGAAACACCATGCTCTCTTGCTGTTCTCTCTTCTAGCTTGAACTTGACTCAAGTACTTGCTGAAATCAATCTTGTCCTCTCTGCTCCTGGACTTGTCTGAATATATGGACAATATGTGAACTGGCTTGGGGCATGGACTCAGAAAACCAACACAATGGATGCAACCTTAAACCAGTGTGATATGAAGCAAGCAAACGAAAGTTCTTCAGGTTGACGCTCAGATGGCCCATTGTGACATGTAGTCTGGGTTCTCCCAGAGAAGACTTATTAGAATCCGGCTTTAATATCCTCTGTCAGTGCACTCCATATGCAGCCTCTTACTAAGGGTTCTTCCTTCCCTTCACCTTTCGGGAGTTTCTCAGATATGCCACCTGCCTCAGGACACCACGTAATCCCATCCATCCTTTTGATCTTCCACCCTGTACACAGGATGCTATCTTTCTACCTACTAATGGAAATTCCATAGCCAGCAATCCACACCATCATCATAAAGACGGGGCTGGAACACCTGCCCTGCCATGGACTGTACTGGCACTTCCAGGCCATACTTCCTGACCT